>NW_006791731.1:259226-270056 GCF_000442215.2 Lipotes vexillifer
TCTCCCGTTGCGGAGCACAGGCTCCGGACGCGCAGGCTCAGCGGCCATGGCTCACGGGCCCAGCCGCTCCGCGGCATGTGGGATCTTCCCAGACCGGGGCACGAACCCGTGTCCCCTGCGTCGACAGGCGGACTCTCAACCACTGCACCACCAGGGAAGCCCCTAAACATAACTTTTGTTTGCGCTGAGATACCAGAACGTTCATGTGACTGGCTTCATTGTAGTGGTTTGGGAGTAAACCTGGAGTACCTCTGAGGTTCACCAGTAGTTTGAGCTCAGAAAATATATCTGCTGCGAAACTGTGTGGGAGTGGAGATCTTCTCGTTTTAATTTTTGTGGCACGGGAAGGAGATGATAGAACAGCCTCTGATATTATCTGTGACTCACGTTCACTGTCGTCAAGATGACTCTACTGCAGTCTCGGTATCTCATACAAGCTCTGTTTGCCTTATAATTTTAGGTTGAATTCATTGAAAAACATTCTCAAATCTGAAAAAAAAAAAAAAAAACCCTCATATTCAATGTTTGATGATAGTGGTTGAGTAGAGGTTTTTCTCAAACAGAAAATTTCAGTCTAGGTCGTGAGTTTTTTAAAAAAACTGCAGTAAAACTTTCCCCTTTCAAGCTGTTAAACTGTTGTGTAGTAGGTCAAGTCGGGATGTTTCGCTTCTATTTCTGACAAAAATCCCTGGAACGGGTGATGGCAAAGTCCAGGAGGGCAGAGGAAGTTCTCAGCCGGTGCTGCTGCCTCATGTGTTCTGCAGAGCACCTGCCAGTGAAGGGTATGGTGCGCACCCTTAAACACCCACCCTGGGCTGCCCTGGTGGCGCAGCGGTTGGGAGTCCGCCTGCCGATGCAGCGGACGCAGGTTCGTGCCCCGGTCCAGGAGGATCCCACATGCCGCGGAGCGGCTGGGCCCGTGAGCCATGGCCGCTGAGCCTGCGTGTCCGGAGCCTGTGCTCCGCAGCAGGAGAGGCCACAACAGTGAGAGGCCCGCGTACCGCAAAAAACAACAACAACAAAAAAAAACACCCCCCCTGTGCGGGCCTTGTGGGTTCCCAGCTGAGCTTCTGACATGCGTGTTTTAACAGGATCAGTTGTTAACACATCTTAGCAGATTCCACTTCAGGTTGGACTGAATTAGGTGTTTTCTCAGCTTCTTTGGCAGTAATTTCAGCTGTAGTTGCTCCACAGAGATGATTCATAGAGGCCAATTCCTCAGTCACTTCAAACTCAGTGTTGACTGCTTGAGTGGAGTAGCAGCTGCAGAGCGGCGTCCGGAGCCCGTGGCCGTCAGGAGCCCAGGGACCCTCTGATCCGTGGCTGCTGTCGCTGCTCTCACTGTCCTTGACTCTTCAAGACTGTCCGTGCCAAAATGCTGGTAGTCTCACGCAGGTTTGTTTTCTCTGGACGCATAACTTTAGCTGCTGCAGTCAACACAATTTAATAAACTCATCATTGGTGAACAGCATTCCTTGCTTGGCTAACAAATGAGCCACTTGGGAGCTTACTTGGTGTAAGGGTCCTTTTCATTTTCATTTTGTGAAGTAATTCTGCTGCGATGAGATTTCCATTTTGAACTCTTGACTGTTGTGCACGTTGGGACATTGTAGTGCTTCCAGCAGGGCTGTGTGTCCTACCGACCCAGCAGCAAAGAGCCCGCATGCCACCACACCTGAAAGGCATAAATAACAGTACGTGCCCACTCTCTTCATGGTGTGGCATTGTGGGTAGGCAGGGTAGTAAAAGCGTCAGTGAAATGTCACGGGTCGGCCATGCGTGTGGCACTCGGGCCGATGAGGTGCAGCTGCATCGCTGGGCCTGCGCCACACCAAGTGATGCAAGCACCTCCTGTGGTCTCTGCCGTGGCCACGCACGTCAGTGTTGCAGATGAGCGAAAGGGACTGTGTTCCCACGTCGTGTTCCTGACGGACACTGGAATTTGAACCTCGTGTAGTTTTCACATTTCACACACACAAAAATTTTAATATATAAACTATTCTTAGCTCACCTGCTATACAAAAACAGGCAGCAGGCTGGACGTGGCCCACAGGCTGTAGTTAGCTGCCCCCTGACCTGAAGGGGCGTGCAGGCTTCCTGGCGTGGCCAGCCCACGGGGCCTGGTGGCCCGGCCCGAGCCCCTCTGTGGCCCACTCCTCACCACCTGCTGCGTCTCAGCACAGTGGCCTCTTCCTGTTCCCGGGCTATGCCCAACTCGGCCCCCTTGCCGGCGCTCTTTCCTGTCCACAGCACAGATACACCCCCCCAGAGAGCCATCCCTGGAGCTGTTTCCGGTCTGGTCCTACAGTGGCCTGAGGTTCTGGTTCGTTCTGCAGTGGACTGCACCCGGAGTGTGAGCCCTGTGGGAGCAGAAGTGTGTCTGCCTCACCTGCCTCAGGTTGCAGCCCCGGCCCAGCCCAGCGCAGCTCATCGGCCGGATCCCCAGCTCTGAGGTGGACCTGGGCCATAGTGGCCTGTCCCTGTAGGAGGGCGGTGGGCCTCCGGTCCGTTCAGTCCGTTCCACGTTCCCAAGAAATACTCAGACTAGATGAAGGGGACGACTTTGTGGGCAGGAGCTGTGGATGAGAAACTGAAAGGACGGCACCCACATTCTGGAAAGTGAAAGAAAGGCGTGTTATGTTTGATGTATTGCGTTTCTAAATGGCTGCACTTCTGTTCATGTCTCCGTTTTATTTTGCTGTTTCAGTTCCTCACCGCCAGGAGGCCATCCTGAGAAGGGCTGTGAGATTCACCAGGACTGCGGTGCGGACGGCCGCCTTCTCCACTGCAGGTAGGGCCCCTGCCTCAGGCCTGGCCCTGCCTCCTGACCCGGGGATGCTTTTCCCGGCGGCTCTTCGGTGAGCTGAGGAGAGTCTGGCTCAGCAGGGAAGCAACCAGCTGGACATGCACAGCACGCAGGGCCTTGCCCCATCCAGTGGAACGTGAGGAGAGGTTGTCAGGGCCACCAGCGCCGGGGGGAAAGTGGCCCCAGGCTCGCATGGCAGCTGCCAGTCACTGCGCGGTTTGGGGAGCTGTTGAGTCCGTGGTACTGGCCCTGGCCCCTGGCAGACTCCTGGGGGGCTCTTCAGCATGTGGTCTCCCTGGGAGCTCCGGGCCACACATTGGAGTGTTTCCCCAGCCACGTGGGGAAGACTGGTGCCAGCCGAAGGGAAGGGATTGGGTTGGCCTTGCAGGGCGTTGGGGTTTCTGGATACGACCCTCAGGACCCTGGGCATAGCAGCCGTCAGTCCGGGCAGGGGCCATCCCTTGGTCAGCTCATGTGTCCAGGCTAGAGGAAGCACCTCCCCTGCAGCCGAGGGGGGCCGGGCCGGGTGCGAGGCTGCTGGTGGCCTGGGTGCCCCTAGCACAGGCCAGCAGTATTAATGTGTATTGTAGGGGGATCTGAAGGTGCGAGGGGCCTTGGGCAGTTTGCTCAGTTTAGAGATTGAGCTTGCACATGGTGACCGGGCTTGTTGATGTGGGGAGGGATCTGAGCCTGCGTGGGGCCAGTGGTGTGGTGGTGTCCACAGATGTGTTTTGTGGCCTCCCATGTTCTCCTTGGTAAAGGGGTGCGGTGGCTGACGGGCAGGGCCTCACCCCGGCTCCAGGTCAGGGCAGGTCCCCGGACGTGTTTCTTCCCGGGCAGTGAGTCCTGCTCTTGACTGCTGCGTGTCACGGCCCTGGGCTCTGCGGGATGCACGTGCCACCTGCTCTGTGGTGGCCTGGCACTGCCCTGGCCCTGCCATCCCGGTGCCACCTGGGCCGGGTGTGAGAGCAGCTCCCTCAGCCAGACGGAGCGGGAAGGACATGGAGACTGTTGAGGAGGGGGGCCGTGTGCCAGCGGCCGTGCAGCCCGGCGCAGGGCATGTCAGGGGCCTGCGGTTTGCGGGGTGGTCAGAGGACCACGTGGCTCCGGCTTTCTGACGTGGTCCCTTCTTGTTGCACGTGAGCTGCGCCCGCATCTCGGGCGGAGGCTTCCCTCCAGACCCACGCGGCAGCCGTCCCAGCCCCGCTTCCCTGCTGCGCTCTGCCGGTTCTGGGTGCTGCATGTGGAGCAGCGCTTCCCTGAGGAGGCGTCTCCTTCTTTGGAGAACGGGCGACCGCCCTGGGCTGAGCGGAGGCCCCGCCGGCCCGCTCCCGCACTTCCCCGGGCGTGGGAGGCCGCCTCTCCCCTCATGGGCTGGAAGCATTCTCGGAACAAGGGCGTGGGGCGGCGTCTGTCGCCTGGGTGTCTCCACCCCAGCAGAGCCAACAGGGGGTTAGGGGTCGAGAGAGAAGCATGGGACTCCTGGTCTGGAGAGCCATGAGGAGACGGAGGGAGGCTAGAGGGGGCGCGGTGGGGGGCCCTGAGAGGCTGCGGGGCTGCGAGGGGCCGGCCTGTGGGGCAGGAAATGAGGCCGCCTGCGCGGGGGCGGGTGGTTGAGGCCGGCGTCTGCTCTGTGACCCAGGCGGCCCTCGTTTCCCGGTAAGACAGGGAGCCCGTGATCCCGGGACCTGCCTTGGGGATGGAGTCAGAGGCTCCTGTGCGGGTGACCCACCCTCAGCCAGGGGTGCCGTCTGCCAGGCACCTTCCTTCCTGCTGTCCCGTTCCCGCCTCTGCCCTGACTCGATGGAAGCCCTCTGGGCCCCGGAGTAGACTGTGCCCTGGACTCCGCCAGACACGACACGCTCTCCCACACTCTTCATTCTGCAGCCACAGCCCCGCCACCCTCGCCCCCCCCCCCCCCCCCCCCCGCCAAAGTCTCCGTCTGCTCTTGTGACCACTGTCTTTCCAGCTTTCCCCAGAAGGTAGCCCCCCCCATCACCTTCCTGTGTGTTTCAGCATTTCTCCAAAGTTTCCTAATAGACTGCAATTTATATTGCCTCAAACTGATGACTTAAACCAATTAATAATCATAATTTTAAAAGACCAACAATCCTACATTTCCCTTCATTTCTTAGGGTACATTGACTATTTATGCATTTAACTTTACGGCGCGATTTTCCAGGCATTTCTTTAGTGAAGTGTCCCAAATTTCGGCCTTTCTCATCAGCAAAGCCACTGATTCCAAACTGTGTGTTTTGTGGAAACGACATAAATTTTAAAAAATCCTAGATCACCCCCCCCCCCCCCCCCCGCCCCGCAGAGGGGCGGGGTCCCTCCTGCCGAGGGGGTGAAAAGATGTGCAAAATAACGCTTCCCAGTTGCTGAGTGTTTCCTGTGTGCCAGTGCTGAGCTAAGGACTTTATCGTATGCGCATCTGCACATCGTGTTGTTTAATCCTTGTAGGAACTGATGAGGACACAGGGACAGAGCCGGGAGGTGATTTCCCACAGCCTGCAGCCAGGGAACAATGGCCTGGAGTGCAGCCACAGATCTCTCCGACTCCAGAGCTGGCTCTCTGGGTCTCCTGGCCCCGGGCACACTAACTGCTGCCCTCCGCCCTCCTCCGCTCTGCCTGCTTGGCCTGGGGGGCAGGCCGGGAGCAGCCTCCGGCAACCGGGAGTGGAGCCCTGCTGCAGTCTGATTTCTCTCTCCCCTGGGTAATGAGGTCAGGCTGCAGGGTTTGGTCCTGGTCATGCTGGAGCAGGCTGCCCGGGCCCGAGGCCTCTCACTGTCACCCTGATCGCACATGCTGACCCTGGTTCTCTAAGTCCTGCCTCACCCACGCCCAGTAATTAGGACTCATGGCCTTATCCAGAAAGCCCCAGCCTCAGTCAGAGGACAAAGGCGGAGGACCAGACTACACAGCTGGTTTCTTAAGACGCTTGGGATTTCTCCTTTCTGTGATGGTGGATTCACTTAACTGAGACCAGCCTGTACAACAAGAACAAAATAGACCAAATATTCCTGCAGGCATCCGAGGAGCCAGGATGTGTGGCCAAGGTCTGGCAGTCAGTGCAGCCCAGCACACGTGTCACCGCCTCAGGAGCCACAGAGGGGACCTGGGCAGCATTCCATGTTTCTACTGGGATTCCTGAAAGGCTACACGAAGGCATAGGGTGAGCCATAAGTAGACCAGTCTTCGAATAGACACCCGAATTCCAGTCAGCTCAGTCCCAGATGGGATTCAGGTGATCTGCCCTTATCCCAGCTGCCTGCTAAGAAACAAAAGTAAACCAGAGCCTCAAATTATCTCAACAGTTTTTCATACACAGTCACCAGAATTTCAGTGTAAAATTGCCAGAACTGATTAGAAACAAAAACAGATAGTAGAAACAGACCCACCGGAGATCTATATTTTGGAGTTATCAGACACTTACTTTAATAAATATAATTCATTTGTACACGATATTAAATGGCAGTTTTTCCAAATCAAATAATTTCATCAAGATAGATCACGTGGGCTTCCCTGGTGGTGCAGTGGTTGAGAGTCCGCCTGCCAATGCAGGGGACACGGGTT
This sequence comes from Lipotes vexillifer, assembly GCF_000442215.2. Taxonomy (NCBI): domain Eukaryota; kingdom Metazoa; phylum Chordata; class Mammalia; order Artiodactyla; family Lipotidae; genus Lipotes; species Lipotes vexillifer. Next base: position 265,610 of record NW_006791731.1, read on the forward strand.
TGTGCCCCCGTCCGGGAGGATCCCACATGCCGTGGAGCAGCTGGGCCCGTGAGCCATGGCCACTGGGCCTGCGCGTCCGGAGCCTGTGCTCCGCAAAGGGAGAGGCCACAGCAGTGAGAGGCCCATGTACCGCCAAAAAAAAAAAAAAAGATCACATTCTAGGCCATAAAACACAGCTTAACAAATTAAAAGAAAAGAAATAATACAGTATCTGCTCTCAGAATTAAACTAGAAGTCAGTAACAGAAAGATAGCTGGAAAACCGCCAGATACTTGGAGGTTAAACAACACACTTCTGAATATCACATAGGTCAAAGAAGAAATCTCAAGAGAAATTTTAAACTATTTTGAACTGAATAAAAATGAAAACACAACTTAAAATTTGGGGGGTGTGATAAAGGCAGTACTTAGAGGGAAATTTATATCAGTGCATATATTAGAAAAGTGCATATATTAGAAAAGAAGAAAGATCTAAAATCAATCATCCAAGTTTTCATTCTCGGAAACTAGGAGAAGATGAGCAAATTAAGTACAAAGTAAGCAGAAGAAAAGATAGATACTAAAAATTAGAGCAGAAATCAATGAAATTGAAATAGGAAATTAATGGGAAAAAAATCAATGAAATGAAAACCTGGTTCTTTGAAATGATGAATAAAACCAATAAGCAGTAGCCAGTCTAAGAAAAAGAGAGAAAGGACACAAATTATTAATAATCAGGAGTGAGAGAAGTGATATCACTAAAGATTCCTTGGACATTAAAAAGAAAATACAGGGAATTCCCTGGTGGTCCAGTGGTTGGGACTCTGCGCCTTCACTGCTGAGGGCCCCAGGTTCGATCCTTGGTCAGGGAACTAGGATCCTGCAAGCTGCGTGGCCAAAAAAACAGAAATAAAAATAAAGAAAATATAGGGATGCTATGAACAACTCTGTGCACACAGACTTGATAACCTAGGTGAAATAAACCAATTCTTTAAAAGACACAGTCTGCCAAAACTCATATAACAAGAACTAGACAATCTGAATAGATTTAACATCTGTTAAAGGAGTTGAATCAATAATTAATAATCTTCCAAAACAGAAAGGACCAGGCCCAGATGGGTTCACTGGTGAGTTCTAGCAAACATTTATGGAAGAAATTATACCAGTTCTCTACAGTCTCTTTCAAAGGATAGAAGCAGAGGGAATACTTCCTAACTCATTCTATGAGGTCAATATTACCCTAATATCAAAATCAGAAAAACACATTACAAGAAAATTGCAGACCAGTCTCTCTCATGAGCATGGATATAAAAATCCTCAACAAAATATTGGCAAATCAAATCCACCACTGTATAGAAAGAATTACACACCATGACCAAGTGGGACTTATCCTAGGTATGCAAGGTTGGTTCAACATTTGAGAATCAGTAATACTCCATTGCATCAATAGGCCAAAGAAGAAAAATCCATGATTGTATCAGCCGATGCAGAAAAAGCATTTGGCAAAAATCCAACACCCATTCATGATTAAAAAAAAAAAAAACCCTCAGTAAACTAGGAACTAGAGAGGAACTTCCTTAACCTCATGAAGAATATCTATAAAAAATTTACAGCTAACATCATACTCAGGAGTGAGACGCTCAAAGCTTTCCCACTAAGACCAGGAGCAAGGCGAGGGTTTCCCTCCTGACCTCTGCTTTTCAGCATCGTATTGGAAGTCCTTGCTAATGCAGTAACACAAGAAAAAGAAACAAAAGGTATACGGATTGGGAAGGGAAAAATAAAACTGTCCTTGTCTACAGATGACATGATCATCTATGCAGAAAATCCTAAAGAACTGACAAACTCCTAGAACTAAGTGATTATAGCAAGGTTGTAGGATATAAGCTATTTAAATATACAAAAGTCAATTGCTTTCCTATATACTAGCAATGAACAAGTGGGATTTTAAGTTAAAATCAATAGCATTGAGATTAATATCCCCCCAAGTGAAATAGGTATAAATCTAACAAAATATGTGAAAAATCAATGTGAGAAAAACTATAAAATTCTGATGAAAGATATCAAGGAAGAACTAAATAAATGGAGTAAGATGTCACTTCTTCCCAACTTGATCTATATGTTCAATGCAGTCTCAGTCAGCATCCCAGCAGGTGGCTCTGTGGATAGTGACAAAGTGATAATAAAGTTTCTATGGAGAACACACCATTGTAAAGCAACTATACTCCAATAAAGATGTTAAAAAAAAAAATTTCTATGGAGAGGCAAAAGATCCAGAACAGCCAACACAATATTCGAGGAGAACAAAGTTGGAGGAATAATACTACCCGAGTCCAAGACTTACTTTAAAGCCACCATTATCAAGACAGTGTGGTATTGGTAAAAGAATAGACAGATAAATAGAATAGACTGGAGAAGCAACCAATAGACCCCCATAAATATAGTCAAGTAATCTTTGACAAAGGGGCAAAGGCAATGCAACGGAGCAAAGATGGTCTCTTCAGCAGATGGTGCTGGAACAACTGAACGTTCGCAGGCAAGGAAATGAATCTGGACACATTCCTTACACCCTTCATGGAAACTAACTCAAAATGGATCACAGACCTAAATGTAAGACACAAAACTTACTCCTAGAAGGTAACGGAGGAGAAAACCCAGATGACCTTGTGTTTGGCAGTGACTTTTTAGGTACAACATCCAAGGCATGATTCATGAAAGAAACAGTGCATAAGCCGGACTTCATTAAAATTAAAAATTTCTGCTCTGCGAAAGTGTCAAGCGAATGAGCAGACAAGCCATAGACTGGGAGAAAACGTTTGCAAAAGACACAAATTGGATAAAGGACTGTTATCTGAAATATACAAAGAACTCTTAAAACCCAGCAGTAATAAAACAACCTGATTTTAAAATGGGCCAAAGGGACTTCCCTCGTGGCGCAGTGGTTAAGAATCCACCTGCCAGTGCAGGGGACACGGGTTCAAGCCCTGGTCCGGGAAGATCCCACATGCTGCGGAGCAGCTAAGCCCGTGCGCCACAACTGCTGAGCCTGTGTTCTAGAGCCCGCGAGCCACAACTGCTGAGCCCACGCACCTAGAGCCCATGCTCCACAACTACTGAGCCTGTGCTCTAGAGCCCACGAGCCACAACTACCAAGCCCGCGTGCCTAGAGCCCGTGCTCCACAACAAGAGAAGCCACCGCAACGGGAAGCCCGCGCACCGCAACGAAGAGTAGCCCCAGCTCGCCGCAACTAGAGAAAGCCCGCGCACAGCAACGAAGACCCAACGCGGCCGACAAATAAATAAATAAGTAAAGTAAAAGGAAAATCTTTAAAGCAGCCAGGAGTCTCTTGGGGTGGGGGAGCAGGTGGCAGAGGTGAGCCTCACTCATCTCTCTGGGCCTTGGTCTGGCCCGTCGTGGCTGGTACAGCTGTGGGACATGGTGCAGACCTTCAGTGGGCGGATATGGTGTGTGGTCAAGTCCGTGTATCCCCAGGGGCAGTGTCACTCATGTCACCAGGCAAGTGAGGCTCGGAAGAGGCTGAGCGTCTTGGGTGGCCCCCTGCGCTCAGTGGCGGGGCCGTGATTTGGGCCCCACAGCTCCCCAGCTCTCCCTTAGCCTGATGCAGGCTTTCTCAGGAACTGGGGGACAGTTTTATCGTCTCTGTCCAGTTGCAGAGTGCCGACTGTGTGTGTGGGCAGTCAGAGGAGGGCAGTTAGCCTTTGTGGAGTTCACAGGAGCCTCTGTGGTTGAAATCCAGGGCCTGAGATGCTGGTGCACAAGGGATGTGTTGGCCACCCCTGGTAGGAACACAGGCAGGTGCTGAGCCCAGAAGTGAGGCCTGCAGGGCAGTACTCATAGATTCCAAAGCCAGAGAGGCCTCTGGGAGGTTCCCCTCCTGGCTCTTCCTTACAGAAATAGTTCTGTGCCTGGTTCTAGCGTGGGACCAGAGCAGAGACACTCACAGAGGCCCCGGCAGGGAGTGTTGCCGTGGGCAGCAGCTGGGGTCTGGGGGAAGCTCCCAGATCAGGAGAGCCCCCAGAGGGGAAGGCTGCAGGGAAATGTGTGAGGGGAGTTCCCAGGACAGGAGGGCAGCTTACTCTAGGCTGCACTGACCAGAGGTCAGGGTCTCAGCAATGAAGAGTGCACAGCTCGCTACTGGGAGCCCCAGTAGGCACCAGGCCCCCACAATCTGCAGCCCCCGGGGGGCGGGTGTGAAGAGGACAGTGAGAAATGACCAGGCCTCTGGGCCCTGACCTCAGACACTCATGAGGTCAGCAGGTGGGTAATGGGTCCAGGCTGGCAAAGGGGTCAGATTTCCACCTCTCCTTGGTAACCTGTTCTCCCTAGGACTTCCCCAGGTAACCTGTCCCCACCAAGACCTCCCCAGGTAGCCCGTTCCCCCCAGGACCTCCCCGGGTAACCTGCCCCCCCCAAGACCTCCCCGGGTAACCTGTTCCCCCCAGGACTT
>NW_006791731.1:283672-292108 GCF_000442215.2 Lipotes vexillifer
CCCCACCAGGACCTCCTCGCTCCGCTGGAACTCGGGCACCAAGGAGCGCATGCTCATCAAAGTTGCCGACAGGGAGCCCAGCTTCCTCTCCCCCCAGGGCAACGGCTACCCCCTGGACAGCCAGCCCAGGGGTCGCTCCCGCAGACCCTCCGGGGGACAGCACTCGCCCAGCCTACAGACCTTCACCTCCGACGCAGACGGCCCTGTCTTCTCAGAGCGGAGGCCGTCACCCTTCCTGAAGAGGGCTGAGCTGGGGAGCTGCTCCCCACTGCTGGCCCAGCCCCGCAAACCCGCCGCCGACTCCCAGCCGTCCTCCCCGCGTTACGCCTACGAGCCCCCCCTCTACGAAGAGCCCCCCGTGGAGTACCAGGCCCCCATCTATGACGAGCCCCCCATGGATGTGCAGTTTGAGGCCGGCGGGGGCTATCAGGCCGGCTCGCCTCGGCGGTCTCCCAGCCGCAAGCCGCCCAAGCAGGCCTCCGCGTCGCCCTACCAGCAGCTGGTGCTCACCAGGCAGAAGTGCCCCGAGCGCTACCTGAGCCTGGAGTACAGCCCGGCTGGCAAGGAGTACGTCCGCCAGCTGGTGTATGTGGAGCAGGCCGGCTCCAGCCCCAAGCTGCGCGCGGGCCCGAGGCACAAGTACTCGCCCCACCCAGGCGGCGGCTCCCTCTCCCTGCAGCCCAGCCCCTGCCTGCTGCGCGAGCAGCGCCTGGGGGTCACGTCCGGGGACTACAGCAGCATGGAGGGGCCCGAGCTGCGGTCCGCCCAGCCGCCCGCGCCACTGCCCCAGGCCCAGGACGATGCCATGTCCTGGTCCAGCCAGCAGGACACCATGTCCTCGACGGGCTGCTCCCCCAGCACACGCAAGAGGAAGAGCAGGAACCCCTCTGCGCGCCGCACCCCCAGCGCCCCGCCCACCGAGGGCCCTGGGGGCCACGACCCGCTCGGCCAGCAGCCCCTGACCGAGGAGCGGCCCCCGTGCGGCCCCAGCCTGGCGCCCACGAGGCGTGCAGAGGGCGAGGCGCGTGAGGGGGACGGGACCCGGGGCGAGGCTGAGCCCTTCCTGGCTCAGGCCCGGCTGGCCTGGGAGGCACAGCAGGCCCGCTTGCACATGAAGCAGAGGGGCAGCTGGGACTCACAGCAGGACGGCTCGGGCTACGAGAGCGACGGGGCCGTGCCGCTGCCCATGCCTGGGCCTGTGGTGCGCGCCTTCAGCGAGGATGAGGCGCTGGCCCAGCAGGAGAGCAAAAGGCACTGGCAGAGGGCCGCCTCGGACCGGCTCGCCTTCCCCCAGGCCCTGCTCGAGAAGAGCGTGTCTGTGCAGACCAGCCTGGCCTCCCCGGAGCCCTACCTCCACCCCTCTCAGGTAGGGGCCAGGCCGCGGCCGGGTCCCCGGGCAGGGGTGGTGTGGCTTCACGGTTCCCAGCAGGCGTGAGTGAGGACAGACGGTAGATGCCCCCCAGACCTCTGCCAGCACGGGGGTCTCTCACCTCAGCTGCTGGCCAGGCCCCGCAGTGCTGCCAGGTCACCAGAGGGCTAGAGGCCATGCCCTGATTCCAGGCCACAGAGGCCGCCACCTGCCCACTGAGCCCTGAGCCTCTGTTCTCCCGCCTGTGAATGGCTCTCGGGTGAGGAGCTGTGCAGGTAGAGCACCAGGCGCTCCTTGGGTGGCTCAGAGCCTGGGGCCAGGGCACGTTCAGCAAAAGCCCCAGGTGGCTCCCAGAGCCCCACACTGCAGCTGGAGCCAGAGCAGAAGCCCAGCCTGTGGAGTCTTCGCTGCTCAGTGCTGGGTGTGGGCATCCACCAGGCCCTCGGGATCCTTGTGCATCTTCTGTCCCGGTTGCGTGCAAGGAGCATGGTGCCCAGGGCTTGGTGTGGCCCAGTATCCTCGTTCTCACCTCCTGGTCCCTGACCTTTCACACCAGTCTGCTGCCTGAAGCCAAGGCTGAGGGTGTGCCCTGGCCTCTGCTCAGAGCTGGCAGTGGCCACAGGGCCTCCTGGGGTCAGGATCCTCATGTCCACCCCCAGTCCTGGTGGGGAAGACGTGCCCAAGAACTACAGCATCTTAGGTGGCCAGCATCCCCCGGGGCACTTAGTGTTCCTCCAGACTGGAGAGCTCAGAGCAGCGTTTCTGTCTGTGGCTTGTAACACAGGAGGACATCAGGACAGATGGGAAGAGGCGGGGGGGTGGGGGGGGCAGGGGGTAGGTGGAGGGTGAACAGCTGCGTCCTGGGGCACCCAGCTCCCAGCATGTGACCTGGACAGCAGGACGTATGGGCTCCAGGGGCCTGACCGAGGTCCACTCCTGGCGCTGCCCAGGGAGGTACCTTCCCTGCTTTCAAGACCAAGGGTTGGGGAGGCCAGCACGGGTTTGGGGACGAGAGCCCACCTCCCAGACAGAGGGGACAGGAGCCCCTAAAGAGTATTGGGTGAGGGGCTGTGATCTGAGTGCAAGTACGTGGAGGCTGTTGGTGGCGGGGGTGGGGGTGGGGGTGCGGCTTGGGGCAACGCTCTCCCTTCCCAGCATCACGGGAGTGGAGGGCCGCAGCCCACGGCCCTCTCAGGCCTGGCTCTGCCCCTCTGCATGGCATCGCTCTTCCCGATGCCCGAGACTACAAACGCTATCTTTGTTGGGGGAAAGGGTGCAGCCGTTGTGGCCCAGAGACATTTGTGTTTCTCTGTCAAATGTGGCATCTGGGGGTTTCTGCTGCTTTGTGGGGCTAACCTTCCCATCTGAACCGGCAGAAGCCAAACAGCCACAGCAAGGCCAGTAGGAGGCAGCACCTTCCTGCGTCCACGCACGGTCCAGCTCCCTGCCTGGGGAGAGCCCTGTGAGCACTGGGGATGCAGCGTCCCCGGGCCCTCTCCCACCTGGGGCTACGGCAGCCCAAGAAGCTGACAAGACACGCGCGCGGCTCCCTCCTGCCCCCAGACCCATGCTGGCCACCCCCAAACCTTGGTCTCCAGACCAGGGCAGGCACCTCCCGGAGGCCAAGCCTGCAGGGTAAAGGCTTCTCTGGGTCCCTGTTAGACCAGTACAAGGTGCAGAGCTGGAACCCCAGGCCCGGCCTCACCCCACCCCACCCAGCCCAGGCCTCTCTCCTCCAGCAGTTTCAGGGCCTGCTTGGGGTAGGGGGGCCACACCTCTCGCCTGGCTGGGTCACGTGGGGCCCCCACCCCCTCACAGCCCCCCTGTCCTCCCCAGTCTGAGGACCTCGGCACTTGCGCCCAGTTCGAGAGCAGCCGGCAGACCCGGAGCGTGATGCCCAGCGCCAGCTGCGTGTTCCCCACCTTCACGCTTCGCAAGCCATCCTCGGAGACTGACATCGAGAACTGGGCCTCCAAGCACTTCAACAAACACACACAGGGCCTCTTCCGGCGGAAGGTGTCCATCGCCAACATGCTGGCCTGGAGCAGCGAGTCCATCAAGAAGCCCATGATCGTGACCAGCGACCGCCACGTGAAGAAGGAAGCCTGCGAGGTCTTCAAGCTCATCCAGGTGTACATGGGCGACCGGCGCGCCAAGGCCGACCCGCTGCACGTGGCCCTGGAGATCGCCACCAAGGGCTGGAGCGCGCAGGGCCTGCGGGACGAGCTCTACATCCAGCTGTGCCGGCAGACCACCGAGAACTTCCGCCTCGAGAGCCTGGCCCGCGGCTGGGAGCTCATGGCCATCTGCCTGGCTTTCTTCCCGCCCACACCCAAGTTCCACTCCTACCTGGAGGGCTACATCTACCGGCACATGGACCCCGTCAACGACACCAAAGGTAAGACCCAGACAGGACCCCTGGGCTCTGCCACCAGCTCAAGTACAGGCTGCGGCTAGAGCTTCCGTCTGCGCTGGGTGGCGCCTGGCAGCAGCAGGTACACAAACACAGCAGCCCACGGCCCTCTCAGGCCTGGCTCTGCCCCTCTGCATGGCATCGCTCTTCCCGATGCCCGAGACTACAAACGCTATCTTTGTTGGGGGAAAGGGTGCAGCCGTTGTGGCCCAGAGACATTTGTGTTTCTCTGTCAAATGTGGCATCTGGGGGTTTCTGCTGCTTTGTGGGGCTAACCTTCCCATCTGAACCGGCAGAAGCCAAACAGCCACAGCAAGGCCAGTAGGAGGCAGCACCTTCCTGCGTCCACGCACGGTCCAGCTCCCTGCCTGGGGAGAGCCCTGTGAGCACTGGGGATGCAGCGTCCCCGGGCCCTCTCCCACCTGGGGCTACGGCAGCCCAAGAAGCTGACAAGACACGCGCGCGGCTCCCTCCTGCCCCCAGACCCATGCTGGCCACCCCCAAACCTTGGTCTCCAGACCAGGGCAGGCACCTCCCGGAGGCCAAGCCTGCAGGGTAAAGGCTTCTCTGGGTCCCTGTTAGACCAGTACAAGGTGCAGAGCTGGAACCCCAGGCCCGGCCTCACCCCACCCCACCCAGCCCAGGCCTCTCTCCTCCAGCAGTTTCAGGGCCTGCTTGGGGTAGGGGGGCCACACCTCTCGCCTGGCTGGGTCACGTGGGGCCCCCACCCCCTCACAGCCCCCCTGTCCTCCCCAGTCTGAGGACCTCGGCACTTGCGCCCAGTTCGAGAGCAGCCGGCAGACCCGGAGCGTGATGCCCAGCGCCAGCTGCGTGTTCCCCACCTTCACGCTTCGCAAGCCATCCTCGGAGACTGACATCGAGAACTGGGCCTCCAAGCACTTCAACAAACACACACAGGGCCTCTTCCGGCGGAAGGTGTCCATCGCCAACATGCTGGCCTGGAGCAGCGAGTCCATCAAGAAGCCCATGATCGTGACCAGCGACCGCCACGTGAAGAAGGAAGCCTGCGAGGTCTTCAAGCTCATCCAGGTGTACATGGGCGACCGGCGCGCCAAGGCCGACCCGCTGCACGTGGCCCTGGAGATCGCCACCAAGGGCTGGAGCGCGCAGGGCCTGCGGGACGAGCTCTACATCCAGCTGTGCCGGCAGACCACCGAGAACTTCCGCCTCGAGAGCCTGGCCCGCGGCTGGGAGCTCATGGCCATCTGCCTGGCTTTCTTCCCGCCCACACCCAAGTTCCACTCCTACCTGGAGGGCTACATCTACCGGCACATGGACCCCGTCAACGACACCAAAGGTAAGACCCAGACAGGACCCCTGGGCTCTGCCACCAGCTCAAGTACAGGCTGCGGCTAGAGCTTCCGTCTGCGCTGGGTGGCGCCTGGCAGCAGCAGGTACACAAACACAGCATCTCCCAGAGGGGCACACCCTTGGGCTCCACTGGGATGCGGGGTCCTCAGGCAGCCCCTTTTCAGCACTGAGGCCCTGAGAAGAGCCACAGGCAGTTGTGGCACAGGGTCCCTCCCTGGCCACGGGCCGACAGGTGGGGGTCTGCTTGAGGACCCGTCGCACCCATGTCTCCACCAGCCGGCACCCACTCCGTTCTGAGGCTACCGTCCCGGTCACCCTGCCCGACGAGGGCGCCTGTGTGCACTTAGAGCATTTGCCCTGGCCAGGCTCGCACTATGCCTTGTGGCCGTCGTAGGGGGGCTTCTGAGGGCGGTGAGGGACATGGGCGCCCTGGCCCAGCGCTGGGTCTGAGGGGTCTGTGCCATGGGCTGTTGAGGTGCTGTGAGCTGAGCTGGCCTGAGCCGCCTCAGGCGTTCAGAGGTTGGGACCACCGTGGACAGCAGCCTGCCGACTGCTGCCTGGGGCCGAGTGCAGAGCCGCATCTGCCTGGGGTTCCTGAAGGCCATGCGTCAGGTCTGTGTGGGCCCCGGCTTGGCCTTCCTTGGGGAGGACTCTGGGCCACGGTCCTGCCAGCCAGGCGGTGCTCGCCTTGGGCTGGGCAGAGTGAGCATGGGGGTGGAGCTGCAGGCAGCACCTGCCAGTGCAGCAGGCCGTCTGCCGCCCCGTGTTCGTGAGTGTCTGCCATGCCAAAGATTGCTCAGTGGGAGTGGCCATCCATGCTGGTCTAGCCAGGGCTTTGCCCCAGCCCAGGTGTGGGGGGCTGAGGCCTGTGCACACAGTGATGAGGGCAGTGGGGGGCCCGGGGAAGGTGTGTGAAGCATAGGCACCATCCAGCACACCAGCCGTTTAGGGGCAGATCTTGGAAGCCATGAAATTTTTGCTCAGGCTTGCAGTTTTTGAAGCAGGATCACCGAACACTGCAGACGGGTCTCCCCAGGTGGCTCCCTGGATGAAGCGGGCAGCCTGGATCTGCCTCTGTCTTCTCAGACCTTCCCAGGAGCAGGTGGGCCCCCAGTGGCTTCATGGTTCACCTCAGCCTCTTCCAAAAAGGCCTTGAAACGTCCCTGCCGTGAGCTGGAGGTTTGGAAGTGTGTGTCCGCCGCTCAGCACGCAGCCCTCGGGGGCCCCAGGAGTGCTTGCTGAGTGAAAGGTGAGTGAGCAGTGGACAGAGGCCAGAGGCTCCAGGCTGTGCGCTCTCTGGCTGGGGCGTCCATGGAGAGCTGGACATGGATCAGCAGGACGTTGCGGTTTTGCACGGAGGTTAGTGCACTTTCGTCCTAGTGTCTGTGCCATAGGAGCCAGACTGAGAGAACCGAGCTTCAGCCTGGCAGCCATGGTTTTGAGGCCCTGGTGGTCTCTGCCCACAGACCACGCTGCATCTGTGTGGTCCCGCCAGCAGGGTTCTGTGTCTCTGGGATCTGGTCTTCCATCTGTGGCACAGGGTTGCCCTCCAGCCAAAGCCCTGTCTCCAGCCCTGAGACCCACTCCTGGGTGGGCATTTTCTGCCAGGCCCTGCTCGTCACTGAGCCCAGGGGAGAGGCCTTGATCTCCCTCCCACTGGCCCTTGTCGAGAACATGGTGCTGACTACCAGTCAGGAGGGCAGGCCCCATCAGCCCAGAAGAACCTAGCCTGTGCTTAGAAAAAGGAAATGCAGTCCGTCCTGGGAGCACCAACGGGGGCAGGGCTGAGCTGGCTCCCGTGTGTGGGGCCTCACCCTGAACCACACTCCCTGCCTTGGCCTCAGAAGCTTTTGATTCATTTGCCAGCATGTGTTTGACATCTGCTGTGTGGTCACCACTCCGAGGGAACAAGGTACCACACAGTGAACCCCAATTCACATGACCCCACCCCCTGGCTTAGCCTCGGCTCGCACGTGGTCACACCTTTGTACCAGCCACCACCAGGTGACTCCACAGCTTTTCTGCCCTGGACTTCCCTAAGCGTGCTGTCAGCACAGGCATCGCAGGGATGCTCCACAAAGAGCACACGGGAAGGCTGCAGACCCTGAGGGCTACATGTGCCTTCGTAGCAAGACGCTGCCTTCCAGGTGAAGATGGCAGGACGATCACGTGCATTTACTTGCATTCCACCCTGAACTCACGATAAAAGAACAGTGAAGGAATTTTTTAAAGGCAGAAAAAGAAACCTCACAAGGAGATGTAAAATGCTGCAGCAACTATGGAAAACAGAGTGGCAGTTTCTCAAAAGATTAAAAATAGAATTGTCATAGGACTCAGCAATTCCACTTGTGGGTATATACCCAAAATAATTGAAAGCAGGAACATGAACAGATATTTGTACACCCATGTTCATAGCAGCATATTCACAATAGCCAAGAGGTAGAAAGCAGCCCAGGTGTCCATTGATGGATGAATAGATAAATAAAATGTCATCTGTACACATAATGGAATTATTCAGCCTAATAGGGAAGGAACTTCTGGCACAGGCTACAACATAGAGGAATCCTGAAAACATTATGCTGAGTGAGATAAGGCAGACCCAAAGAGACAAATACTGCACGAATCAGACAGATAATTGTATGAGGTCCCTAGAGAGTAGTCAAGTTCACACAGAATGGTGGGTGCCATGGGTTACGGGGAGGGAGACATGGAGAGTTGTTTGATCCGTACAGACTTTCCCATTTTGGGAGATGAAGTGCTGGAGGTGGATGGTGGCGGCGATTGCACAGTGATACGAATGTAACTAATACCCTGAGCTGTACAGTTAAAAGTGGTTAAGATGGCAGATCTTACGTTACATATAATTTATCACAATAAAAAACACTAAAGCCCACCAGGACAAAGAGAATGGAAGAGGAAGAACAACTATGCTTTGGAAGCTGAAAAGCACATGGACAAGTGGCTGGAAACGGACTTGGCAGACCAAGAAGTGTGGATCCCAAGCATGTGGTGGGGAAGCTGACAAGTCGAGGCAAGTAGCAAACCCTAAAAAGCGCAGCAGCGGGTGAAGCCAGCTTCCTCCAGCAGTGGTATGGAAGTGGGAGTGACCATGGAGCTGGAGACAAAAGGACTAGTTGAAGGTCTGTATAAGAAGCAAAGCAGGGCCTCCCTGGTGGCGCAGTGGTTGAGAGTCTGCCTGCCGATGCAGGGTATACGGGTTCGTGCCCCGGTCCGGGAGGATCCCACATGCCGCGGAGCCATGGCCGCTGAGCTTGCGCGTCCGGCAAGGGGAGAGGCCACGACAGTGAGAGGCCCACGTATT
>NW_006791731.1:293146-295844 GCF_000442215.2 Lipotes vexillifer
GGCGCCCCCGACCACAAAAAAAAAAAAAAAAAAAAGATAGTAAGGGAAATATTATAACAACATTATGCCAGTAAATATGACAGTTTAGAGGAAATGGACAAATTCCGTGAAAGACACAAACTACCAAAGATCACTCAATAAAAAATAGATAACCAGAAAAATCATATATCTGTTAAAGAAATTGGTACTTTATGAAACTTTCCTACAAAGAAAATTCCAGGCCCAAATGGCTTCACTAATGAATTCTATCAAATATTTCATTGTTTGTATAGCAATTAACTCAGAACATTGAAGTGGAGGGAATATTTCCCAATTCTGTCTATATCAAGATTAGAAAAGGACATTACCAAAAATTTGAAAGAGAAGCACAGATGGTATCCCTCATGAGGATAGGACAAAAATGAACCGTATTTTAGCAAATTAAATCCAAGAATATATTAAAAGGATAATGCATCTTGAATAAGTGGGGTTTATCTGAGGAATGAGAAGTTGGTTTAGGGCTTCCCTGGTGGCACAGTGGTTGAGAGTCCGCCCGCCGATGCGGGGGACACAGGGTCGTGCCCCAGTCTGGGAGGATCCCACGTGCCGCGGAGCGGATGGGCCCGTGAGCCATGGCCGCTGAGCCTGCGCGTCCGGAGCCTGTGCTTCGCAGTGGGAGAGACCACAGCAGTGAGAGGCCCGCGTACTGCCAAAAAAAAAAAAAAAGTTGGTTTAACATTCAAAAATCAATCAATGTAATTTGCCATATCAACAGAGTAAAAAAAAAACATACGATCATCTCAATAAGTGTAGAAAAAGCATTTGACAAAATCCAACATTCCACTCCTGATAAAAAACTTGGAAGAGAAGGGAGTCTCTTCAACCTGTATACACATGTATCTTTCCTTGCCCTGTCAGCCTAGGGCCTAGAAGCAGTGACACCCCAATAGCATTGAGGACACCTGACCCGCAGCTCTTGGTTTCTACCATTTTCCATTAAAAGGAGCCAGAGCTGTCTGGAGAAACAGCTGATTCTAAGGCTGGGGTAGGGAATGTACAAGATGCAGTGCCAGAAGGGAGGATGTGCCAGAGGGGAGACGATGGGGCGTATCACAGGACACGGGTCACAGGACACAGAGCTCCCCGGGGCCAAAGCTGGAGCACTTTAAGGAACAGAATAAAGTGCTTATTGAACTGTAAGCCGACAATGTAAGATGAATATTCCCAACCCCATACTGATATAAAAGATTAGATAGATATATGGGACTTCCCTGGTGGTCCAGTGGTTAAGACTCCACACTTCCACTGCAGGGGGTGCGGGTTCGATCCCTGGTTGGGGAGCTAAGATCCCCGAATGCCGCGCAACGCGGCCAAAAAAAGAAAGAAAGAAAAAAAAGAGTTACAGATAATTTATGTAGGTAAGAGGGTCCACCGTGAGGGGAGCGTGAATCCCACCTCAGTGTGGGCTGTGTGCCTCGACCTCCTTCCAGAGCATGGGATGGGGGGGATGGAGGGTCCGGATCGACAGCGCTGAGTTATTTTGTGCGGGGTGTGGAGCGGGGGGTGCCCAGGTCAGCCAGAGAGGGGAGCCAGGCCCCTTCTCTCTCGCTCAGCACCCACTCAGCCCCTGGAGCGCAGCCACGTAGGAACCAGGTGGCTGGGCTGCGGCCCTCTCAGGGGGCTCCCTACCCCTGCCTTTCTGTCGGCCAGCGGGTCATGAGCTGACCACATCCCCTCCCCACTGCCCAGGGGCACATTCCTGGCACCTCCCCAGCCACATGGCCCAGGTGTGCCCACACACCCAGCCCTGTGCCCAGGACTCTGCGCGAGACACCCGCCCCCAGCCGGCACTCCCCTCCGCCTCTGGCGGCGCATCAGCCCATCCCCCTCTGAGGAGTCCAGCGGGCTGGGGCGGTGCCCTCCCGGCTGCCCAGGGTCAGCCCCGAGCGGGACCGTGTGGGCACGTGTTCCTCCTTGTGTTCTGTGCCTCACCCTTTGTTTGCTCCCCAGTGACACAGCACATGAAAGCGCTTCTGGAGAGGAACAGTAAGAAGAAGTCCGAGTTGAGAAAGAAACCCAGGCCTTGTGTTGCGGAGCCGGATGGTAGGGCCTCTCCCGCAGCCCCTGTGCGCTGCGTCTGCTCAGCTCTGCTCTCCGGCCTCGGCCGCCTGGCCTCCTCTCTCTAACCGCTTCTGGGCTGGGGGACAGTGGGGGGACACTAACTGTCAGGTCTCCTCCTGAGTGGGCTGGAAGCCCAGGTCATCGACAGGGCTCCTGGGAGAGGCCACGCCTGCCCTGCGCCTTTCTCCACGGTGCTCGGAACAATCTCCAAAGTGCATGCCGGGTTCTCAGTGGGGCGGGGTCTGCTGGAGGCACGCCGAAGTGAGGGAGTGCCCTGTGGGCAGGTGCCTCCCCAGCCCTGATCTCCAGCCATCCATTTCTGTCCCACGAGCCTCCCTTCTTGGCACCAGGGCCCTGGAACCAGCCCCCGCCCCACCTGTACCTGCTTTACCCACACTTCTTCCTGTGAGACCACCCTTGGCACCCCTTCCTCTGGGAAGCCCTCTGGCTACATGCTACCCTCACCAGAAGAAGGGGGGCAGCCACAGTCCAGGCTTCCCAGCCGCCCTTGGGCCCCTGTCCTTGGGGAAGGAGCTTTGAGCTCCTGCCTGAGCCCATCCACTGGAGTCCCGATGCAGCAGTGGGGGGGGGGGGGGGG
>NW_006791731.1:295854-296656 GCF_000442215.2 Lipotes vexillifer
AGAAGGCACGCACGGTTAAAAAAAAAAAAAAAAAAAAAAAAGAAGAAAAGCAGGCTACAATGGGTAGGCAAGGTTAAAGACTCTGCACCCAGAGCATCTGGACTCAGATCTCAGCCACTTTTTCAAAATAGGCCATATTCTGAGCCATAAAACAAGTCTCGATAAAGGTTAAAGAATGTGAGTCATAGGGACTTCCCTCGTGGTCCAGTGGGTAAAACTCCACACTCCCGATGCAGGGGGTGCAGGTTTGATCCCTGGTCAGGGAAGTAGAACCCACACGCGTGCCGCAACTAAGAGTCCACGTGCCGTGACTAAGAAGTCCGCACGCCGCAACTAAGACCCGGCACAGCCAAAATAAATACTAAAAAAAAAAAAAAAGAAGAATGTGAGTCATAGAAAGTGTGTCTCTAACCACAGTGGAATTAAATTGGCAATCAGCAACATAAAAATATCTGGAAAATCCCTGAGTATTTGGAAACTAAAGAACATACCACTGAACCATCCATGGGTCAAATAAGAATGAAAAAGGAAGGTGCAGAGTATTTTGAATTGAAAGAAAATGAAAACAAAACATTAAAATTTGTGTGATGCAGCTAAAGCAGTACTTAGGGAAATTTATGGCACCTAAATGTCTGTATTAGGAAATAGATCAGTTAGCTACTTTAAGAAACTTTAAAAAAAAAAAAAAAAAACAGTGAGAGGAAATTGTATCAAAAAGGAAGGAGGGGCTTCCCTGGTGGCGCAGTGGTTGAGAGTCCACCTGCCGATGCAGGGGACACGGGTTCGTGCCCCTGGTCCGGGA
>NW_006791731.1:299117-309304 GCF_000442215.2 Lipotes vexillifer
GGGGGGGGGCGGGGCTGGGGCCACAGAGTGCAGGCTCCTGTGGGCCGGGGGTGGTTGGAGCCCCGAGGGGGTCAGAGGAGGGGGCTAGTTCCCCCGGGACCCAGCAGAGTCCGTGCCAAGAGCTGGCAGGTCCTGGCCACGCCCAGCCGCCTTCGAGGTTCTTGGCCTGGGCACCTGGCACAGCAGCAGAGGCTCTGGGAGGGCTGCTTTGTCAGTCGCTCTGGGGGCCGCTGTCTCTCCGCTGGCAAGGCCAGAACGGGGCATTGGACTCAAGAGTCCCCCACAGCACCAGGTAGGTTTCCCTGGGTTGGCCACAGGCACTCAGACACCCTGTAGTCTTGGCCCAGGAGGCTGTGCCCTGGCAGTAGAGGTGCCCCAGCCCTGAGACTCCAGGCACACGAGGCCTCAGTCCCTGGTCTGCCCACAAAAGCTCGGACTCCAGCAGCTGCGGCCCTCAACCGAGCCCTGACTCCATGCCAGACTGAGGTCAGCCCTTCATGGGCACCTGTCCCCATCCTACAGAGAGGAAATAAGGCCTGGAAAGGCTGCACCACAATCGCCAGGTGAGAGGTGGTAGCCCAAGGATATTCAGATCACAGCCTGTTGGAGAGGCCGGTTTGGCCCCAGGAAGCCCTGTGACACGAGGTCAGGCCAAGTCTGCCCACGGGCCCCGAGCCCAGGGACAGGAGGCTGTCACCCAAGGGAGGGGTGGGTATGCTCCCAGGGTGGGGAAAGCGAGCAGGCGCCGCCCGCTGCCCTGCCGCCAAGCACTCTCTGGGCTCCCGGTGCTCAGGCTGCAGCCCAGGTCCCGTTTGCTTGAGCACCATCCACTCTCCCTGAGCCAAGAGCCTGCCCACGTGGGCCAGTGGCAGTGGCGGGAGGTTCCAAGTGCTCTGTCCCAAGCTGGCTGATTTGTAGCTGCAGCTAGGGTTCTCTGTTTGGGTCTGTGGGGCCCCAGGGACCTGAAGCAGATTCTTCACGGTTTAAACACCTATAAGAAACGTTTGTTTTCACTTTGATTTTGCTCTGAAACGGACTCCCCTTACCAGTTATAACGACGGAAATATTTTGCGGTAACTAGAAACGAAAAGGTTTTCACGCGTCAGACGTGTCTGTGTTCTTCACGCTGAGGTTCACGGAACCCTGTGTCCTCAGACAACTGCTTCCTTTAAAAAAGACTCTTGTTTGTATTTGGGACTTGGGTCCAGAGGCACCCCTCAGGCAGGGAGGCGCAGCAGAGGCAGAGCCTTACAGGAGCGGGTCTGTCCTGAGCCTGGAGGCACGTGGTCGGCCCGTCTTGTCTGTCCGTGGTCTGGGGCAGCCTGGCCCAGATGGCTCCCGTCCTGCTGCTGCTTCCCTTGGCCTGGGCCAGGAAAGATGCGCACACGTTTCAGACCCTCCCTGGGTGGGGTCTCCTCCCCACTCCCTCTCCCCCCTCCTCCCTTTACCTCCAGCCACCCCCGCCCCCTGCACACCGTATCTGGAAAGACCTGTGGCCTGAGGTCTTTGCCCTCGGATTGCTGGCCCTGCCACCCTCCATGACCACCAGCTAGAACTTCTGCTTTCAGGGGTGAGGTTTTAGAAAGCCCCCTCCCTTGAGAAAGGAGACCAGTCCTCCTGTCACCTTCAGCCCTCAGGCAGAGTCACCATGTGGTCCTTCCCCAGCATTGCCCTCCCAGCAAAACCCAGGCTCAGGGCACAGGGCATCCCCTCCACACTCGTGCCCCTCCCAAGTGAGCCAGGCCCTGGGCCTCCCTCTCCCTGACCCCCACCCAGGCAGCCTTCCACCGAGCAGGCATGAGGTCCTGTGGGCTAAGGCCTCTCCCTGGGCTGCCCAGGGCCTCTGGCTGGAAGCCGGGCTGCAAGAGAGCTGGGCCTGCTGTCCGGCCCCCTCCAAAGCTCCCTTCTCCGGTGCTGGCTCAAGGCGATGGGTGCCGAGTGCCTGCAGGCGTGCAGCACATGGAGGCCACCCTTCTCAGGGGGCCTCCCCAGGCCCTGCCCTATCCTGCCTGCGACTCCCTTGGGGGAATAGACCTCATCCCCAGCCTGACCTTCCTGGCCGGGGGGAGGGCTGGGCAGGCTGGCAGAGGGCTTCCCTCTTCAGCCTGGCTCCTCCGGAGGGGAGGGCGGTGCCCCCTTGCCTCTTCACATGAGTGCACTTCTGAAGGGCGGCCCAGGAGTGTAAGGACCCACTGCCTGGGCAGGGTGAGCAGCAGGCAGGAGGCTGGCCAGGCCTGGGCGCCAGGTTCTTGCAGGAGCCGCCTCTCCTCACCCCTCTTGCTGCTTCCTCCTCAGTCACTGGTTGGCCTGCAGCCTCTGCTCCCACTCATCCATGCCAAGCCAACTGGCACCATTCTTTTCCAGGAGTGGCAATAAGCACATACGCCAAGTACTGTTACCACAAGCTGCAGAGGGCAGCCCTGACTGGAGCCAAGAAGGTACGAGCTTCCCCCAGAACCGCCGGGCAGAGGTGGGCGGGCGGCCTGCGCCGGTGACGCCCAGACAGAGTCCAGCGGGAGGCGGGGCGGGGGGGCTCACGGTGCGGAGGGTGCCACTTGGAGCTTCTGATGCCGTAGGTGGCCCAGCAGGAGGCGCCTCTGGTGACTCAGGGGCCAGGGCGTTGGGGGTCCCCGGCTCGGGGCCTGGGGCTCACAGGGACGAGAGGACAGGAGGAGAGAGGGCGGGTGAGCCAGGGGCAGCCCTTGCAGGGGTGTAGGGGCAGGGAGGGCTGGGAGCTGGGCGCCAGGCCACGCTGGGACAGAGCTGGGCCGCCTTCGCAGGGGCTGA
Source organism: Lipotes vexillifer (assembly GCF_000442215.2). Classification (NCBI taxonomy): domain Eukaryota; kingdom Metazoa; phylum Chordata; class Mammalia; order Artiodactyla; family Lipotidae; genus Lipotes; species Lipotes vexillifer. The sequence goes on from NW_006791731.1 coordinate 301,905, forward strand.
GGAAGCCCAGCGTGGAGGAGGTCCGGCACGCCAAGAACGCCGTGCTCAGCCCGTCCATGTTCGGCAGCGCGCTGCAGGAGGTCATGAGCATGCAGAAGGAGCGCTTCCCCGACCGGCAGCTGCCCTGGGTACAGACCCGGCTGTCGGAGGAGGTGCTCGCACTCAACGGTGACCAGACGGAAGGCATCTTCAGGTGCCCTGCGACCTGGGCCCTGGGTGTGGGGGCTTGAGTGTCTACGCCGCGTGTCTTGGGGCCACTGGGCCCCGGGCCCCTGCCTCAGAGCAGCCAGAGAAGCTCCCTGAGAGGCCAGCATGCAGGCAGGAAGGGCAGCTTGGAGCAAACAGAAGGGCCAGGCGCTCTGCGGCCAGGAGGGTAGGGAGGGCCCCATCTTTAGGAGGTGGGCCAGCAGGGCTCTCCCTCCTGAATGGCAGCACACCGGAACCCAGACAGGAGAGCTAGCCAGGGACAGTGCCCTTGCAGAAATGGCCAGCAGGGGCCCAGAGAGTACTTGGACACCAACCATGGGCAGGCAAACGGCCCTCACCTGTGCGTGGAAATGATGGCCCTGTCCCGTGGAGGGTGGCACATGGCCAGTCACCTGCTGTCATGACTCACCTACCCAGGCAGGACCCGGGACAGGTGGGGAAACAGGCTTATGGGTTTGGGCCTCACGGACCATTCTGAGGAAGGGATCTGCCTGGGGGCAGTCAGCAGAGGGATGAGGGATGGGGGCCGGAGGCCTGGGACAGGGGACCCCAGCCACACCTCCCTCTGGTAGGAAAGAGGCCATTTGGGCAGAGAGGGGTCAGGCAGCCCTGACCCTGAGCAAGCCCAGCTCCTCCTCCCTGAGACCTGCCCTGTGCTTGGCAGAGTCCCTGGGGACATTGATGAGGTGAATGCCCTGAAGCTACAGGTGGACCAGTGGAAGGTGCCTACAGGCCTGGAGGACCCCCACGTCCCAGGTAAGCCCCCAGTCCCCTCAGCAGCAGGAGCAGCTCGGACGGTTCAGCCCTCCCTGCTTTCCGTCGTGAAGGGACAGCCCTCTGGTCCATTTCCAGCACAGACGTCCCCCTGCCGTTGGACAGCCTCCGCGGCGCCTCCCTCCGCTTGCCTGCGCACGGTGGCTTGCACAGCCTCTCATGGTTCCCGGCGCTCGGGGTCAGTCCAGGCCCTCAGGACCAGGAGCCCGCAGGCCTCCGGCCGCGCAGTCCACACGGCTGGGTGGACACCTCCCGTCCGGTCCTGGCCCCTCGCCCCCACTTCCGAAACACACGGCCGCTTTCGCCCCTTGCTGCTGGTGGGGCGGGTCCCCGGCTGCCCCGCCCAGCCGAAACCCCCGCGTTGCGTCCCCAGCGTCGCTGCTGAAGCTGTGGTACCGGGAGCTGGAGGAGCCTCTGATCCCCCACGAGTTCTACGAGCAGTGCATCGCGCACTACGAGAGCCCTGAGGCCGCCGTGGCCGTAGTGCACGCGCTGCCCCGCATCAACCGCCTGGTGCTCTGCTACCTCATCCGTTTCCTCCAGGTAGGCGGTGCCGCCCCTCCGCGCCCCGCCCCTCCGCGCCCCGCCCCGGCCCACCCGCAGCTCCCCGCTCCCCGCGCAGGTGTTCGTGCAGCCCGCCAATGTGGCCATCACCAAGATGGACGTCAGCAACCTGGCCATGGTGATGGCGCCCAACTGCCTGCGCTGCCGCTCGGACGACCCGCGCATCATCTTTGAGAACACTCGCAAGGAGATGTCCTTCCTGCGCGTGCTCATCCAGCACCTGGACACCACCTTCATGGAGGGCGTGCTGTAGCGCGTGGGCACCGAGGGACCGAGGGTGGGGACAGAGCCTGCCCGGGTGCGCCCGGGCAGGGGGCACGCGGGGAGGGGGGGAGGGGACGCCCGAGAAGCGGAGGTAGCATGCCGGCTCCGCCCATGCCCGCCCCAGCCCTGGAACCCGCATCCCCCGACCCGGGCCCTCGGCCTGAAGGCGCGCAGCCAAGGCAGAGGGGCTGCGGGAAGGGCGCCTCTGCCCCGCCCCAGGCCTCGTGGCCGTGTCGTTCGGCGCTGCCCCGCCCACCGCCAGCCGCGGTTCGGCCGCGAGAAAGTGCCTTCTGTTTCCTGGAGCCAAGTGACACTGCCCCTCCCGGCCGGCCCGAGAGCACAAGCCGCCGTTGCTGGGGCTGCTGCGCTCAGCTTGGCCCCGGCCCAGCCCGGCTGCCCATCTTGCTCTTCCTCTGCCCTCCCCCTGACCTGGCGGGGGGGTGGGGGTGGTGGTGGTGTCTCCTGATCCGCGACTTCCGCCCTCCTCAGTCCCTTCCCGCCCCCTCCCCCTGCCACTTGCGGCCTCCAGCGTGGTGACTGCACAGGAGTTTGGGGGCTCCAGGGCTCTGGGCTTTTCACCACCAGAGCAGAACCTGGCAGAACCTGGCTGGTGCTGGGCCCGATAGGCTCTCTCTGGGTAGAAAGGGGCCCCCAAGCCAAAGTCCTCTGGGGTGGGGGGCAGGGTTGGGCAGGCATTCTTGGGGCAGGGTGGGGGAGGGGCAAGAGGATTTTTTCTTCGTGTAACTATAAATTCAGAATCTATCCCGCATCCCAACCCGCCTGTGTATAGAGATATAAATAGACCGAAAGATATAAGAACTAAATTTGCTAATGACATAGTCTTAACCCAAATGTTATTTATTTGAGTCCTCTCCCGTCCTCTGCAGACAAGTTGAGATCATTCCTTCATTTTTTTCTCCACCCTCTTGGCTTCTGACCAAAAATCAAACCCTGCCCCATCCCCATCCAGGACCTGCAGCAGATGAGAGGGAAGGAGCCCTGAACTGGGGGACCAGAGGGGCACCGGCGACTGCCCTTCCTCGAGGCCAGAGCCGGGGCGGGGGGTAGGGTGGGTGGGTGGAGGGGAGTTATCTAGGCTCTCAGTTTGTACATTTTCCAATTTGTAATTTTGAGTTCCAATTGTGGTAAAACTTAATTTCTCCCCGGTTTTTAATATATATATATATATATATATATATATATATTTAGAATTGAGTTTTTATTTATTATTAAGAACAAAAGAACCCAGTCCTGCCGAGGCCTGGTGTCCACTGGGGGAGCGTCCTCAGTCCGGGGGTCTCGGGGCCTGGGTAGGGACGGCCCGGCCACAGGCTCTCGCTCTGATGCACGGACTCGAGAGATGACAACACTTTGTGTGAATAAAGTACGTATGGACACTTGCGAGCCTGTCGCATCCCATTCCTTCCAGTTGCGGCGGGGCAGCTATCAGCGGCCAATCGGTTGCTGGTGTGGGCACCAGGGTGGAAGCCAGGCCAAGGGAGAATGAATGGGGGCAGCAGGGGGTTGGGGGGAGCCCCAGCCCTGGAACCCGCATCCCCCGACCCGGGCCCTCGGCCTGAAGGCGCGCAGCCAAGGCAGAGGGGCTGCGGGAAGGGCGCCTCTGCCCCGCCCCAGGCCTCGTGGCCGTGTCGTTCGGCGCTGCCCCGCCCACCGCCAGCCGCGGTTCGGCCGCGAGAAAGTGCCTTCTGTTTCCTGGAGCCAAGTGACACTGCCCCTCCCGGCCGGCCCGAGAGCACAAGCCGCCGTTGCTGGGGCTGCTGCGCTCAGCTTGGCCCCGGCCCAGCCCGGCTGCCCATCTTGCTCTTCCTCTGCCCTCCCCCTGACCTGGCGGGGGGGTGGGGGTGGTGGTGGTGTCTCCTGATCCGCGACTTCCGCCCTCCTCAGTCCCTTCCCGCCCCCTCCCCCTGCCACTTGCGGCCTCCAGCGTGGTGACTGCACAGGAGTTTGGGGGCTCCAGGGCTCTGGGCTTTTCACCACCAGAGCAGAACCTGGCAGAACCTGGCTGGTGCTGGGCCCGATAGGCTCTCTCTGGGTAGAAAGGGGCCCCCAAGCCAAAGTCCTCTGGGGTGGGGGGCAGGGTTGGGCAGGCATTCTTGGGGCAGGGTGGGGGAGGGGCAAGAGTATTTTTTCTTCGTGTAACTATAAATTCAGAATCTATCCCGCATCCCAACCCGCCTGTGTATAGAGATATAAATAGACCGAAAGATATAAGAACTAAATTTGCTAATGACATAGTCTTAACCCAAATGTTATTTATTTGAGTCCTCTCCCGTCCTCTGCAGACAAGTTGAGATCATTCCTTCATTTTTTTCTCCACCCTCTTGGCTTCTGACCAAAAATCAAACCCTGCCCCATCCCCATCCAGGACCTGCAGCAGATGAGAGGGAAGGAGCCCTGAACTGGGGGACCAGAGGGGCACCGGCGACTGCCCTTCCTCGAGGCCAGAGCCGGGGCGGGGGGTAGGGTGGGTGGGTGGAGGGGAGTTATCTAGGCTCTCAGTTTGTACATTTTCCAATTTGTAATTTTGAGTTCCAATTGTGGTAAAACTTAATTTCTCCCCGGTTTTTAATATATATATATATATATATATATATATATATTTAGAATTGAGTTTTTATTTATTATTAAGAACAAAAGAACCCAGTCCTGCCGAGGCCTGGTGTCCACTGGGGGAGCGTCCTCAGTCCGGGGGTCTCGGGGCCTGGGTAGGGACGGCCCGGCCACAGGCTCTCGCTCTGATGCACGGACTCGAGAGATGACAACACTTTGTGTGAATAAAGTACGTATGGACACTTGCGAGCCTGTCGCATCCCATTCCTTCCAGTTGCGGCGGGGCAGCTATCAGCGGCCAATCGGTTGCTGGTGTGGGCACCAGGGTGGAAGCCAGGCCAAGGGAGAATGAATGGGGGCAGCAGGGGGTTGGGGGGAGAGCAAGGCAGCTTCCCGGGAACGGAGACGAGACTCCAGGTAGGCGCGCAAGCTGCGAGGCACCTGGGGTATCACAACTGAGCCCGAAAGCCCTGCTTGATTGGGAGGGGGGCTTTTTCTGAGCTACCTTGCCTACAAGCTGGCATAGGCTTCTAGACAGTGTTTATTCACCACCTCTCCGTTCAGCACCCAGCTGGACAGGCAGATTGCCCCACCGGGGTGGGGGGCTTCCTAGGGGTTGGGGGAAGAGACAAGGCGGGTACCTCGCCCACGTGAGAGCAACCAGCCTCCGAGGGCGGAGGGACAGGGCCCGCATGCCCGGCAGCGCCCCGTCCCCAGCCCGTATCCCTGTTCCCGAAATCGCCCGCACCCGCGTCTCACACCCGAACCCCACCGTCGGGAGGCCCCGCCCGCCCCCCCTTTCCCAGCCGGACGGCAGGGCGGCGCGCCCCTAAATCCCAGAGAAGGAAGTGTCGGGACCGCCCGGGGTCCGGGGAACAAGCAAAGCCCGGGGGGTGGGGAGGAGGGTGGGGAGGAGGGCGGGGGGGGGGGGGGGACGAGCTCCGCGGCCGCCGCCGGAACCCAAAGCGCGAGGTCGCCGCTACCAGGGGACTTACGTTAGCGCAGCACCGCCCCCGCGTGACCCTCTGGCCGCTTCCGGCGCGGAAGGACGATGTGGGCGACGCGCGGAGTGCTGCGGACCTGGGCCCTCGGCTTGTCGCGGTCCCCGGGAACCCGGGCCTACGGTGGGGGCGGGGGCGTCTCCTACACGCAGGGCCAGAGCCCAGAGCCGCGGACGCGCGAGTACTTTTACTACGTGGATCATCAGGGCCAGGTGGGCGGGGCCGGGGCCTGAGGGAGACTCCCGTGAGAGGCGGGGCCTGGTGCCGGGTTTCTGCGGGTCGGGGCCTGAGGGAGGACCCTGTGAGGGGCGGGGCCTGAGTAGGCGGGGTCTTTAAAGTAAGGGTACCCGACCTCCGCAGTCGCGCTGGACAGACTGGGGCGCCCGGCCCCGGCCCCAGAGGGTTAGGTCCGAGCGGCCCACCTCCCACACGTGGTTACGCCCTGCGCGCTTCGCATCCCCAGACCCTGCGGCCCCCAGCTCGGGGCCGCCCCGCCTGCTTTGGAAGCCCTGGCGGGGGCATCCGCCACATACAGGAGGAAGCAAATCAGATAGCCTCCGCGGAGGAGGGGCACATCTCATTAGAAACTTGAAAGGGGGAGGGAAGAGGCGCGGGAAAGGCATGCCAACCCAGAGGACCTGTGCCTGCGGAAGCAAGGCCGGGGCTGCGGGGTAGATGTGGAGAAGTCTGCAGGGCCCCCAGGCTTACCTTCCACGCGCCTCCCTGCACATGGTGTGCACAGACGAGCAAAGAAAGCGGACACTGGCCCGGGCTCAGGCCCGCCCAGGCCTTCTCTCCCTGGGGCCGGCTCTGTCGGGCTTCCCCCGGGACTCAAGGGCCACCGTCTGCCTCTCTACAGCTTTTCCTGGATGACTCCAAAATGAAGAACTTCATTACCTGCTTCAAAGGTACTGATGCGCCCTCCTCCCCCACCTTCCCTCTTCCTTCGGGGAAGGCCCTGAAGGGCTCCGCTGCCCAACCACACCAAGGGCACTGGCCGTCCTGCGCTCAAAAGCCCCCTATCTAGAGTGAGGCCTGGGAGGCTGTCCGACCGCCGGCGTCTGCCCTTGGCGTGACCCAGGGCGAGCCCCCAGCCTGGGGCAGTAGGGCCCAGGGAGCCTCGGGGCCCGGCATGCTGAGCGGTCTCGGCCTCCCCGCCCCCCACAGACCCGCAGTTCCTGGTCATCTTCTTCTCCCGCCTGAGGCCCAACCGCAGCGGGCGCTACGAGGCCTCCTTCCCCTTCCTCTCGCCCTGCGGCAGAGAGCGCAACTACCTACGCTGCGAGGACCGTCCCGTGGTCTTCACGCACCTGCTGGCCGCTGGCCCGAAGCCCCCGCGCCTCTCCTACTGCGGCGGCGGCGAGGCCCTGGCCGTGCCCTTCGAGCCAGCGCGCCTACTGCCCCTGGCCTCCAATGGGCGTCTCTACCACCCGGCGCCGGAGCGCGCGGGCGGCGTGGGCCTGGTGCGATCGGCTCTGGCCTTCGAGCTCAGCGCCTGCTTCGAGTACGCGCCCGGCGCGCCCGAGCTGCCCTCGCACGTGCGCTGGCAGGGCAGCCGTTTCGCCCTCACCATGGACCTGGCCCCGCTGCTGCTCGCCACCCCGCCGCCCTGAGCAGCGGGCTCGCGGCCGCTGGCGCCCCCAGCCCCGCTGCGCCCCCCGGGCTGCGTCGCTGCGCACGCGCCACCCAGAGAGAGAGAGAGAGAGAGAGAGAGAGAGTGCTGTCCGAGTGCGCGTGCGCGGCGGAGGTGCGCCGCGGCCCCGCCCCGCCCGGCGCTGTCCGAGGTGCTGCCGCGGCCCGAGAACCGACGCGGGGAGGGGCGGGGTCACGGGTGCTCTACCCTGTCCGCACACCCCCGGCCTGGGGCGTCCTCGGCGTCCTCGGGTTCGGCCAGCGCTCGCGACGGCAGACCCGGGCGGCCGGGAGGGAGGTGCGGGGGCTCCAGTGCGCGAGCGCGAGCGGCGCCCGCCCCTCCCCCGCCCGGCGCTGCTCTGTGGGCCGGGGTTCGGCGGGGGAGCC
>NW_006791731.1:309505-312440 GCF_000442215.2 Lipotes vexillifer
CAGGTGAGGGGGCGCCCGACCCAAGGTCAGCGGGCGGGGGGGCGGGATCAGGGGCCATCCCGGCTCTGTCCCCGGCGATCACCGAGAAGGGCGTGCGACCTGGCGGGGACCCCGCCCTGCCCTGAACCGGCCCAGGACAGGCCGCGCCGGAGCGGATGCAAGGGGCGCCTTGGGAGATCAAGGCACCCGACTCGGGCCTCGCACTGCGCTGGAGAGCGTCACAGGGCTTCCTCCATTACCCCTCCAACCTCCCCTCCCCGCACAGATGGGCTCGCTGGAGACAGTGACAGCCTTCTCCAAATCCAGTATGTGACGCCCCGCCCCCTGCCCAGCCAGATTAGGGGGTTCTCCGCTGAGTAAAAGGATTTCTGGCCTGGCCTCCCCTGCTCTTCCTGCTTGAATCCTCAACGCTGCCCAGGCGAGCCCCTGCTCACGAGTCAGCATCTAGTGGGTGTCCGTGCGGGCAGCAGTCCCCTGAGTCTTGAGGAGATCAAGAGCCTGCTCTGTTTGAAAGGCCTTTGCCACTGGAAGGTAGGCGGGCGCCCTGGGCCAAGTCTTTTGCTCAGGGAAGTGGATCCTGGGGGCTCACAGTATGCCCCCGAGTTCTCGCGGTTCTCCACACACCTTCGGAGACATCTGGGAACTGCCTCTGCCTGGGCCAAAGCGATTCCATTAAAACTTTTGCTGTGCCTACTTTTTTTTTTTGGCGGTACGCGGGCCTCTCACTGCTGTGGCCTCTCCCGTCGCGGAGCACAGGCTCCGGACGCGCAGGCTCAGCGGCCACGTCCCACGGGCCCAGCCGCCCCCGGACCGGGGCACGAACCCGCGCCCCCCCGCATCAGCGGGCGGACTCCCATCCACCGTGCCACCAGGGAAGCCCTGCTGTGCCTGCTTCTCTTCAGTGATCTTAAATAATCATGTGAGTTACAATTTAGAGCAAGATTTAAACAAACACCAAGGCCACTTGGTGTCTTTCCACATGACTCACTCTCCTAATAGGGAGACCAGGTGAACAGGCAGGTGTTCAGAGCAGGGACCATTTGAGGTGGGGCTGGAGGCTAGCTGATAGCACACCCTCAGCCCTACCATCCATGGCTTCAGACTGGCTGGCTTCTCAGCCCAGGTCCCCACCTTTACAACTGGACTCATTGTGCCTTGAACTAGACCCAGGCTTTCTCCTCTCTAGGATCACAGCTGCATGTGTATAAACCCCAAAACACTACACACTCCTTCACAGCCCAGGAGATCAGTGTTCCCAGAGCCTACTTAGGAAACTACACTAAAACCCAGTTAGTAGCCCAAGGCCCCTCTTTCACACCCCAGCCATTCCAGGGCCCCACCTACCCCCAAAGACAGATGCACCTTTCTCGGAGCCAGCATGGAGAACACAGTCCCACAGCTTCTGAACTGGCTTTCCTATTTGTCTCATCCCTCAATTGTCTAACAGTTTCCCTGAGGAAAAGCTCTAATTCTAGCTAAGCTGTTCTACCAACCCCCACCCCCAGGAGGGCAGGGCCAGAGGCTGGACAAAACTGTGCCTGTGGCTGGCTGGTGGCGCCCCTGAGACCAGTTGTGCTCATGTCCTCCATCAGTTCACAACAGGTGAATCCCAGGGTTGGGGTCATAGCATGAGTTCTAGAGACAAAAATGACTAGAGTAAACCCTGGGTCAAGGTTAGGTGAGGGCAGGGACGGACACTAGCAGCGTGGAGCCTTGGGCAGAGTTGGGATGGGGAGAGAAGTGGGTTGGGGTGGTGTAGGCGCTCCTTCTGTGGCCTGGGTGGCAAGACGGAGGACATGAGAAATTCTAAACCGAAACCTGATGCCCCAGATCTTCATGCTTTTTTATAAAAGAACGGAGTGAACGTTTTATCAGTTTCTTGAACTAATTTCAAACTTCAAAAATCAGACACGGTGTGTACCTCCATCCGTGCTTTTCACTGGCTCTCAAATGTTAGGGACAGGCCTGACAACCTGTGTTTCAAGAGGCACATCCCATCGGGGCCAGACTGTAGGGAGGCTGCTGAGAAGGCTGCAACTTCGTGGCCTGCGGCCGGTCCCACAAGAGATGGCCCCAGGGGCGCCTGCACTGCTGCTGCTGCTGCTGTCGCTGCTGTCACTGCCGGGTCTCCCGCCTCACGCTGCCGGCTGCCCTGTGGCCTGCCGCTGCTACAGCGCCACGGTGGAGTGCGGCGCCCTGCGGCTGCGCCTGGTCCCGTCCGGAATCCCGCCCGGGACGCAGGTGGGCACCGAGTGGGGCTGCGAGCCAGGGGTGCCCGTGACATGCAGGGATGGTGTGTGAGCCTCCCGGTGGGTGAATGGGGCGCCCTAGGGAAAAGAGAGACGCCCCCCTCAGCGGGGTAAACGCCCTCCCTCCCTCCTGGCACAGACGCTGTTCCTGCAGGACAACAGCATCGCGCGCCTGGAGCCGGGCACCCTGGCACCCCTCGCCTCCCTGCGTCGACTCTACCTGCACAACAACAGCCTGCGCGCCCTGGAGCCAGGCGCCTTCCGTGCGCAGTCGCGCCTGCTGGAGCTGGCGCTCACCGGCAACCAGCTGCGCGGCTTGCGCGTTGGCGCTTTCGCGGGTCTGGCCCAACTGCGCGTGCTCTACCTAGCTGGCAACCAGCTGGTACAGCTGCTGGATTTCACCTTCCTACACTTGCAGGTGAGGGGGGAGGAGTGGGCAAGAAGGGCAAGAGGTCCTCCTGCACTGTCACCTGCCTTACCGGGCTGGAGTAGTGAAGGGGAGAAAAGGCAGCCCTGTCTAGCCTGGTAAGAAGGGGACATGTCCCTCAGGGCCCCTTTCCCTGATGACCTACTGTCCCTGCTTCAGCGACTGCAGGAGCTGCACCTGCAGGAAAACAGCATCGAGCTGCTGGAGGACCAGGCCCTGGCCGGGCTCTCCTCACTGGCACTGCTGGACCTCAGCAGGA
>NW_006791731.1:312615-318425 GCF_000442215.2 Lipotes vexillifer
GGGCACCATCAGCCAGGAGGCCCTGCAGCCCCTGGCCAGCCTGCAGGTCCTGCGTCTCACAGGTACCTCTTTCTGGGGGCAAGGGGCTCTCATGCAAAGGTAGCTTCCTTGACCACAGTGGTGGCGGTAGGTAGCCGGCCCAGCTGTGGAGGGGGTTCCAGTGGCAGTGCTCTGGGGGGGCCCCACCACCACCCACAGCCATGACAGAAGACTGCTAGGAGTAGGGGTGCTGGCCGGGTTACAGCTGCCTGAGGAAGACAGAAAAGGTATGAGTCCCTGAACAAACTGGACACAGCTGAGCGGCTCACACACTTTAAAGCCAGGAGAGGGCAGGCAGGAAAAAACTGGGAAGATGAGACCAGGACTGGGGACATTTCCTGGAGACAGCACCCGAAGACAAGGCTGGCAGGATGCGCAAGGTTTTAGTGCTGGTGGGATATCTATGCGCACACAGAGGTTCCCCCCAGATAGCAAGACTTGTCACAGGGAGAGACATCAGAGGAGCGGGGCTTTCTCAGAGATGGGTGAGGTAAACTGGACGTGCATCACAGAAAGGAGGTGGGGGGGGGGTTGGCTGCCCACACTTAAGGAGACTGGGGTCAGGGAAGGGGTGGCAGGGGTCCCTAACTGTGGGAGGTGAGAAAGGGGCTCCTGCTCTGGCCAACAACCTCAACCACACACGCTGTGCTCCGGGGCCGCCCCTGAGCTAGCTACCTGTCCGCTGCTGCTCTGCCCACAGAGAACCCATGGCGCTGTGACTGTGCCTTGCACTGGCTGGGAACCTGGATCAAGGAAGGTGGCCAGCGATTGCTCAGCTCCAGGGACAAGAAAATCACGTGTGCAGAGCCCCCCCGCCTGGCACTTCAGAGTCTCCTGGAAGTATCTGGCAGTAGCCTCATCTGCATCCCACCCTCTGTGCACGTGGAGCCGCTGGAGGTGACAGCCAACCTGGGTGAGGACCTGCGGATTGCCTGCCAGGCTTCCGGCTACCCGCAGCCCCTGGTGACCTGGAGAAAGGTGGCGCAGCCTCACGAGGGGCCGCCGCAGGCCCAGGCCCAACCTGGAGGCGGGGTGCCGGGCCCAAGTGGGCCCGGGGCATCCGACACGGGCAGCGGTATGCTCTTCCTCACCAACATCACCCTGGCCCACGCTGGCAAATACGAGTGCGAGGCCTCCAACGCCGGCGGCGCCGCCCGCTTGCCCTTCCAGCTTCTGGTCAACCTGTCCCAGCAGCTGCTGCTGGCGCCTGCGCCGCCCCGGGCCGGCCACCCGGTCAGCCACGAGCCCCTGCCCGAGGCGGGCGGCATGGCCTTTCGCGCCCTGGGCCTGGCCACGCAGACGGCCATCGCGACGGCCATCGCGCTCCTGGCGCTCACGGCGCTGCTGCTGGCGACCATGATCTGCCGCAGGCGGCGCAGGCGCAAAAAGGCACCAGGGCCTCCCGGGGAGGGCGCGCTCTTCGTCAACGATTATTCGGACGGGCCCTGCACCTTCGCGCAGCTCGAGGAGCTCCGCGACGAGCGGGGCCACGAGATGTTCGTCATCGACCGTTCCAAGCCGCTCTTCGCCGAGGGCCCGGCGGAGGCGGCCGAGGGCGCAGCGCCCGGAGTCGCGCAGGGCCTCCCGTTGCAGCCGCCTGCCGCCTACGAGATCCGTTGCTGAGGGGGGGCGGGGCGGACGCCCGCTGATGACGCGAGCCCCGCAGATTGGCCGGCTCGGCTCGCCATGCGCATGCTCCGCGCGATCAGTAAAGGGTGGAAGCTGCGCCGTGTCGCGAGCCGTTCCTGGGCGTCGGGCGGGGCGGAAGCACCTACGGACCCCTGCAGATGGAAGTCCTGGGGCGCGAACGGAGGGTAACCAGGGTAGGCTTCCAACGCCCCACTGAGACCCTCCAGAAAAGACCCCTGCCCAAATAACCAGACCTCCAGCTCTGCAGGTCCGCCTCGGGCCGCGCCGCCCCAGGAAAAGCCTGAATCTCTGCGAGGAGGGGCGACGTACTGTGGAGATGTCTAGAGAAAAGATGGGGCGGCAGGCCGTTAAGACATGTCACCCAGTGGCCAGGCTGGGGGTGAGAGCAGAGCAGGAGAGAACTCACTCTGACCAGTTAGGACAGAAAAAATAGCCACAGATTTAAGTTCTAAGCACACTGCACGTTTGTACCTTAAAGACACCCTCTGGCCCCCAAACCCGGCCGACAGGCAGTCTCCTGTGTGCCAGGGAAAGGAGAACGTTAAGAGGCCCCAGAGTGCCTGGGAGCCCAACCCTCCTTGAAGTAGGCCCCTGTCCAAACTTCCACCCCAGAGCAGTCTGCTCTTGGGGACGGCCCAAAGGAAAACATCCTCTCCCAGTTCATAGATCCCAGGAACATTCCAAGGAGAGAACCAGGACACCGGAGGGCAGCTAAGTGCGGCCAAACCAGGCAGGGCCATGTAGGCCTGGAATCCAGCCCTCAGGCCCACAGATGGTCAGTGAGTCAGGGGAGCAAGTGCAGGACAAACTGCACAGGGTGCTGCAAAAAGCATGGGCATGCTCAAGGTGCACCCAGGAGCAAAGAAATCAGAGACTAGTGCCTTTGTGTCAGGCCTCCAGCAAGGTCCCAAAGGCTCTGACTACCCAAGGGGCAAGAGGCCTCCAGCAGCCCTGGACCCCAGGACAGCCTAACTCTCACCCAGAGCCTGGAGATCACAGGTTAAAGTAGTCTGCAGCCAGGCGCCCATAGATGTCTGTGGTCCAGAGCACGTGGGCACGGCCTGAGGCCAGTAGCAACTGGTGCAACTCAGCCTCCACGCGGGCAAACTTCTCCTCATTGATGGAAGCTTCCAGCAGGACAGAGGCAGGTGGTGGCCAGGGCAGGCCCTCATAGCAGTCCACGGGGAAAGGGTGCACCACCGTGCGCAGCTCGGCCTGTGCCACCGAGTCCCTCAGGAGCTCCTTGAGGCCCGCCATAGACAGCGGGTTGCCGTAGAGGCCGAGGTAGCGGAGGCTGGCACAACGAGTCAGCACAGGAAGTGTGGCCAGCAGTTGGGTATCGGCAAGCTGGCACTCGGTCAGCTCGAGGTGCAGCAGCGTTGCTGCTGCTGCCTGCAGCAGACCCTGGAAGGGCTCCAGCTGGCTGCCGGACAGGTCATTGCCACTCAGGTCCAGCTTCTTGAGGTGGACAGCATGGGAGCTCCGTGCCAGGAAACGCAGGTCCTCAGGCAGCAAGGCACAGAAGGCCAGCTCCAGGCTCTCCAGGGGGCTCTGCAGGGTGCTGCAGAGGACACAAGGGGTCACAAATAGGCTGGGCCAGGGGAAGGCCTCCTGGAGGGGAAGGGAAGGGCAGGGCAACAGCAGGGCCTGCTCACCTGAGCAGCTGGTCCAGCCGCCCCGAGAGAAGAGAGGAGCCCATGCTGAGCTCCCGCAAACAGGTGAAGCGGCCCATCTGGGCCAGGAAGTAACGGAAGTTGTCCTCGCCGTCCACGGAGGGCTGCCGAGAGTCCCCGTGCACATAGTGTAACCGCAGGCTGGCCAGGTGCTGGAAGCGGGCCACGTGTGGGATGATGACGGACAGGCCTCGCAAGCCCAAGTTGTTGAAGCGCAGGTCCACGCGGCGCAGGCAGCCCGCATCCAGAAGCTGCAGCAGGGCCACGGTGTTGCGCATGGGCAGGTCCTCAGCCCGCAGGTCCCGGCAGCAGAGCCGCAGTGGACTGCCCGCGCTGCTACGGAGTGCCTCCCGCAAGAACGCATAAGAGGCCCGGTTCACCCGCAGGTCCACACGCACCTCCACAGGAACGGGGGCCAGGCCAGGCTCCGCAGTCCTGCCTTGCTGCTGTGCGATGCACGTGCGGGCCACAGCTGCCGTGCAGTCCCACATGCTCATGGTGCCCGGGTCCTGCTCCACGCCGTCATCCAGGAGGCCCGTCATGTCCAGCACCCGCAGCGCGTGCTTCCTGGGAGCACGGGTGGGCTGAGGCAGGAGACAAGGGAACACAGCCCACACCCACTCCCAGCCTCCTTAGGACAGGAGCAACATGCCTGTTCCTGCACTGTACTCTTGCACTAGCCTGGAACCTCTTAGGGGACCCTCTCTGCACCCCCCAGGCCCGAGGCCCCCTCCAGTGAGCCCATACCTGCAGAGGGGCTGTGTGCCAGCCTCAGTCTCCGGGGTGTGGAGCCGGGCAGTCAGCCCCAGGATCACGGCTTGCATGCTCTCTGTGCTAGGCCGCTCCTGCAGCAGGGCCCGGCTGCAGTGGGCACACTCCTGCAGCAGCTGCTGGAAGCTAAGCAGTGGAAAGGGCCACGTGTGCACCAGCTCGCGCAGCACAACGGTCTTCTTGTCCATGAAGGCCACTTTGAAGAGCAAGGGGAAGAGCTCTCGTGGCAGCAGGGGCAAGGCCTGGCAGGCAGCTGACTGGCACTGGAGCACCTGCCGTGTGCTCAGGAACACAAGGGTGTGCATGGTGCTGGGCCGGGCAGGAGCCACCTGCAGGGAAGGGCCCTTCAGTGGGGAGGACAGACCCCAGGCCTCCGCCCCCTCCATGCACTGGTAGTGGGAAAGCTCAGCATGGTGCTCGGCAGAGTGGAGAACCATGGCACCAGAGAGCAAGTGCTAGGTGCTTTACCTTAGGCTAAGAGTAGTGAAAAGGAGAACGAGGCCACCCCCAGTCCCCGCCCTCCAGCACGGGGGCCTCCCTAGGGAGACAAAGCAATCGAGCAGCACATAAACAGCATGGCACCAGAGACGACCTGCTTGCCTGCGCGTGCTTTTGATGGCTGTTACTCTGCAGGGCCCACCATCTGTATTCCAGGCCTCCCAAATCACAATGCCACTTATCAGAGATCTGCTCTCCTGCCCTTCCTTAAAAGTTGGCAAAAACAAAGCCCCCCTATCCCCCAAGCACTAGAGAGATAGGATACTACCAGGGGGCTGGAAGCTGCATCACAGGACTCTCTCCCAGCCTCCTCAGAAGCCTTGGGAGGCCACCCTTGGATTCTGTGCAGCACAGCAAAGAAGAGTTGGGAGTACAGTTTAATAAACAGCAGGGCAAGTAGAAAAGACCAGAACCCAGACAACTCTGAGTCCAAGGGGCCTAAGTAACCCAAGCCCTCAACACGAGCCCCGTTTCTAACTACTGCCTCCCAGGAGCATTATCAGGCACGGAGACCCCTGGCGAGTTACAGAAAGAATGCCTCACCCATCGAGATCTTCGCCACCTGCGTAAACGTCTCTCTCTTCCCTGGAGAACCGTGTTAAGAGACCAAGTCTCAAAACCATGGGATTCGGAGGCCCCAAATTAGGGGCCTTTGCTCAGATGAGTAGAGGCAGCTGCCAAAGGGACGTCCAAACTGACAAGGAGCACAAAGGAGGTGCCTGAGAGCACAGGGTACCTGGGTGTCAGCTCTGCTGCCGACTTACTGTGCGCCCGCCTGGCACCTCATCCTCAAAACTGCTTCGGGGTCATCTCCCTCAAAACAGGTTAGACAACTGAGACCTAGGCCTTGCCCGACAGAGGTCACAGCCTGGGTGATGAGCTCGGGAAGGGTGGCAGCCAGGCTCCAGAGCCCCTGCTCTTGCGGACCTCACACACAAGTCCTTAGGACACTGGCTCCTGAGAAGCCCGGGACGTCAACCCTCGGCCTCGCTCTGCCTGTGGACAAATCTCGCGAGGACGATTCATACCTCGCTGTGACAGGACAGACCAACCAAGCACCTGTCACGAGAGGAAACGAAAGCAGCCAGTGTGGTCACCGTGGGAGGAGACTCTGTGTGGTGGCCGCCGTCCCCCCAACCGGCCCGCGGCTCCGCCGTTTCCCTGAAGATGCCCCCGCCC
>NW_006791731.1:318452-322274 GCF_000442215.2 Lipotes vexillifer
CCTCGAGCCGCGGGAGGCTCTAAATCCGACGCCCTCCGCCTTCCGGGCGGGGTCTGCCCCTCGAAGCCTGCGCGTCGCCTCCTGGGACCCGAGGCCGCTCAGCCCGGCACCGTGCTTCGGGTCCTCCCCTCCCCGCAGCCACACCGCCTGGGCTCCCACCCCCGCCTCCCGGGCGGCGCCGTCCCGAGCGCCCGCACCGGCCTCGTGCAGCCAGGCAGAGACGGGGACACACGCCGCCACGCTCCGGCCCCGGCCGGCGACCTGCGCTCACCGGGCCCGCAGACGCCGCCGCCGCCGCCGGCCCCGCCTCGCCGTACGTCGCGCCCCGCCCAGCGCCGCCGCGCGCCGCAATGACGTTAACACCCCCCCATTGGCTGCCGCCCCAGGGCCCCGCGGATTGGCTGCCCCGGCCCGGCGGCCGCCGCGTCGCCCCGCCTCCAACCCCGCCGAGCGCCCCCAGTGGCTGGCGGCCGGCGTCGCCCTTCTGGCGGGAGATTCCTGGGGCGCCGGGCGCAGGGCAGGGCGACCATGGAGCAGCTGCGGGATGTGCGGGAGCGGCTGCAGGCGTGGGAGCGCGCTTTTCGGCGGCGGAGCGGGCGGTTGCCGGGCCAGGTGCGGGCTGCCCGTGGGCGGGGAGCTGAGGGAGCGGCATCTGGCTGACGCGCTCCCTTTACAGGAGGACGTGGAAGCGGCGCCCGAGGAGACCCGCGGTGAGCGAGCGGGCGCGGGGCGGAGGCAGCGGCCAGGGACGCGGGCAGGGGGCGGGCGGCCTACACCCCCACGCCCAGCCGAGCCCTGCCTCCTGAACACCGACCCTCCCCGCCCGGCCCCGCCCTCAGCGCTCTACCGGGAGTACCGCACCCTGAAGGAGGCACCGGGTCAGGCCGGCGGCGTCGGGCCTCACGGCTCGGAGCAGTCGCTTCCCGCGGCGGCGGCCGAGGAGGTACCCGGGCAAGACATCCCAGCCTATCAGTCAACTTCCTGTATGCCGGATCCAGGAGGAGTCGTGACCCAGGCTCTGTGGGGCAAAGAACTCAGGGGGCGGGCTGACAGGGTGGAGGAAGGACAGCCCCCACCCTCAGGTCTCCGGGCTGGAGACACCTCTGTTCCCCCCTGCGCCAGCCTTTCCGTGGCCTAGATCTCTACCGTCTCTTCCTGCAGATGCCGGAGCCCAGCTGCTGGGGGCCCCACCTGAATCGGGCCGCGACCCAGAGCCCCCATCCTCCATCAAGGCTCAGCTCTCAGGGATCTGTGCAGGACTACGGGAAGAGGCTTAAGGCCAACCTAAAGGGCAGTCTGCAGGTGAGGGCCGGGCAGGCAGTGCATCCAGCCTGGGTCCAGAGCTACGCTTGGCCCAGAAGCAGGATTAGCAGGCACCCAATCCTGTTAAACCTTTCACACGTATTCACGTGCACACACACACAACTCCAGCATTTCCCAGAGCGCAGCTCTCCAGAAGAGTTTAGCGTCGCTTCTACTCTCGACTTCTTTTATGTCCTAGCCTTAAGTTTCTCACGTCACCCAGCTGTTACAGGTGGGGTTTCCAGCAGGTTTCAGAGTCTGCAGCACCCCCAAGGGCCTGAGTTCCTGCTTGCTTATCTCTCCCTCCCAGGCTGGGCCAGCCCTGGGCCGAATACCCCGGCTTACACGAAGATCCTCCTCCAAGATGCCTTCCCCAGGGCCACCAGGCACAGAAGCTGCCACCATCTCTCCAGAAGAAGTCAGTGAGGTGCCCCCCAAGCCTCCCAGGCCTGAGCTGAGGCCAGGCCGGCCCCAGCAGTTGAGGGCATCCCTGAGCCTGCGGCTGGGCTCCCTAGACCCAGGCTGGCTGCAGCGGTGTCACAATGGGACCCCAGATTTTCTGGGGGTTCCCAAGGCCTGCCAGCCTTGCCTGGGTGCAGAGGAGTCCCAGCTTCTTACTCCAGGTGTTGCATCTGTCTTCGGTCCCAGCGCTGGCCCTGAGATGCCTTTACAGGGCCCAAAGACTCCAACCCTACTAGCAGCTGGTATCAGTGCAGGGACCTCTCAGCCTGGTACCCGTCAAGGCAAGAAGCGGAGATGGAGTGGGGAGCTGGAGGGAAGCCCTGCACAGACTCAGCAGGACAGCGGCCAAGCAGGACCCCTGCCTGCGGGAGCTGGGGCTGCAGTGCCTGCGGAAGACTGTCCAGAGCAGTCTGTGCAGGCACAGCCCCCCAGCAAGCCCCCAGCCCCCAGGTATCACTGCCCTAGCCTCCCAGCAGCGCTGCCCTCAGTTGCGCCATGGTGGGGAGGGCTGTGGGTGCAGTCGACCTGTGCGTCTCTTCTAGACCTGCTGTCCAGGACAGGGGGAACTACGTACGGCTCAACATGAAGCAGAAACGCTACGTGCGGGGCCCGGCCTCAAGGGGCAGGCTCCTTCGCAAGCAGGTGCGAAGGTGGTGCCGGATGTCCCCGCCCACCTGCCTTGCTTCTCGCTCTGTGAGTCTCCTTTGTGTTCCCACTAGGTATGGAAGCAGAAGTGGCAGAAGAAACGAGAGTGTTTTGGGGGTGGTCAGCGCAGAGCCACAGCCCAGGATTCTTGGTCCCAGTGTGAGCCAGGTGAGGCCTCTGCCCTGGGGGGTGGCTTGGGCCAGCGCTGCTTGCAGGGGTTGTTGTGCTCTTTGGGGAGGCGGCTCTAGCTCAAGCAAAAGGTCCTTCTAGCTCCTGCCCCTGGTCTGGAACTTACCCTGGCCCCTCAGAAGGAGGGTGGCGAGCATGAGGGTGGCACACAGACCCGGACCACACTCGAGGAAGTATTCTGGAGAACGGGCGCTGCTTGGCGCCAGTCCTCTGGCGAGCGGAGAGGTGGAGCAGAGGTGGCAGCAAGCGTCTGTCTTGCCGGAGTGACGCAGACCAGTCGGGAGTGCCTATCCTACGCTGTCCCGTCTGCTCTCGGCAGGTGAAGAAGACGCGGAGCCTGTGGGGCCTGAGCTGCTGGTGCCCACAGGGCAGTCTGTGCCCCAGGCTCCTTGTCTGCCTCCGGTGCCACCGCTCTATCCGCCAGGGCCTTTGGGGCAGGTGGTAGGTGAGTAGACGGCTACCCGCTCCAGAGCCTTGACTGGGGAGTGGGGGCGACTCGGGGCCATGCTGACTGATAGCTGTATCCACAGACACGCCAGCTGAGGTGCTTCAGGCCCTGGAGCAGCTGGGGCACCAAGCCTTCTACCCTTTGCAGGAGCGTGTGGTCATGCGGATCCTGTCTGGTGAGTACAGCCGGCAGGGGGCGCGGTGGGACTGTGGCTGGGCCATAGAGCTGTGCTCTTGACCCTCTCGGTAAAACCCAGGTGTGTCCACGTTGCTGGTACTGCCCACGGGGGCTGGTAAGTCCCTGTGCTACCAACTCCCCGCACTGCTCTACTTCCGGCGAAGCCCCTGCCTCACGCTGGTCGTCTCTCCTCTCGTGTCGCTCATGGACAACCAGGTTGGTGGACAGGGTCCTTGGGTAGGTGCAGAAGGCGAGAGCTGGTACCCGTGGCTCTGCTGACCCGCTTGGGCTGCTGCTTCTTGCCCCACCCCCACCCCTGAGTGGCAAGTCGCCAGGCCATTTTCAGCTCTGTCTATGAGCTGGCAGTGGCCCAAAGGCAGCAGGGACACAGCTGTCTAGACCCAGGCCCACCCGCAAGAGGAGCAGCTTGGGGGAGGGGGCGTCCCCACGGGGACCTGTCTCCAGTGCTCCTGAGTCCAAGCCCACAGGTGGCTCTGAACCCTTAGTCACAGGACCCAGGACCTGGGTTTTTCCCCCAGACATCCTGGAGGGGACACAGCAGTAGTTGTCCGGCCAAACCATTCTAAGAGGCGTGTAGG
>NW_006791731.1:322594-328225 GCF_000442215.2 Lipotes vexillifer
GGTTTCCGGCTTGCCCCCAGGCCTGAAGGCGGTCTGCATCCACTCGGGGATGACCAAGAAGGAGCGGGCCTCCGCCCTGCAGAAGGTAAGGGACCCTCACAGGGCGAGAGCGGCAGAGGCAGCAGGCAGACCCCCTTGGCGGTGCTCCTGACCTTGCCGTCATCCTCAGGTTCGGTCAGCCCAGGTGCAAGTGCTGATGCTGTCACCAGAGGCGCTAGTTGGGGCGGGGGGCGCTGCCCTCCTCGCTCAGCTGCCACTGGTCGCCTTTGCCTGCATCGATGAGGCCCACTGCGTCTCCCAGTGGTCCCACAACTTCCGGCCCTGCTACCTGCGTGTCTGCCAGGTAAGCCTTGTGCGGGGGGGCAGTGAGGGTGCTACGTGAGCAGACCAAGGAAGGTTGGGCATCTCACCACTCTCCACGCAGGTGTTGCGGGAACGCATGGGTATCAGCTGCTTCCTGGGCCTCACAGCCACGGCAACACGCAGCAGCGCCCTTGACGTTGCCCGGCACCTGGGCGTGGCCGAAGACTCTATCCTCAGGGGGCCGGGCACCATCCCTGCCAATCTGCACCTCTCTGTGTCTTCGGACAGGGACCCAGACCAGGTAAGCATGCACGTGTGGGCCGAGCTGAGGCCCTGCCTTCTGACTGCTCGTGCTCAACCTTGTCCTCTCCAGGCTCTGGTGGCGCTGCTGCAGAGTGACCGTTTCCGTGCCCTGGACTCTGTCATCGTCTACTGTAACAGGCGAGAGGACACGGAGCGTGTCGCTGCCCTGCTGCGCACCTGCCTGCGTGAGGCCCAGGCCCCAGGATCCCGAGGTGAGGTAGAGGCAGGCCTGCACTCCACAGATGGGCCCCGGGCACGTGCCCCACCTGACCATCGTGGGTCTTCCCTGCAGGCCGAGCCCCGGAGGCTGTGGCTGAAGCCTACCACGCCGGCATGGGCAGCCGGGAGCGGCGGCGGGTGCAACGGGCCTTCATGGAGGGCCGGCTGCGGGTGGTGGTGGCCACGGTGGCCTTTGGGATGGGACTGGACCGGCCAGACGTGCGGGCCGTGCTGCACCTGGGGTTGCCCCCAAGCTTTGAGAGCTACGTGCAGGCTGTGGGCCGGGCTGGGCGTGATGGGCAGCCTGCACACTGCCATGTCTTCCTCCGGCCCCAGGTGGGTACCCGTCCCCCCACCGCTCCCCCAGCCCCGCCCCCTGCTGCGGCCCCACATTCGTGCTGCTCTGTCGCAGGGTGAGGATCTGTGGGAGCTGCGCAGACATGTTCACGCCAACGTCATCGACTTCCTCGCCGTGAAGAGGCTGGTGCAGCACGTGTTCCCTCCTTGTGCTTGCGCCCGGCAGCCCCCAGAGCAGCAGGGAGATGAGAGCCAGGAGAGGCACTCGGCCAAGGTCCTTGTGGCTACATCTCAGGATGCTGACCATCCCAGCCTCGAGCACACAACCCGGTGCCCGGGCCACAAGCGGGCGCTCCCGGTGCAGCCAACTGTGCAAGCCCTGGATTTGCCCGAGGAGGGTGAGGAGCAGGGAGCGTGGGGGTGGGGGGTACACCTCAGCACCCCAACACCCCCGCATCTTCTGAGCCCTGTTCTGCCCCCCAGCCATCGAGACTCTGCTGTGCTACCTTGAGCTGCACCCACAGCGTTGGCTGAAGCTGCTGGCGCCCACCTATGCCTGCTGCCACCTGCGCTGCCCTGGGGGCCCCACCCAGCTCCAGGCCCTGGCCCGCAGGTGAGTGCAATCCCACCCCGGGCTCAGGATGGGGACAGAGAGCCAGGGCTGCCGGTCACACGTCCCTTGCCCTGGTACAGGTGTCCCCCGCTGGCTGTGTGTCTGGCCCGGCAGTGCCCCAAGACGACAGGTGGGGGAAGTATTTCTGTGGAGCTGGCCGTGGTCGAGCTGGCAGACTCCATGGGCTGGGAGCTGGCCCCCGTGCGGCGGGCTCTCCACCGGCTGCGGTGGGATCCAGAGCCCGGGACAGGTGGGCCCGCCCCCAGCCCTGCTTGCTGCCTGTTTGCCACCTTTCTGCCAGTTTCTGACACCCTATCTGGCAGGTGTGCCTCAGGGCACGGGGGTGCTGGTGGAGTTCAGGGAGCTGGCCTTCCACCTGCACAGCCCCGGGGACCTGACAGCCCAGGAGAGGGACCAGATCTGTGACTTCCTGCACGGCCGCGTGCAGGCCCGTGAGCGAGAGGCCCTGGCTCACCTGCACCGCACCTTCCGGGCTTTCCACAGGTGCAGGAGGGGGTGGGCAGGGCCTGGGCCTGGGCCACCCCACCCTCCCCAAGGTGGGCTGCTCTGACGGGTTCTCCCCACCCCAGTGTGGCCTTCCCCAGTTGCGGGCCGTGTCTGGAGCAGCCCGACGAGGCACGCAGCAGTAGGCTCAAGGCCCTGCTCAGCCACTACTTCGAGGAGGAGTTAGAAGCACTGGGGGGCGTGGAGGCCGAGGAGGACCCTGAACCAGGACAGGCCAGGGTGAGTGTCAGGGCCTCCGGGGAGGCGGGAGGGGGAGAGGAGTTGCAGAGAGGACGCACCCCCGGCTGCAGGCACACACCTGCCTCCCGCCCCTCACCGAGCACTGCGGAACAGCATGCCACGTGTCCCCACCGGCAGCTCCAGGACTGGGAGGACCAGATCCGCCGGGACATCCGCCACCTCCTGTCCTCGTGGCCAGAGCAGCGGTTCTCGGGCAGGGCTGTGGCCCGGATCTTCCACGGCATCGGTGCGGACCTGGGAGGCCCAGCCCTGAGCAAGGCGGGGGCTGGGGGCAGACCTGGCCGGAGTCCTCAGAGCTGTGTCTCCTCCCACTGCAGGAAGCCCCTGCTATCCGGCCCAGGTGTACGGGCGGGACAAGCGCTTCTGGAGAAAGTACCTGCACCTGAGCTTCCATGCCCTCGTGCGCTTGGCCACAGAGGAGATCCTGCTGTGAGGCTGCTGACCACCCTGCCGCGGAAGGACCCAGTTCCCCCACGTCACAAGCATGGGCCTGAGCAGGGGCTGCGTGGCCACAGCATGGGGGGGTGTCAGGTGCAACAGGTCCTCGAGGCAAAGATGGGCATAGATATCAGTGGCCAGGACAGCGACCAACCACTCTGGACAAAGACCACCACCAGTAGCGTGGGGGCAAGGAGGCCCCAAAGTGCAGAATAAAAGATGCTCGAGTCATTTTCAGGAACCCTTCTTCCAGCGCGGACAACCCCCCAGTTTGAGGACAACCTTGCACGTCACTCATCCCAGACACAGTCCAAAGGCACACTCTACTTTATTGATAAATCTGGCCACCCAGTTCAGGCCAGAGTGTTGGGTGCAAGGCCCAGGTACAGCATGGGTGCAGCTGAGAGAGCGAGGAAGACGGAGAAGCAGAGGCGTGGCCCCAGGCTGTCCGCCAGGGCTCCAGCCAGCGTGCCCATCAGCAGCTTCCCCAGCAGCTCCAGAGTGGCCAGGAGACTGTAGTGTGTGGCCTGCTGGGGGAGGGGGGAGTCACGTCAGGACCTGCTTGGACTCCAGTCTTGCAGCCCCTGGTGTTGCAGCCACATCCCCTCACCTGCAGGACACTTGGTGCCAGCTGGCTGCAGCGCATCATCAGAGTGAAGGTGGTGGTTGTGACCAGGCCCCCTGGGAAGTGCTGCAGACACAGGCTCAGCAGGGCTGCCCCTCAGAGGGCTGAGGTCAGCAGGGCCCAGGACCCCAAGCCCCTCCCCCTGTGGCCCACCCCTCACCTCTCAGGACTGTGCTGGGGGCCAGGCTGGCCCCAGGGCTGTCCAGGTGAAAGACCACGGCAGTCTGGTAGGCAAGGCCCCCAAGACGGAAATGAAGCGCTGACTTCAACAGGGGCAGTGGCTGCCTGGGGTGGGGTGATGGGGCAGGCTAAGGGGGGTTCACCGGTGCCTGGCCAGGAGGGACCCCCCAGGGATGAGCCAGCAATGGAGCAGGCCACAGCGCCCACACCATTCCACAGCCTCAGCTCTGGGGCAGAGATGCCACAGTCTAGCAAGGGCAGTGGGAACAGGCTGCTGGTGCCCCCACTCACCTGTGGAGAGAGTCAGCAGGGGTGGCTGGCACACCTCCACCTGGGTCTCAGTCATGCTCCCCCAGCCCTGCCTTTTTCCTGGGCCACAGATGCCAGGAGACAGCTGGGGCTGGGCTTCGACGACACTCAGGGTCAGCGTGAAGCAGCCCAGAGAGGCCCAAGGGAGTGTGGCCGGAGCTGGACCTGTAGGGGGCCGGGCTGGGCTCCAGACTTCAGGTCAGACCCCCAAGAGGAAAGGCAGCCCTGCAAGTGAGTTCCAGGGCTCCTGGGGACCCACCCCTGCTGCTCCTGACTCACCCAGCTTGTAGGTGAGCACGAAGCCCACTGTCCACAGGGTCCCAGGCACGGCCAGCAAGTCCTGCCCAAGGTGCAGGGTGTGTCGGGGGTGTTCTGAGGGCAGAGGTGTGGGAAGCTGTCGCAGGGCTGGTGCCACCCAGGTCAAGGCGGCAGCCAACCAATAAGTGGCAGCCAGGAGCAGAAAGAGCAGGGGCCAGGAGAGGGTGGGCACAAAGGCCGGCAGCCCGCCCCCAGCTTGTATGCGACCACCTGCACAGTGTTGCCAGGCCCCAGCTCTGCGGGCTCCAGGAGGCGTACAGCCAGCATGTCCAGGGCCACATCCTGCACAGCTGCAGCCAGATTAAGCAGCAGAAGCAGCCCCGCCACCATGACAGGCAGACCGGCCTGACCAGCTGCGGCGGGAGGGTGGGATGCCAGCAGCCCCCACACCAGGCCCAGAGCAGCTGTGCTGAGCGTCAGCCAGGCCCTTGGGGAGCCCCGAGTGTCCACCAGCGGGGCCCACACAAGCTTGAACAGCCACGGTGCGTACAGCGCCTTGGCCAGTCCCACGCATGTCAGGGAGAGGCCGCGGGCCCGCAGCAGCACGGGCAGCAGCCCAGACTGCAGCCCATAGGGCAGGCCCTGCACCAGGTAAAGGCCGGCCAGCGGCAGCAGCTTCCCACGCATGGCGAGGCCGGGCGCTGGGGCGGGGGCAGGGGCCCGGGCCCAAGCTCCAGTGGCTGGGTCTGGGTTCAAGGCCGGCCGGGGCGGCATGAGAGGTTCCACTCAGAGTGGGGGCAGGGTGCTTCCGAGGGGGGTCCGGTCCGGTCGGGATGGGGTCAGGGGTCACAGAGCGGCACGGCCCTGGGGCTGGGCCAGGGTTGGACAGGCTGCCGTCCGCACCCGCGCCCTTGGGTCCTGGGGGCGTCAGAACCCCAAAGAACTGCAGGCTTCCTCCACGGCGGCGCTGCGGCAGCGCTCTGGCCCGGTCGGCGCAGCTCGGAGACGCGGCGGCCATAGAGAACGCGGGCGGGCTAGAGCGCCGGCCGCCTTCTGGCGCCCCCGGTGGCCAGCTGTCCTCGAACGTCGGAAGCGGCCGAACCCGCGGCCCATTCAGGTCTCTCCCAGGGCTATCAGATCCGGTCCCCAGACCCTAACTCTCCGGAAGTGCTTCCTGGTGTCTCACCTGGAGCCTGGTGGCCGCAGGGTCCACTGGGCCCCCCACGGAGGACCCACTGTCTACTACCGCTTACATCGGGTGCTGGACCCTCACCTCGCTGGGCTAGTGGTCTCGGCGCCCTCCCCAGGCCAGTGGCCGCAG
>NW_006791731.1:328261-338143 GCF_000442215.2 Lipotes vexillifer
AGCGTCGTGGAAGGCAGGAAGTTCGTGTGAAAGGCCTGAGCCCACGTTCAGCCCAAGGAGACCCCCGGCTGCTGCCCGAAACGCCCTCTAGTGTCTAGCGACAAGGCCAGGAGAGCCAGTCCAGGCCGGGCCCAGCCTGACCCCAGCTGGCCTCGGGACGAGAAACCTGTGCCTCCCCTGTCCTCTCCTGCCCAGAGCCTTGCTGTGTGGGGCACCTGAGGCCCAGGAGAGATAGTGAAGCAGGGACTATGGTTAAGAACCGCATCCAGAGTGGAGCTGGGGTCTTGGCCAATACTCTCCCTAAGCCTGTGGGTCGCTGAGGCCTGCCAACCCCTAGACCAACTTGCAGACACTTGAGCCAAGACATTCTGTCAGCTGCTGAGGCCACGGGGAGTGAGCTTCCATTCATTTCCACACATTTTGGGGGCCCAGGTTTCCTCATCTACGAAACAGGGACTACAGTGCCCACCAGAGAGGGCCCTTTGTGCAGTGATCCACAACAGTGTCTGGCATGCGCATCCTCGCGCGCCAGTGTCAAGGACACAGGGCTGCCCGCCAGCCCCCAGCCCAGGTCCTTCAGCCCAGAGCTCCACAGGGCACCTCTTCCTCGGCATCTTCCGTGCCCTCTTCCCCCAAACTTGCCTTTGGGTGCCCCAGCTCAGGAGGGGGCCTCCCCTCTCACTGCTTCCCAGCCCAAGAACTGCATTTGCATGTGGATGTCACACACCACACACAACACGGCAAAGCGAGACCCGTTTGCTCTTCCTCCCCTCCCTGCTCTTGGGCCGGCACCACCGCTCCTCCAGCTGTCCAAAGTGGCAGCACCACTGCCCGCGCCCAGTTACGGGAACCAAGACCACTCCCTTGAGTCCTCAAGGTCACTCCGCTTCCCGGTGCTCACCCCATCCCGCCAAATCCATCCTGTAAGAAGGTCACCTCCCCTGGAAGCCCTCCCTGACCACTCCTCCCGGGCCCCCAGGCCTGCACAGAACCCCACACAGAAAGGCAGTCAGGAGTGGACAAGGTGGTGGGGGCGCATACAGGTGTGCCCACACCCTCCAAGCAGCCAAGCCAGCCCACTGCTTTATTAGGGGCCTGAAGAGAGGCAGGGGCCCAGCCACACAGGCAGCAGGAGCAAGTCCAGAGGGCTCCAGAGACCCCAAGACCCTGAGCACTGTCCGCCCGGGGTCGTCTCTGCCGGCCCAGCCTGGCCCCCAGCGGTGTCCTCAGGAGTACTCGCGGGTGAACTTGGTGTGGAACTGGCTCAGCGTTTGCAGCAAGGGCCGCAGCTTCTCCATGGGGGGTAGAATGGTCATCCTAAAAGGCGGAAGAAGGTAAGCGAATGGGGTGGGGGTCGCGGGGAAGGACTGCGGGGGCCCAGCCTCACCGGAAGTGGTAGGTGCCTTCCCGCTGCCCAAAGCCACTGCCAGGCACCACGCAGATGCCGGTCTCCTCCAGGAGGCGCAGGCAAAAGAACATGTCGGGAGCCAGGCCCAGCTCCTGGGGGCGCCCAGGCCGCGCGGGCCCCGCCCCGCCCCGCCCCGCACGCCGCCCGCCGGACCTGAGCGCGCTGCACCGCGCGCGGGGGCAGCTGCACGCGCGGGAAGGAGTACATGGCTCCCTGCACCGGGTTGCAGCGGATGCCGGGAGCCTCGTTGAAGACCTGCTCCGTGAGCTTGGCCTTGGCCGCCAGCTCGGCCAGCACCGCCTGCCTCTCCTGCGGCCGTGGAGGGAGGGCCAGTCAGGCTGGGCCAGGGCCGCGGCGCCCTGACCCCCGCGGCCCCGCCCACTCACCGCCTGGAACTGCGCGAAGGAGGGGTCGGAGGGCGCGGGCGGGCTGACCGCCACGTCTAGCAGGACCTGGCCCGGCGTGGGCGGGCACAGGCGCACGCTCCGCAGCTTCTGCATCTGCTGCTGCACCGCTGCGTCCATGTTCACCACCTCCACGTAGCCGCCGCGGAAGCCGCACCTGCGAGGCGAGGGCGGGCGTCGAGGCAGGGCCGGCAAGGAGGGGTCGGCCTGGCGGTGTTCCAGTTTGGACTCAGTTGCTGATGAACAGGAATTACATGGCTAAGAATCACCGAGTGGAAGGAGGCGAGCTCCTGCCGCGCCGCATATGGCGGCCCCATCTCCGTGAGCACCTTCTTGAACGAATGGAACTGCGAGCCCTCGGCGTACACGTTGTCCTGGTACACCTGGACGGGCGGACGGGCGACAGCGGGGTGCGTCACGGGGGCGTGCGCCGCCGCCCTCCGACCCCTCCCTGCGGGGGCCCCGGCCAGCACCTCATCGGCCAACAGGAAGAGCCCCTCCTCAAAGGCGAAGCGGATCACGGCCTCAATGCACTCGCGGGTCTGCACCTGACCTGGGGCACAGACGGGTCCGGGGTCAGCTGAGGGGGCGCGCTGCTCTCCGCGGGGCGGCGGGCGGAGGGCCAGGCTGAGCCAGGCGCAGAGCGCAGGGGTGCCTGTTCGGGCCAGGGCGGTGGGGAGGGGGCGGGTGGGGGCGCGCACCGGTGGGGTTGCCGGGGTTGATGATGCAGAGCGCGCGGGGGCGGCAGTGGTCACGCGCCTGGAGCAGCGCGCGCCGCAGCTCGGCCACGTCGAGCGCCCAGGTGCGCTCCTCGTCCAAGTAGTAGTCCACCTGCACCGCGTTGAGCTCGGCCAGCGCGGCAGAGTAGAGTGGATACTGAGGGATGGGGATGAGCACGCCCGTGCGCGTGCGACCCTCGCCGCACACCAGCAACTTCAGCAACGTCTGTGGGTGGGATAGGGAGGCGGGGTTGGCGGGCCGAGGGCTGCACCCCTCCCCCGCCCCGGGCGCCGCCGTGCCAGGACGAGCCGACCCGCTCGGCCACGCAGTAGGAGCCGCGGTGTCTTCCCGCGCTGCCCCGGCCTACCACGATGGCGTCGCTGGCCCCCGTGGACAGGAAGATGTTATCGGGGTCGGCGGGAATGCCTCCATCGCGCCGCTCAATGTACCGCGCCACGTCCTCGCGGATCAGCTGGGTGCCAGAGCTGATGCTGTAGGCCCCTGGGCCCGGGGACAGGGAGGACAGGGTGGGCGTGCGGGTGGGACAGGTGAGGCCCCCTTGCATCCCTCCAGAGGGGACCTGCCCCTTCCAGCGGGCAGATCCACCCGTCTCCGGGGACAGCCTCCTCCAGCGCCTGCCCCTGCCCCTCCCTGGGGCTTGGGCAGGTTCTGGCACTCACCCAGGCTGTGGCCCCCACATGCCTGGAGGATGCGCTCCGCTCTCCTCTTGGCGTCGTCGGGGAAGTCAGGGCTGTTCAGGAGATCAGGGTGGACGCAGAGCGCCAGGACCTGGGAGGAGCGAGTGCTGGGGCCAGGGCACTTGGGCTGACAGGGAAGGGGTGCAGGGCAGTACTGAGCCTCACCTGGCGCAGGAAGGTGATAGGCATCTGCCCCATGGCCTGTGCGTCCCCGATGTTGGCTCGGATGACCTCAGTGAAGGGCTTCTTTACGCCCTGTGGCGGGGGAGGGGTGGGTGGAGTCGGGGCGGGGGCAGTGACAACGGACCTTGTCTCATTCGGCTCAGGGGTGGGGGGAGAGTGGGGCCAGCAGCGCCCCAGCGCGGCTCTGAGGGGGTGGTGCGGCCCAGGACCCTACCTTGCGCAGCTCCTGCTCCAGCTCCAGCGCGCGCAGCACGATTGGGCCTCGTACCGCGTACTCCACCTTCCGGACACACGGGTTCATGGTGTCCAGCGTCAGCACCTTCTCCTTCAGCCCATTCGTTGCAGCCTGACTGTGGTCACCTGTCCTCACGGCCATGACCCTGCTCAGACCGGGCAAGAAGGAGACTCAGGAGGCGTCAGGATTCAGAAGTGTGGGTGAGGGAAGCTGGGTCCCGGCTTGGTGGGCCAGGGCTGGGAAGGGGGCACCCACTTCACTGCAGCCTGCTGGCCCCACTGAAAGGGACAGAAAAGGCTGAAGGAGCCGGGCCCGCCAGGCCCCGCCCCACCCCACCCGTCTGGGCACAGTTCTGCCCTGGGGAGCCACAGGGAGTGGGTGAGGAGACAGGCGGGGCTTGGGGTGAGGCCCAGTGCCCGCCCAGTGTCCCCATGACAGGGGAGCAGGAGACCCACATGGGAGGTAGGGACAGACGGAAGGGTCCAGCAGCTCTGAGGGACTAGGCTTGGGGGAGGGGAGGTGGGCTGAGTGCCCTGAGGGGTTGGCAGAGCCTGGCAGAGCTGAACCTGGAGGGGAGGGTGAGGCCTGGGCCTCTGGACATTTACCCCAGCAGGGCACGGCCGAGGCCTAACCCTTTTGGACCCCCCCCCCCCTTTGCTGGGGCCAGCAGAGTAGGCCTGTCTCCCAGGTAACTGAGCCAGGCCTCAGGAATCCTGGGGCTGTCTGGGGAGGGGAGTGAGGCTTCAGATGCGGGGGTTCCATCTGGCCCCTCCTGTGCTGGGGACCATGACCCGGGGCAGCAAGAGCCCTGGGGCTGGACCTCGGTCCCCCATCAGTGCTGCAAGGCTGGAGTCTTTGGGTTGGGGTGTTGGGGGAGGGGCAGGGCAGCTCTGGGCCTTCGCAGGGCCCTTGGACACCTCAGCTGCTCTGGACTGCTGTCCTGCCCTTTCACCAAACACACACCAGCCTGGGGCTGCCCTTGGGGCCACACCACAGGCAGGGTGACCTAAGCCTCCCTTCCCTGTGGCTCATGATTGGTGGAGAGAGTGGGAAGCGAGCCGTGATAAGCCCTCAGGGCCCCACCTCCACAGGCCCTGCAGGGAGCTGATAGGCCATGCCCAGCGGTGGCCACCCCAGCACCAGGATCTGGCTCCGCAGTGAGGGTCAGGAAGCAGCAAGCCCTCTCAGCTGAGCGGGGCTGTGGGTGGCTGGTCAGGCCTGGGGAAGGCTTGGCCCCTCTGCTCCTGCCGGCTGGAGAGGAAACGGGAGGCCAGACGGCAGCCTCTCACCTGTGTCTCCTGCTCTGCTGCTGCCGCTGTCACCTCTACCTCCCAGTGTGCAGGCCTCTCTAGGCCCCGGGCTGGAGAACAGGTTAATATGGGCCTAGCCACAGGCAGAGCCAGGCCCCGCCCGCCCCCTGGCAGCAGGGCCATGTGGCAGCTGTGGTGGCAAAGTGGACCTTGGGCAGTGCACCCCCCCACACTCTAAATTTAACCAGCAGCCTCCCCGCGGCCCCCCCCCCGCCCCCGCTGTGCTGAGGACACCCCTCCAACCATGGATGCTCAGGGACGGGGGGGCCTGTGGACACTGGGCTGACCAGGTCAATGTCCAGCGGAGAGGGTGACCCAAGCCCATGCCACCCAGCACTGGTGGCCATGCCAAGCAACCTGCCCTGGACAGATGAGCTGGCAGTGCCCCAGCCCTCCCAAGTGAGGCCCCAAAGGGGCCCTGTCACCCTGACACATCGTGCCTGGTCAGCTCAGAGCCTCAGCAGCCAACTGTTGGTCCTGCTTGCCAGCCTGAGCAGAAGCTGGCAGCCAGGCCCCAAGATCGGGGCTGCATGCCAGTAACGGGGAACCCGCCCCCCACCAGGGAGGCGTCTGACGCTAGCCTTGTACCACTTTGACCCTCTGGCTGTTGCCCAAGGGTCTTATGGAAAATACCCTCTCCTTTTCCAAGCCAGGATCCCTGCTCCTCCAGCATGGACACCCCTGGCCCTGGCCAACAAGGAGTGTCCTTCTGAAGCTCCCTGTTCCCCTGAAGAAAGCAAAGAATTACAGAGGCGTCTCCAGGAGGCTGCGGATGCAGGGCGCAGGAGGCACTAGACCTCTTGCCAGGGGCCGTGGGCCTCACGCCCACACAGGGGCTGGGCACCACAAGCAAGCCCCAGCACGTGCCCATAGCCCTTAGGTGCTCACAGGGCCAGGCGCACCCAGGCCCAGCAACACAGCAGCTCCCCACCATGGCAGTAGGGGCCCAGCTGAGACACACGACAGGGCAGGTGGCAGAACGGCCCTTTATTGAGAGTCACAGAATGAAAGTAGGTCTCCGCAGCCAGGTGCTTCCCAGGTACAGCCTCTGCCACAGGTCCGTCCCCGAGGAAGGAGGCGGCTGGCAGCCTAGCCCGGAACACACGTTGTGGCACGCAGAGCAGCGGCCCTGGGCCTGGCAGTGGGACCTTGGCCACCCAGGCGCCAGTCCCTCACATGAGCAGGCAGCACGGCCTCTTCTCCACGCGGGCTTCTTCTGAGGGGGCTGTGAGTCTGAGCAGGGGTGGGTCTCCACCAGCCCCAGAGCCACACTCCAGCGGGGGGGTCTCAGTGTCCACAGGCAGTTCAGACTCAGCGGCCTCGAGGCCCTCAGGCTGGGGTCGCTGCAGCTTAGCGGCAGCCCGCTGACGCTTCAGCTCTGCCAGGGTGTGGGGGGCCTTGGCCTGGGCCAGGGCGTCAGGGGTGGTGCTCTCCAGGGGGCTCAGCTGGTAGGAGACACTTCGGTCCAGCCGCTTGGAGTACAGGTGCCGCCCGGGGGGCGCCCCCACTCGGCCGTTGTGCTGCTTGGCCGCCTCTGGCTCCTCCTCCTGTGTGGGGAGCACAGGCCCCGGAGGCCATCAGGAGGGTCCCCTCTGGCCTGGGGTCCCGGGCTGCGTGGCGGTCCAAGGGCAGAAACGTGGGTGGGGGCGGCAGCTGACGCCCACGGGGCGCGAGTCTTGCATATGGGGGCAGGGCCACTGGTCCCACCAGCTCCTGAGGCTGGTACGGAGGGAGGCGGGGCACGGCTGGGCGGGGCTCACTTCTGGGGGCGGCCGCCGGAGCTCCGCGTCTGTCTGGCGGTCCTCATCCTCCTCGGACGGCTCCGGGCTGGTAGGCGGGGGCTGTTGCCATACGATGGCCTCCTGGGCGTGCTCCTTGCGGTACAGGCTGGTGCGCTGGGTCAGGCTCACCCGCCTCACCACCTTCCTGGGAGGGGGCGGGCAGGAGGAGTGGGGGGGGGGGGGACACCGCCTTCCCTGCGGACTCTGCCCCGAGCTCCGGCGGGCACGGAGGCCTGCCAGCTGACTTCAGCAGGGACAAAGCCCGGGGCAGAGCCCAAGGGGCGAGGGGAGGGCAGAGGGGGGCTGAGGGCCAGGGGGTGGGGCACTGGGCGGGCCCGCGTGGGCCTGGCGGGAGGGGCAGGCACTTACCCCCGGCTGCCGGCGCTAGAGGTGCGTCGACGCAGCAGAGAACGCTGGCGGCCCTGGGCGCGCAGGAGCGCGTCGTGCTTGTGTTTCAGCTCCAGCAGCTTGGCCCGCACCTCCTCGTCCCCGCACACGTCTGAGGAGGAGTAGCCAGAGGGTCACGGGCGCCCGCCCGCCCACCCCCTACACCGGGAGGATGCGGCCCCAGGCTCACCGAGAGGCGTCTCGTCCATCAGGGATTTGCCGTTCAGGTCAGCCCCGTGTGCCACGAGCAGCTCCACCAGGTGCACCTGTGGGCCGGCGAGCCCGGGCTGCTGAAGCCTGCGGAGCCGCCGAGCCCGCCCGGCCCCACCGCCCCGCAGGCGCTCACCTGGCCCCAGTAGGCCGCTGCGTGCAGTGGCTCCCAGCCGTCGCGGTCCTTGGTGTTCAGGCTGGCCCCGTGTTCCAGCAGCAGGGCAGCCGCCTCGCCGAACCCGCTGGCCGCGGCGATGTGTAGCTGCAGGCAAACCGCCGGCCCCTGAGTCCCGGCCCTGGTTTGGCCGGCAGCAGCCTCCCCTGCCTGGGTCCCGCGCGGCCCCGTCCTCACCAGCGTGGCGCCATGGTCCCTGGGGGCATTGAGGTCTGCCCCCTCCTGCAGCAGGCTCCGGATGTCCTCCAGCATATGCAGCTCGGGCAAGGCCCGGGCCCGCTCGATGCTGTCCTGGGTGATGCCTGTGGGGCAGTGGGCTCAGAGCTCCACCCCCAGCACACCACCCGCCGCGCCCCGCGCCCCGCACCCTGCTGCCCCAGCAGGCAGGCAGGCAGGCAGGCAGGCAGGGCTGCACTCACCACGGCTGGCCATGGCTGTCTCCAGGCAGTCCAGTGTCTGCTCGTCCTCACACAGGTCATAGGGCATGTTCCCGTCCGTGTTGACTGCCAGGAGGTCGGCACCACTGCGGGAAGGGTGGACGGAGCGCTGGTCACAGGGCCCTTCTCTCCCAGCGGAGGCCCCCGGGACCCTCTCAGAGGCCTTCCACCAAGGGCTGCCTCAGAGGGGCCCAGGCCTCACCTGCCACAGTGAGAGGCAGCCCCTTGGCCCTGGATGCTGTCCTGGGGCCAGGTGGGCTGTCCTGCAGTCTCCACCATGTCTGATTTTTCAGGTTCCTGGCACCCCTCTGCCCCCATGAATATGTACAGTGGGCCCACTTGCCACGAAGGGGTGCCAAGTCTCTGGGGGCCCCAGGCAGCAGAAGGTGGTGGGGAGAGAGCCTGGGTGTCAGGAGAGCACTGTGGGGAGCTGAAGGAGGGCCTGAAACACAAGGCTGGGTGCCCGCTGTGGAGGGGCACGGAGCGGGGCTAGGGGCTGCCTGTGCGCACCCCCTTGCTGCCCCGTGACACTGCACACCCAGCCCGTCCCACTCCAGGGCATCTGTGTGCAAATGGGAGCCACCGCCATCCACCCACACACCCACCACTGTTGCCTGGACTGCTCCAAGGCCAGCCAGTGGGGGACTCCTGGATCCTGGTGAAGCTGACCACCCTCTCCATTCACCAAGGCAAGTGTTCAAGAGCCCAGCCCTGCTCTGCCCTCCTTGTTAACGGCTCCACCTGTGTCCAGGTGTTCCCCCCTTGCCAATTTCTCCCTCGTGGCTCTGACCAGAACGGCATTTCTCTTTGCAGACCCTGGGAAGGCCAGGAGACCAGAGCAGGAGATCAAGGCCTGTCCTCAAGGAGTTCCACGCTCTTCGTGGTGTGAGCAGCCTGGCAGGCGAAGGACCACACTGCCCTGAGTATGTGCTAGTTCCCTTGGGGTGGCAGCATCCGTGGTCTCGGCCCAGGTCCCGCTCTGCACACCAGGGTGCAGCAGGGTCAGCAAAGGTCAGTGGGAACACAAGAGGCCAGGGTCCAGGCACACTTTCCCACAGAGATGAGATGCCTGGGCGGTGTCTCCGGATGAACTACCCACTGCAAGGAAGGTCCTACCTGGCCCTGGCCCAGCTGCAGCCCCTCCCTGATAGAGATGCCCACTCCAGCCACACCTGCTCCCAGCGGGCCCTACCCAGCAATGAGCAGCTCCACCAGGTGCAGGTGGCCACAGGTGGCTGCGGCGTGCAAGGGTGTCCAGCACTCACTGTCACGGGCATTGACCTTGGCCCCAGCCTCCAGGAGCTGCTGCACCATCTCCCGGAAGTCATCAATGCAGCTCTGCAAAGCACGTGGCCTGAGTGCCGGAGCCACAGGCCAGGGCCCCGTCCTCTCCTCACACCCTCAGCGAGGCTGACCTGATGCAAGGCGGTCAGGCCGTCCTCATTGGCCAGGTCAGGGCTGACCCCACTCTCGAGCAACTGGCGGACTGCAGAGAGGAGGGGTGCGCGTTCAGGGCACAGGAGTCCCACCACAGGCCAGCGCCATCCTGCTCAGGTCCCTGCACCTGGGGTACCTGGGCTGACGGCTGTGCGTAGCCGGGAGAGCAGAGGACGGGGAGAAAGGCAGTGGTACAGGTGACAGGAGGGACACCAGAGCCCAGGCCGAGGGCTCAGGAGCTGGGCCCCTAAGCAGGGTACAGACAGCAGCACTCTGCCTCTACCCTCCAGCAGGGCGCCTTCCTGAGTCATGGCACTAGGGCCCTCCTGTGTGACAGCCACCTCCACTGTCGTCCCCCGGGCCTGGGTGCTGGCACCTTCTGTCAGCCATCCCTGTGTCAGGTCCCATGCTTCCCCCAGCCTCTCTCTCTCTCCCTCTCCCTCCCTCCCTCTCTCTCTCTCTCTCTCTCTCTCTCTCTCTCTCTCTCTCTCTCTCTC
>NW_006791731.1:338264-374777 GCF_000442215.2 Lipotes vexillifer
GGCACTTGCAGCCCCCCACCCCTGCACCGCTGCAGCCAAGAGTGTGGGCCCAAGGTGCCCAGGCCTGGCCCTCCCTGGCTGCACCCTCCTCCCCGCAGCTCCCATGCACGGGCCTGAGGCACACCCTGCCCCTCCTTGCCCTCTGCACCCCAGCTTCTGCGGCAGAGGCCTCTGCCCTGGAGGGAGGCAGAAAGCGCCCTCGGGAGCCTCCCGGGAGAGCAGAGGGGCTGTGAGCATGTGGGCACAGGAAAGGAACAGGAAGCCTGCCCGAAGTTCAGGCCTGTCGTCTGGGAAGGTTCTGATGGGAAGGAGCAAGAACTCGGAGGCAGAGCCGGGGGCAGGCATCGAGGGGGCCAGCCCGTACGGGAGCCCCGCTCCCCGTGCTCTCACCTGCCCAGGTGGGCTCCACCGGACTCCTGTATGGAGGCTCAGGACCCAGGCAAGCAGGTGTCCCGAGCCAAGCCCTGTGGGCCCACCCCAGGCCCCCACCCACCCCCCAGGCCTCACGTTCACTGCAGGAGCCTCTGCAGGCTGGCCTGTGAGGGCTACCCTGGGGCTCCCACCACTTGGGGTCTGTGGCTAAGGACGCTGGGCCTCGCCCTTGGCGGACCTCTCGAGGCCTGCGCCGGGGGAAAGGGACAGGGACAGGGCTGCCTGCCGTGCGTGGCTGGCCCACACTCGCCTTCCTCCAGGTCATTCCGGGCAGCCGCCTCCAGAAGGGCAACGCTGGGGGGGAAGAGGACCCGCTTCTGTGGCCGGCCGCCAGCCGCCTCCTGTGACTGCGTCCGCTGGCCCCTCCTGCCATGGGCCTCCTTCTCGGCCTGGGCCCACATCTTCACCTGCTGGGCACGTCGCTTCTGGGCGTGCTTCAGCCGCTCCTGTGTGCTCATCCTGCCCACCGTGGGCATCTCTGCCAGCAGCTCCAGGTGCTCGGCCATGGCGGGGTCTGCCTGCCAGGGGGGCTGCTGGGGGCACCGGACGGGGAAGCACGGGGGCCAGGCTGGGCCTGCGAGGCGGGGCAGCTGGCTGGACTGGCGCCCTGGGGGGCATCCCCTCTCTAAGGCTCGGTGCCCTCTGCCCCTGGCAAGGCTGGGTCAGGAGGCCCGCCGCTGTGACCAGACCCGGGCAGCCATGAGGGGCCCGGGCCCCAGGCAGAAAGGGCAGCAAGGGAGGGCGCCTGCAGCCGGCCTCCCAGGGCCTTGGCACCTCGGCGGCTCGATGGACAAGGCCTCCCTCCCTCGTGGGGTCAGGGTGCCCACCCTGTGGCAAGCAGTCCTGGACCCGGCCAGCCTCAGTTCAGGGTCTGACGCTAATGACCCAGATAACGAAGCTGCAGCCTGACGCCTCGCCGAGGGGAAGAGGAGGCCAGGGCAAGGGGCAGAGGCCCCCGGGAGCCCTGAAAGCTCCTCTCACCTAACAGGCCTTAGGGGACCAGGTGGGCTCTAGGAGCAGCCATGGCGGGGGCCTTCCCTCCCCACGCCCCCAGCCTTCTGGGGTCGGTGCTAACGAGGAGGTGTGGCCACAGGGGGCCCAGGCGGGCGTGTGTCCAGAGTCCCAGGGTCCGGCCCCCAGCGCCTGGGGCTGAGGCTCTCTAAGCGGCCAGGGCACCAAGGGTACAGCGGGCCTGGCAACTGTGTCTTCAGGAAGGCGTCCCCTTCGGAGGAGCCGGCGGCCCAGCTGTACACGGCAGGCGCTCCCGCTGGCCTGAGAGGAGGAAGCAGGAAGCGCGTCAAGGCCAGACGGTGGCGACGGGCTCCACCCGGAGCCCCGCCCTGTGTGAGGGCGAGCCCTGCCCGGGAGATCCTGGCGGAGGGGAGGGGGCTGGCAGTGCCCGCATTCTGGCCCACACACTCGCTGTTTCCAGCAAGCGCCCTGCAGGCTGTGAGAGGCACTGCGAGCTCGCTGTGGCCTTCCTGAGAGGTGGCCCCTCGAGGCCTCCGGCTCAGCCCTTGCCCCGCAGCGCCCCTGACCTGTGCGCCCTGGGCCGGGCCGGGCTGGGCTGGCCAAGGTCACCTTCTCCTTGGGCTCTCCCGGACTCCCCGAGGGCTGTGCGGCCTAGGCCTTCCCGAGGGCGGGCCCGCCGCCTGGGCACTGGGCCGCCCTGCTGCTCAGCCGCAGCTGCGGAGGGCGGAGGGCCTGGCCTGGCCTGCCCAGCACCCCAGCTCCTCAACACCCGAGTCTGGGCCTCTTCCTCGCCGGGCTTTCTGTTTCTAGCTCAGGCCACTTGGTGCTTTTCTTCCCTCTGCCATCCTGGGCGGCGGTCCAAGCCCTGGTCGTGTGAACGCAGGCGCAGGTGGCCTGCCTGACAGACAGGTGGGCCGGCAGCTGGGCTGGGGCACAGCCCCACAGTCCCCACCATGGCCCATCCTGCCCAGCACGCCCGGTGTGCTCACTAGGCATGGTCCCAGGACACTCCTCGGAAGGCCATGGCCATGCTCCACCTAGAAGGTACCCACCTGCAGCTCAGCCTGCCCACCGGGAGTCCCCATTCCCACTTGGCCAGACCTTGTGGCCATCTAGAGACTGACCCAGCCTTCTTCTGGCCAGACTTGTACTCAGGGGTTTCAGTGAGTGCCCCCTTCTTTCTGGAGGGGGACTGTCCTGGGCCAGATCAAATGAGGTCAGGTCCCTCCTGCCCCGGGACCCCCAGTGTATTGGGAGCCTCGCTTTACAGCTCTACCTTGCCCTAGACTTTGCTGGCACTCCAGCTATCTGCTCTGCGAGCCAGGCCTCAGAGGCTTCCTGGGGACAGGAAAGAGCCCTCCAGGCAGCCAGCCCCCAGCTGGCCACCTCTGCAGACTGCTGGGGCCAGGTAGACAATGAGCTGCCTAGACCCCCTGCCTGGATCCCCCCAGTTCCCACCTCTGCCCCCTTCTCCACCGAGACAGAGACAGGCAAGAGGCCTGCAGGCACGGTGCCAACTCCCCACCCATTAGGCTGGGGGTGGATCCCAGACCATACCCAAGGCGTGGCAGAGCTTTCACTGGCTCTGTAAGACTCTCCCTCCCTACTGGCCACTCACAGGTAGCCACATGTTCCCCTGGAAGGAGCTGGGACCCCCTCCAGCCCACACATGGGATCTTCACCTGTCTGGGGTAGGTCTCTGAAGAGCCTGCCCCAAGAGATGCAGGAAGGAGGAGCAATGCACTCTGCCCAGGGCCACCCCCGACCCCGTCACAGAGGATGCCACCCCCACCTGTCCACGAGGGAGGAAGTCCCCTGCAGGCCAAGGCCCCGCGGCAGAGCGGGGCTCACAGGGCCTCAGCGACCGTCTTCTCCAAGTGGGCGCCAACATCAGAGCCACAGCCCGATTTTGTTAAGTTTGACAAGATTTAGGAGATGTCATCCACCCCATCATTTTATGGAAGAAAAGAGATTCTGACGCCCACATCCTACAGAAATTGCCCTAGAGGGGACCTCCCTGATGGTCCAGTGGTTAGGACTGCATGGTTCCACTGCACGGGTTCAATTCCCTGGTCGGGGAGCTAAGACCCCTGCATGCGGGGGAGCAGGGTAGGGGACAGAAAACAACCTAAAATAGAGTAACCACCAGCTTTTCAAATTGAACAGATGTTGTGTTTTCTAGCTGTTGTTTTCTTATTTTGAAGGCCACCCATGAAAATACATGTGGGGCAGGATCTGAAGCCTCACCCAGGCCCACACCTGTGCCCCAGGCAGCACGGGGCTCAGGATAGAGACCTGCTCCCTGTGGGCCCCCAACAGCCCAGGCACTGCACACTGAAGACTCTGGTCTCCTGCTGGGCTACAGCGCTCAACCGGGTCCTCAGCCCCCTACTCTGGGGGACCCACCTGCCCGAAGCCCCAGGTCCCCTCTGGGCCCCTTTAGCAGCACTCCTTGCTGGAAGCTGCCTGAGGACAGTCTGCATGTGACCTTGGGCGGGTCCTTGGGCCGCTGGACTGCCTCCTCTGAGAGAAAGGTGACCCCAGGGAGTGTCAGGACCCCACTGCAGTGGGCGCCCATCCTGGAACAGTCTCCATGGGGGGCAGCACAGTGCCCAGCCCCCGGCCCCCCCCAGGCTGGGTCTGAGTTCTCCGCCTGTCCCCCCTCCTCAAGCCCCACTCGTCCGCCTCCTCCCAGCCACACAGTCCAGGAACGGTCCCCCCAAGCTGCAAGACTCACCCCTCAGCTGAGCCACAAAGGCCAGGACAGCTCAGTGGAGTCCCAACAACTGACCACCGCACCACACCCAGGCCAAGGGGGCCAAGCAGGGCGGCTGCCGCCTCAGTCCACAAATCCTGCCCCAAGCCTCCCTGGAATGTCAAACAGAGATAATCTGGACGATTTTTCCACTTCTCAGCTCCATGCCTGGGGCGCTGCATGGGAGTGTGGGGCTGAGGTGGGAGGAGCCTTCTGGAAGGACAGTGGCCACTGCCCCTCATCTTCTGAGCCCACACCACTGGACTATGTTCAGAGTCTGTGGAGAGTACCCCTGACACCTGGCTTATGGGCCCCAGCCCAGGCCTTCGGTGTGGACAGACACACGCTGGCCTGAGTGTCTCAGCGGCCCCTCCCCAACCACAGTCCCAGCCCTGCACCGGCAGGTCCCTGTCATTATCCCCATCTCCCACCTGGGGAACTGAGGCCTAAACCCGTGGGGCCCTGCTGACGACGCCACTGTCCTGCCTCTCATGCCCACTTCCCAGCATCTGTGAGAATCAGGGACAGTGTAGCAAGAGCCCAGAGCCTTTGAGGGTCGGGAAGTGTCCCTTCACTCGCCCAGGGACAGGGAGGCTGTGCTTTGCTCAGAGAGAGGAAAGGAGAGATGAAGGGGCGGGGGAGGAGGAGTGGGGTGCCCACCTCCCCTCAGGTTCTGGGGGCTTCGCATCCCTGTCCTGCTTAAGGTTTGCTGGAGCTGGTTTTCCTTGTGGCTTTATCTATGACAGCAGAAGATGGGGAGTGACCAGCTGCTCCTCACTCTGGGAAGAGCAAAGCGTGTGTCACCATCCTGCAGAGTCACACACACAGACATGCCCGTCAGCAGGTGAGGGCATGTAAATGTCATGGGCAAGGGGCTTGCCACAACCCCGAGGCAGAGCTGACCACGCCGCGTTGCAGGCGGGGCGTCTGTTTGCTCGGGGACCACAAGTAGCTGGGCTTCATCCCTGGCTGACCCCCCTGCCCCATCCCCTCACCCTTCCACCCCAGCCCGGCTCACCTGGGAAGCCTCCCATCCCCGCTGCATATCCGGCCGCTGCGGGCACAAGTCCACCAAGGGCACTGTTCGTCCCGCAAAGGACCAGCCAGCTGGGTGCCCACCCGGTCCGTACCCAGGGCCACGTGCTGGGACCTCGGGTGGGGACCTGCTCAGGGAGGGAACCTGACGCCCCAAGGGCAGGGTCTGGCTCACAACAGGCACTCCGCCCGTGGTCTGGCCATGCCGTCCCCAGCCCTGCCCCACGGGCCTGGCCTGGGGGTGGCCTAGGGTCGGGGGACAAGGAAAACTGGCCTGCCCTCAGAGCAGGCGCAGGACGTGCGCTGGTGGGGAGGAGGGCCCACCTGACGGGCCCAGGGAGGGGCCGGGGGCACCGCCAGCGGCAGTGGGGCAGGCTGGGCTGGGGGCACCGGGAGGCATGCGCAGCAAGGACAGAGAGGCCAGGAGCCAAGCAGCTGGGTGGGTGGGCGGCAGGCTCCTCCTCGCACTGGTGCGGGACCCATGGAGGAGCCAACCTGGGGGTGCGGCCAGGGCAGCGTTTCCACAGTGACAGCACGTGCGTGCAGAGCAGCTGTCCCCAGGGGCACTCACCTGCCTCCAGCAGGCCTGTTCTAGAACATTCTAGAAGCTAATCCCACAGCGCTGCCACCAGGCCCCTCACTGCAGCAGCCTTTACGTCCTACACGGCTATCAGAGGGTCATTAAGTAAGGCCCTAAGGGGTTTATGAGGAAGCCTCCTATGCACTCTCATGAGAAGGTCACTAAGAAACTGTTCAGTGAAGGAAAAAAGGTGCAAAATCTGTACATGATAAGCAACTTCTGTGTGAGCACAAACGTAAACCTGTATCAGAAACACAGGACGAAGAGAGAAGCAATGGGAAGGGCCTCAGGCGGGGCGGGGGCGGGGCAGGGGGTGCAGCTGGGCAGCACCAGAGCTTTGGGTCACTCCTGTTGTTTGGCTTTTGAGCCACGTGAAGGTAAACCTCTTCGAAACAACATTTAGTGCTCTGTTCAGGGAGGGCAGGTGTGAGCACACCTGTCAGGTATCAGGTGCGGCCTCGGGGGGCGGGGACTAACAGGACCAGCCCGTGCCAGGGTCAGCAGAGGACCTGGCCTCGGCCTGGGCCCAGGGAGCCCAGAGGCTTCCAGACAAATGAGTGATGTGATCGGA
This sequence comes from Lipotes vexillifer, assembly GCF_000442215.2. Lineage (NCBI taxonomy): Eukaryota > Metazoa > Chordata > Mammalia > Artiodactyla > Lipotidae > Lipotes > Lipotes vexillifer. The sequence goes on from NW_006791731.1 coordinate 344,610, forward strand.
TCTGGTGGGTGGGGGGACCTGGCAGGAGAGACGATGGGACCCGCACACACCCCCGGCAGCAGTGGACAGGAGAGGAGCCACAGCAGCAGGGCAGGACAGGCTGCCAGATGCGAGGAAAGGGCCCGCCAGGGGCAGACAGAGGACGGAGGGCCCTGAGAAGTGGGCCCGAGCAGTGTCCACGGTGAGCAGGGGCCAGGACGCCCAGGAGAGAGTATGTGGAAGTTAGTGGTCAGCAGAGGCACAGACGGGAGAACTGAGCGGGGGCCTCAGGGAAGGCCTGCTCGAATGGGCGGCAGGGCGGGACGCCACCTCTCTCCTCACACCAGAACCAATCCAGATGCGTCACTGACACAGCCGTAGGAAAAATAAAGCCACAGGAGTACCAGCAGTAAGAAGGCAAGACCGTCTGTGTGACCCCAGCAAAGGGGAAAGAAAGCCTTTCTAAGCTTGACACAAAACTCAGAAACCAAAAAGAAAACTGATAAATCCGACTGCACGAGATTTGTTAAATGTCTGCACTGTAAAAACAAAACAATTCAAAACGAAACCTATAAAATCAAAAGACAAATGGTCAACTGAGTAAAACCTTTTGCAATAAACAGGACAAAGTGGTCCTCACATCAATCATGACGGCCGCACACAGGGACAGAGCATGGATCCCCCTGGAAACATCCAGATAGATACTCAACTCCCTGATAATCAACACATGCAAACTGGAAGTAGGACGTGAGCATGGACGGCACCCGCGGCTGGACCACAAAGGCTGAGAGCGCCAGCCCTAAAGGACGCGCCTGAGTAACTACTCAAGTGTAGAAAGTCTCAGACCTGCTCGGCCAAGGGGCTGCCCTGCAGGCTGCCCTGCCTGGCACACAGGTGGTCTCCTCGCGGTGGCCCAGCAGCAGTCCCCGAGGTGGAGGTGCAGTGGGCTCGGATGTGGTGGGGGCCCCACCTCCTGAGAGTCTCAGATGACGTGTGCGGGAGGTGAGAGAGGCTTCGTGAGAGACGTGGCACAGAGGAGGGGTCTCCTGACCCTGCTCTCCGCCCCCCAGTCCTGACACCCTCCCCCGGGGCCAGGCTCCAGCCTCCCCCCACGCCCTCAGCCGCATCACTCAGCCTTTGCTCTCCCCTCCCTGCTCCCGTCCCGCCAGCCTTCTCCGGGGGGCTGCTTTTTCTCTCCCCCCTCGCCCCCAGGCCTGGAAGTGCCACGACCCCTCTTCCTGCTGCAGCCTGCAGCCCCTTCCCCCTGCTCCCCCCAAGAGCCCTGGCTGACGCGTCCATCGCCCATCGGCCGCACCCACCCCCCACCCCAGCCCTCGCCGAGGCGTCGCCGCACCGCTGCATCAGGCCTGAACTCCTGGTGGCCTCGATATCCCCGTGGGCCACCCTTCAGCTCCCTGCCCCTCGGTGCTGACCTCTTCTTCCTGCCAGTGACCTCATCCTCTGCCTCAACGACGCCCTGGACCCTGTCACCTCCAGTAACCCCCCAACCCCACCCCGGCATCTCGGTTCAACACCCGGTTCCCTGGCCATCACCCCTCCCAGCTCACTGCTGACTCCAGCGCCCCAGAGCCCCAGGATGACGTGTCCTCAAGCAGCAGCTTCAAGCCCCATCAGCACACACTCCCTGGCCCTGCCACTTCACTGAGCTTGTCAGAAAGTCCCAGGCCCGGCCCAACACAACGGCCCCAACTCTGAATGTACCAGCAAAGCTGCTGACTGAAGACCCCGCTCAGACACGACAGCGCTAAAGCTTCGGGAAACCGTACAGCTTCCCTCTCCCCTTTTCTTCTGCATCCTCACGCTCAGCTACCGACACATTTCCTGACAAGACAGAAGCCATCAGAAGAGGACGTCCACCTCTGTGGAAAAGTCACCAGCCACTGAGCCCACCCACAGGGCCTTCCAGCCCCACCCCAGGATCCTCCAGGACAATCTCCGAGCATCAGCTCTCTCCTCTGGACCCTTCCCCTCGGCAGAGTGATGATCCCAACCTAATTTAAAAAAACAGCAAACCCTGCTGGAGGAGACAAGGATGTCTACTATCGCTAGCTCTATTCATATTGTACTAAAGCTTTCAGCCAGTGCAACTGGGCAAGAAAAAGAAATAAAATGAATAAGAATAGGAAGGGTAGGGGAACTCCCTGCCTGTCCAGTGGTTAAGACTCCACGATTTCACTGCTGAGGGACCAGGTTTGATCCCTGGTCAGGGAACTAAGATCCTACAAGCCACGTGGTGCGGCCAAAATACATACATACACACACACACACACACACACGTATAAAAGAACAAGAAGGGTAGGAAAAAACTCAGTACTTTTGAATGACATATTGTGTATAATAAAAACCTGAAAGGTCCTAGAAAACTATTAGAATATGAGAACACAGCAATAGTAATAGATACAAGTTGGGTTTTTTAAAAAATATTTCTTTATTTATTTTGGCTGCACCGGGTTTTAGTTGTGGCATGCGGGATCTTCGTTGTGGCATGCAGACTCTTAGTTGCGGCTTGCATGCGGGATCTAGTTCCCCAACCAGGGATAGAACCCGGGCCCCCTGCATTGGGAGCATGGAGTCTTACCCACTGGACTGCCAGGGAAGTCCCGTTAATAGATACAAGGTTAATGTGCAAAAATCTATTATATCTATAAATGCCAGCAACAGTTAGAAGATTAAAAAATTGTAATGATGGTATTTATAATACTAGGTGTCCAAAAGCATCAATATCTAGGAATAAATCTAATAAAAGATGTACAAGGTCTCCACACAGAAAAATCACTGAACCTTACTGAAACACGAGAGAAGGACCAAAAGGGACACACCGCGCTTAGGGGTCAAAAGACTGAACTCTAAAGATGCCATTTTTCCCCAAATTCATCTAAGATTCAATGCAACCCCGATCAAAATCCCACTGGTACTATCTGAAATTGACAAGCTGATTCTCCATTTAATAGGAAATGCCAAAGGGCAAGAATTGTCAGTACAGTCCTAAAAAGGGGCAAATCCGAAGTGCTTAGGGATAGAGAAAGAGACAGAACGGAACGGAGTCCAGCAACAGTAACACACGCACAGACATTCAATTTATGACACTGCAGAGCAGCAGAAAAAGAGTCTTTTCAATAAATGGTGCTGGGACAGTTGAACAGCCACATGTAAAAGCTCACCTTGACCCCACCCCCAGGTGAGTTGTGCGCCTACACATGAAAGGTGAGGCAGCACAGCATCTATGAAGACTGGACACCAAAAGCACAGTCCATAAATGACAAATTAGATAGACCTCATCAAAATTTAGATGTTTTGTCCTGCTAGAGACCCTGTGAAGTGGGCGAGAAGACATGCTATTGCCTGGAGAACATATTTGCAAACGACAAACAGAACAAAGGACTTTTATCCAGTGGACACAGGGAAGTTTCAAAACTCAGCAGTGAGAAAACAGACACTCCAATTAGAAAAGGGGCAAAATGTGAACAGGCATTTCACTAAAGAGAATACGGATGGCAGAAAAGCCCACGAGAAGATGCTGAACAGCACTCGCCACTGGGAAAATGCAAATGGAAATCACAGTGGCTGTGAGACGGCAAGGATGGCACAAGGACAGGTCTCGCCCAGCGCTGCTAGGGATGGGAGGCGCACGGCCACTCGGAAAACAGTCTGCTGTTTCTTAAAACTAAACGTGCACTTATCATATGACCCTGCAGCTGCACTCTTGGGCATTTATCTCAGAGAATGAACACTTATGTTCACACAAAGACCTGTACGTGAATTTCAGAGCAATTTCATGCATAAACTGGAAAGGACCCAGATGTCCTTCACCGGGTGAATGGTTAACCACACTCCGGTGCACCCACCCCACAGAACAGCCCTCAACGATGAAAAGAGCACACGATGGATGCACACGGCCGGGATGGATATGGACGGTGCTCTGCTCTTCCCCCAGTCACATCCTGCGTGGCCCGGTCCACCCAGCATTCTCGATGGGGTGGGGGTGGGGTGAGGAAGGAGGTGGCCAGGGACACAGAGGGCAGCTGAGGGTCCTCGACTGTGGTGGTCACACCGTTCGACACAAGTGATCAGATCGCACCTGTGTGCGCACACCCTTGGGTGTACGTAAAACTGGTGAAATCTGAAAGGGTCAATGGAGTGTGTCCACGCCTGTGTCTCAGACCAGACTCTGCACCACAGCCATGTGTCCTTGGGGACAGGGGAAGGGTTCGGGGCTTCCCGAACCCCTTCTCCTCAAACTGAAATTTTAAAAGTGTGAAGGGACTTCCCTGGCGGTCCAGTGGTTAAGACTCCGTGCTTCCACTGCAGGGGACACAGGTTCAGGGAACTAAGATCCCTGCAGAACAGCCAAAAGATAAAAAATAAAAAGAGTGAAAAAGCAAGCCACAGCGTAGGAAATATATAACAACAACTGATATAAAAAGAACGACTAAATGGGACTTCCCTGGTGGTCCAGTGGCTAAGACTCCGCGCTCCCAAGGCAGGGGGCCCGGGTTCGATCCCTGGTCAGGGAACTAGATCCCACGTGCCGCAACAAAGATCCCGTGTGCCACGACTAAAACTCAGCACAGCCAAAATAAATAAATAAATAAATAAACACTTAAAAAAAAAAAACAACTCACTAAGAAACCTCCACCAAATTGGAAAATGGGCCAAAGACTTCAGGAGTCCCTTCGCATCAATACACACAATGAGGGGCCCCAGGTCAACAGTCATCAGGGAAATGCACACGTGACCCAAAACACAGGCACCTGCCCGCCCACCCGTGGGGAGACCGAGCATTAGGGAAGGCGCGGGGTGACCGTGACTGTCCCTGCTCACGGCGGTGCCCGTGGACCACATACCTTCCACCAGCCACCCACTCCAGGCACTGTCCCCAACAGAAATGTGTCCGGGCCCCACACTGGGCCTATATGGGGGACAGCGCTACAGAGGATATTCCCAGGACAGCTGGCCAACCGGGATCTGGGCTGGGGACTCGAGTGCTGCATCCACACCGATCCCCTGAGGCTTTGGGCTGCGCTTGGTCACAGAAGCAGAAGTGTGGACTCAAGAATTAAGGGCACTAACAGCCTCCCCAGCACCTGGCAGCAGACTGGGGAGGGTCAGCGTCACACAGCCCGCACTTAGCACGCGTCAGGATGCGCTCTGAGACCAGCCCTGGGCCCCTCGGCCGCGCTCCCACCCAGCCAGACACGCTCACGGGTCCTTCCAGACGCACAAGCCTCTCAAAGCCAATGCAGGGCTAGTGTTACGGGTCCCCGGCCCTGAGAGGCCCCTCCTCCAGGCCCCAGTCCCTCACCGTGCCCCAGCCTGAGCCTCCTGACGTCCCACAGGTCTGGGGAACCCGCCATGAGCAGCCCCTCCTGTGGCCCCGGCCCCCAGCAGCCCCCACAGCGCTTGGCCTCAGGGCTCCCAAGGACCCCTAGGAAGTGCCGCTGCACCGGGAGCGCCCTCAGCACCGGTCACGTCCGTCGTGGCGCGGCAACCCTGACACCACAACTGTCACCGAGGCAGACCTGGGCTGCAGGAGGCCAGCATCTCCCGCGCCCCCCACCCACCAGCAGCACTCACGGCCCTGCTCCTCCCAGGCTGGCATTCGAGGGAAGGGCGGTGGGTGACCCACACAGCTACCAGGTGCCCACCTCACGGGCAGGAAGCAGCAGCTGGGCCAAGTGAAGGTCGGTGCAAAGGCCCAGAGGAACACACCTGGCAGATGTGAGAACTGGGGAGCAGGTAAGCGCAGGAGTGAGGAGACCCATGGCATGGCTGGACCCTCATCTCAAGGAGGGGCAGTGACAGCACCAGAGGTGAGGCCAGAGTGCCATCCTGGGGCCCCTCCCTCCAGCCCACTCCTGCCCCCAGCCCCCACTGGGTCTTCATCTTTCACAGGGCCTCTACCTGCTGCCCTGCTCCTAGTCGGGGGTCCAGCCCCTCTCTGCACTGCAGCCCCAGGGCATTGAAATCGCAAGGCTCAACCCAGTCACCCCTGTGCGTGAAACGGTCCTAAGGCCCTGCTGGCCCCATGAAAGGTCCATGCTTCTTACACAGACCATGACATCCTGGGCCCAGGGCCTGCGTAGGATCCCAGCCAAGACTCAGCAGCCCCGCCCATTGCCCCACTGTCCAGCCAGGCTAGACCTCGTGTCGGTCCTGCATGCCCTGCCTCTCAGGTCTGGAGGAACAGGGGTTCCTGTGCCTGGGATGGGCTCCTACACAGGCTTCCCCAGGGTATTGGGGTGCCCTGTTAAAAACTTTTTATTGTGAAGTGTGATACTGTGAAAATTAATAAAAAGAAACCTCATTTAAACTGGAGTCAGGGGAATTCCCTGGAGGTCCAGTGGTTAGGACTCCACACTTCCACTGCAGGGGGCCTGGGCTCGATCCCTGGTCAGGGAACTAAGATCCCACTAGCCACAGCCAAAAAATAAATAAAAGTTAAAAATAAATAAAATAAAATGGAGTCAGGAGGCCAGAAGGGGGAGCTCTCACACCCTGTCACTCCACCTCAGCTGCAGACCCAGCAGGAGGAAGGTTACCGCTTACTACCCAGCAGGAGGAAGGAAGATTATCTCCCCGCCCGGCAACAGCTCAGCCAATGAAAAACCACTAAACTTCAAACTCCCAGTTTCCTCCAATGGACTCTGTTTAGAACAGCCCCTCCCAACTCCCCTTCTCCTCTATAAAAGAGTTTCTTTTTGTTCTCCAGACTTGCCTGTGGTTCCCCATGGATTGCAGGTCCTCAGTTGCAATTCTTTGCTCCTCTAAAATAAACCCATTTTCCTGATAAAATAACTGGCTGTTTTAAGTCAACAATACACGTACAGAAAGTGCAAAAAAACCAATGCACATAAAATGCAAACACAAAACCACGTGAGCTCCACCCCATGAGGGTGCCAAGCAGCTCCCCAGAGCCCTCCTTCCACTCCCCCTCGCAGCGGTCACCACCTGGCTTCTCTCTACGCCTGCACGCCCCCATACACCTCCGGAACAGCAGCGCGCAGCGCGGGCCGGCGGAGCGCCCAGGTGCGGCTGGGCCTCATGCTCTGTGCTACCCCACTCCCATCACGGGCATGGGATCCACCCCTTCTGAGGTATGCGGCCGAGGCTTTCTGCCTTGGGCTGAGTAACAGTCCACTACAGGCCTGTTTACACAGCTCGGGGTACACTTCTGAGGGCCCAGGGCAGCTTGGGTGTGGGCCTGTGAATGACAGGCTGCCGTGAACACCCTGTCCACAGACACCGGTGCACAGCAGCCAACTGCAGGCTATATGACATGAATCAATGGATGCTACAAGTACTTTTCAAAGTGGTACCAGTTTACAGTCCCAACAGCAATGGAGAAACATTCCAGTTGGTTTATACAAAACATATTCGTTTTGTCACTCTGGGGCGTGGGCCGTGGTATCTCCCTGCAGTCAATCTGCAGTTCTCTGAGAATTAATCAGATGAGACATCTTTCTAAAGACTAGTCTCCTATATTATCTTCTAAAAGTAGCATAGTTTCCGTCACATTTAGGTCTATAGTCCACCTGGAGCTAGTGTTTGTGTATAGTGTAAAGTAGGGAATCTATAGTGGTTTAAAAATATGCCCACAAATTATTTGACACTCTTCCCTTGAAAAGGTGGAGCCTAATTCCCCTCCCCTTAAATGTGAGTTGCACTTAGTCACTTGCTTATAATGAATACAGAGTGTGGCAGACGTGACAGTGTGACACCCAAGATTAGGATGTGAAAGGCACTGTGACTGAGACATCCCTGCTCTCCCTTTTAGGTCATTCACTCTGGGGGAAGCCAGCCGCCTCCCACTGGGACCAGCAAGGGAGCCAGCTTGGAAGCAGACTCCCCGCCCCAGTCAAGTCTTCAGAAAATGTGTGAGATCCTGAGCCAGAATCATCCAGCTGAGCTGCTCCTGGACTCCTGACCCACAGAGATTGAGATAATAAATGCTGGGTTTTTGTTTGTTTTTTTAAAAACATTTATTTATCTGGATGCGCCAGGTCTTCGTTGCGGCACGCAGGATCTTTGTTGCTGCGTGCGGGATAGTTTTCTTAGTTGCGGCATGTGAACTCTTCATTGGGGGATCTAGTTCCCTGACCAGAGATTGAACCTGGGCCCCCTGCATTGGGAGCGCAGGGTCTTAGCCACTGGACTACCAGGGAAGTCCCAATAAATGTTGTTTCAAGCGGCTATATTTGGAGGCAATTTGTTACACATCAATAATAACTAGTACAGCCTCCAACTGCATTTTTCTTCCACATTTATATCCAATTGTCCCAGCACCATTTATTTAAAAGCTGCTTCTTGGGATTTCCCTAGTGGCGCAGGGTTAAGAATCCGCCTGCCAATGCAGGGGACGGGGGTTCGATCCCTGGTCCGGGAAGATCCCACATGCTGCGGAGCAACTAAGCCCATGCGCCACAACTACCGAGCCTGCGCTCTAGAGCCCATGAGCCACAACTACTGAGCCCACACGCCACAACTACTGAAGCCCACGCACCTAGAGCCTGTGCTCCTCAACAACAGAAGCCACTACAATGAGAAGCCTGCACACCACAACGAAGAGTAGCCCCCATTCAGCGCAACTACAGAAAGCCCGTGTGCAGCATCGAAGACCCAACGCAACCAAAAATAACCAAAAATGAAATAAATAAATAAATATTTTTTAAAAAAGAAAAAAAAAAGGTGCTTCTCTCCACACTGTCCTGCAGCACCACCTTGGTAATAAATTAAGTTCCCATATATATGTGAACCTGTCCGAGCCTCTCGACTCTGTTCCATCCGTCCTAAGCCTGTGCTACAGTGTCCTCCCCACTGTAGCTTTATAACGAGTCTCCTCTCTGGCTTACTTACTCCTACTCATCTTCTGGCCTCAGTTTCCTTCCTGACCCCTCCCATGAGATCTGTGTCCTTTTTCAGTGATCTCAATACTCCTCAAACTTCCTTCAGCAGTAGAACCATAGGAAATTGAAGCTATTTCAAAGCTGTGACCTACAAAAATGAAATTTCATTTGGTTCCGTTACAACTGCCCAGCTGACAATCCTGTGAGGAAGGAGGACCCCAAGACGCTGGCACGTTTGTGCACACAGTGCTTACAGCCCCCTAGGCCCCTGGGCCAGAGCAGGCACTGGAGATCCGTTTGGACCACGTGAGTGAGGGACTGCCAGCAAGGTGTGGCAGCAGTGTTGTGGGGGCTGGGGAACCTGGGAGGGCCCTTCCCCAGAAGCCAGGGGCACTCCAAAGCTCACTCGTCCATTTCCCTTCTCTTTGCCACCCGGCTCTGAAAGAAATCTAATAAACTAACTCACAGCAAGGTGTCAGAAGTCTAGATGGCCAAATGAAAGAAGTTGGGCAGCTGGAGGCATCTGCATTTGAGAAGAGACTCAAAGAGAATTGAGGATAAAAGCCACCCTGGTGGTCCAGCGGTTAGGACTCTGTGCTCTCACTGCCGAGGTCCGGGGTTCAATCCCTGGTCAGGGAACTAAGTCCCACAAGCCACGCAGTGCAGCCAAAAAAAAAAGCCAACCCACACTCAGCTAGGAGGAGAAAGGACGGGCTTCCAGAGGCCTGAGCACCACACCTTCCTAAAGGCCAGGCCACAGGCTTGATCCCGGCTGCCGCGGTGCTGCACGCAGCCTCTTTGGCTTCATGACTCTGATGGGCCAGGACCTCACCATGTAGACTTGGAAATTAAGGTTTGTCAAGTAGAGCAGTGCTAAAATCAAAATAACAAAAGTGGGCTCTGGAGGGGACAGCACTGTGACCCTGGGTTTGCTCTGATTCGAACCTCAGTCACCCACACATACATCACACACAATGATGCTGGGCCTGGGGCTGGGCAGGATGCTGCCAGAAGCACAGGGCTGGAGAGTTACGGGGGGGAAGGGGCACTGAGGCCACAAAGCTTTAGAAGAAGACATGGGTGGGGTCTAGATGACCACACTGAGACCTCCACAAACCTAGGAGGAAAACTAGAGGGGCATCCAGAAGAGAGTTCATGATTAGTTTTACACATTCCTGAGGTCACAGGGAAGAACCATAGCAGCCCCAGAGCAGAGAGAGGGGCGCTGCATGGGGGAGGTGTCTGGGAATGACCTGAGGCCAGAAACACACCAGGAGGCTGGTAACACATAACACAGCCGAATCCTGTGAACTTGAAGCCAGGTGAAAACACTCTAGGGGTGCAGGAGTTGGGACAACAGGCCCACAGATGAGGAGACAGTTTGTGCACAATGCCTGGCTCTGAAGACCGAAAGACTGACATCGTCTCCAACTTCTGCACCACAGGACAGTGAACTAGGGTACAGAATAGAATGTGATCCTACTAACCATGCAGTGTGAAAGCAAAGGCATATTCCACTTCTGGGTATACAAGCAAAAGAACTGAAATCTGGGACTCAGCTATGGGCACACCAAAGTTCACAGCAGCATTATTCACAATAGCTGAAAAGCAGAAACAAGTTGAATGCCCATCGACAGATGAAGAAATAAACAAAATGTGGTATATACATACAATGGAATATTCAGCCATGCAAAGGAATGAAATTCTGATACATGTTACAAATGTATCAGACAAAAGGACATATATTGTATGATTTCCCTTTATATAAGAGGTAAATTCAGAGATAGAAAGCAGAATGGTGGTTGCCTGGGTCTGGGGGGAGGAGGAGTAAGGAACTACTGTTTAATGGACAGAGTTTCTGCTTCACGTAATTAAAAAGATGTGGAAGGGCTTCCCTGGTGGCGCGGTGGTTGAGAGTCCGCCTGCCGATGCAGGGGACGCGGGTTCGTGCCCCGGTCCGGGAGGATCCCACATGCCGTGGAGCGGCTGGGCCCGTGAGCCATGGCCACTGAGCCTGCGCGTCCGGAGCCTGTTGCTCCTCAACGAGAGAGGCCACAACAGTGAGAGGCCCGCGTACCGCAAAAAAAAAAAAAAAAAAAGTTCTGGAAATTGAGAGTGATGATAGTTGTGCAACACTGTAAATGTATTTAACCCTAAAAAAAAATTAAGAAAACAGACCATATGCTGGAACTTAACATAAGATTCAATAAGTTTACAAGGAATGAAAGCATACAGAGAAAGTTCATCGACCACATTAGAATTAAACTAGAACTCAATAACAAAAAGATATCTGGAAAAATTCCCAAATATTTGGAAACTTTAAAGCATACTTTTAAATAACCTACAGGCTAAGGAAGGAATCAAGATGGAAAGTAGAACATATTTTGAACTGAATGAAAATGAAAACATATCAAATATGTGAGATGCACTTAAAGCAGGTTTTAGAAGGAAATTTCTACCTTTGAATGCTTAAATAACAAGAAAGGTTATTTCTTTCAATGACCAAAGCTTCCAACTTAATGACCAAAGCTTCCAACTTAATCAATGACCAAAGCTTCCAACTTAATAAGAAGCTAGAAAAAGAGGAGAAAATTCAGCCCAAAGTAAGTAAAAAGAAATATTAATAAGAACAAAAACTAATGAAATATAAAATAGACAAAAAGAGAAAAACATTGAAACTAAAAGTTGTTCCTTTGAAAATGTTGATAAAATCAATAAAACTCTTGCTGAACTGATCAAGAAAAGAAGACAAAAATTACCAATAGCATGAAAGAAAAAGGAGATATCACTACAGATCCTACAGACAACTAAAAGGATAAAAATGAGAATGTTCTGAACAATTTATGATAATAAACTTAACAACTTAAGTCAGCGGTCGACAAACTACAGCCTATGGACCGAATCGGCCTACCATCTGTTTTTGTAAATAAAGTTTTATTAGAATACAACCATGCTCATTTGTTCATGTATTGTCTATGGCTGTTTCATGGTACAGTAAGAGATGAGTAACCACAACAGAGACCATATGGCCTGAAAAGCCTAAAACATTTACTATTTGGCCCTTTATAGAGAAAAATTACCATGCTTGACTTAAGATAAATGGGCAAATTACCGGAATGAAACAAATTATCAAAAATGGGCTCAAGAAGAAATAGAAAACCTGAACAGCCCTATATCTATTAAAGGAATTAAATTTCCAGTTAAAAACTTTCCCACAAAGAAACTCCAAGCCCAGATGGCTTTACTAGCAGATTATAACAAACATTTAAAGAAGATATAATACAGAATCTACAAAAATGCTTTCTGAAAATAGAAGAGGAAGAAACACATCCCAACTTGTTTTATAAAGCCAGTATTACCCTGACTCCAAAACCAAAGACACAACAATTTAAGAATACCACAGACTGATTTCTTCATGAATAGTTGCAAAAATTCTTTAAAAAACATTACCAAATTGAATCCAGGAACATATAAGAATAATAATAATACATCTTGACCAACTGTGGTTTATTCCAAGAATAAAAGATTGGTTTAACATTTAAAAAATTAACATAGGGGACTTCCCTGGTGATGCAGTGGTTAAGAATCTGCCTGACAATGCAGGGGACACGGGTTCGTGCCCCGGTCCGGGAAGATCCCACATGCCGCGGAGCAGCTGGGCCCGTGAGCCACAGCCGCTGAGCCTGCGCGTCCGGAGCCTGTGCTCCGCAACGGGAGAGGCCAGAGGCCACAACAGTGAGAGGCCCGTGTACCGCAAAAACAAACAAACAAACAAAAACAAAAGAAAACCAGAGACCTACATAAATAGATCTGTAGCTTCAATACAATCCCAATCAAAATGCCAGTAAGCACTTTTGTAGAAATTCTCAAATTTATATAGGACTACATAATATCTTGAAGAGCCAAAATGATTTGAAAAAGAAAAACCAAGTTGGAAAATTAACACTACTTAACCTCAAGGCTTATTACAAAGCTACAATAATCAAATATGTGGGATATTAGCAATAAGATCAATGAATATAATAGAGAATCCAGAAATACACCCAAACATATACTGTAAATTGATTTTCAACAAGGCTGTTAAGGTAATACAATGGGGAGAGGATGGTCTTCAAAAATGGTGTTGGAATGACTGGATATCCATGGAAAACAATGATCCTTGACCTCTTGACCATAAGAGGAAGCATAAACCATAAAGGGAAAAAAATGACAAACCGAACTTCATCAAAATTAAAAGTATCTGCTGTTCAAGACCCTGGTAACAAAATTAAAAGTCGGGACTTCCCTGGTGGTCCAGTGGCTAGGACTCTGTGCTCCCAATGCAGGGGGCGTGGGTTCGATCCCTGGTCAGAGAACTAAATCCCACATGCAGCAACTAAGAGTTCGCGTGCTGCAACTAAGACCCAGCACAGCCAAATTAAAGAAAGAGAGAGAGAAAGGGAGAGAGAGAGAAAGAAAAAGGAAAGAAAGAAAATAAAAAGTCAAGCCACAGACTGAGAACATTTTTGCAATACATGTATCTGGCAAAGTACTTGCATCCTAAATATACAAGGAATTCTTAAAGCTTGATGAGACAAACAACCCATTTTTTTACGGGTAAAAGATTTAGACACATCACAAAAGAAGATATACAAATAGCCAATAAAATAAGGACATGAAAAGATGTGCAACACCATTCTTCATTAAGGAAACGCCAATTAAAGGCACAACGAGCTACCAACACTCGCAAGAATGGCTAAACTTTAAAAGAATGACGAGAGGATACGGAACTGGGAATGTAAAATGATACAACCACTTTGGAAAATAGTTTGGTACTTTTTTATAGAGTTAAACACAAATACGCATTTCAACCATCATTTCTATCAACTCAACCCAAGAGAAATAAAGTATATGTCCACACAAAGACTTGTAGACACGAGTATTCACAGCAGTTTTATTCATAACAGCCAAAAACTGGAAAGAATCAAAATGTCCATCGACAGGTGCGTGCACAGAGAGTAAACGGTGGTGTATCTATGCAGTGGGTACCAGACATTCGGCAACAAAGACAGAATGGACCACACATACATGTAGCAATCTGAATTTCTAAAACGCTCTGTCTGGACAAAGAAGTTAGGCACAAAAGTGTTCATTCTGTACGCATCCATTTATGTGAAACTCTTAAAAAAAAAAAAAGGGACAGTGAATCTATAAAAACAAAAACTAGGGACTTCCCTGGTGGCGCAGTGGTTAAGAATCCGTCTGCCACTGCAGGGGACACAGGTTTGAGTCCTGCTCTGGGAAGATCCCACATGCCGCGGAGCAACAAAGCCCGTGCGCCACAACTACTGAGCCTGCGCTCTAGAGCCCGCGAGCCACAAATACTGAGCCCGTGAGCCACAACTACTGAAGCCCGTGCACCTAGAGCCCGTGCTCCGCAGCAAGAGAAGCCACCGCAATGAGAAGCCCGCGCACTGCAACAAAGAGCAGCCCCCGCTCGCTGCAACTAGAAGCCCGTGTGCAGCAACGCAGCCAAAAGTAAATAAATAAAATAAACAAATTTATAAAAACAACAACAACAAAAAAAAAAACCCCAAAAGCAGATCAGTGATTGCCTGGGGAAGGTAATGGGGGATGACAGAAATGCTCTACATCTGGATTATGGTGGCTTTTACAAGGATGTATACATCTATCAAAACCCACCAAATTATTTTATATAGGTGCCTTTTATTGTAGGTAAACTATACCTCAGTAAAGTTTGATGTAACCAAAAAAAAGTATACAACCTAAGTTTTCTCCTGGCTTCTAACCCTGAGTGGTCTGGCCCCTCCTGGCCTTGCTGTCCCCTCCCACACCTCTCTCCACTTCCCACTCAGCACCAGACTGCTTCTTGCTCTATACCACAGAGGCTGGGAGCTGAGCTCTGGGACCAGACTCTGGGTCTAAAGTGGCAGCAGCTGAGGGGATTGGTCAAGTTTCTTGACCTCTTTTAAATCAGTTTCCTCATCTGTAAATGGAATAACAGTACTTTCATTTTAAGGGTCTTATGAGGATTCAACGAGTTAGACACCAAAGGCATTTTTTGGTGTCTAGCACAGGAATTGGCAAACTACAGCCCACTGTCTGTTTTTGTATGGCCCATAAGCTAAGAATGGTTTTTACCTTTTTTAATGATTGGGGAAAAAGTAAAAAGAATATTTTGTGACACATGAATATTATATGAAATTCAAGTTTCAGGGTCTATCAATAAAGTTTTGTGGAAACAGAGCACATGTACTTACGTATTGTCTGTGGCTACTTTTCCACAAATGGGCAGAATAGTTGCGAAAGGGACCACATGGCCTGCAAAGCCTAAAATACTTACTCTCTGGCCCTTCACAGAAAAGCTTTGCAGACCCCTGATCTACCATCCTCATCATCACTCCTCCTTTGCATCAGCTGTGCCTTCTGTCTGGAAAGTTCTTCCACCAGATCTCAGAATAGCTCTTTCCTTCTTGTAACTCAGATCTCAATTTAAAGTGTATTTTTAAAAATTTATTTATTTTATTTTTGGCTGCATTGGGTCTTTGTTGCTACACGCGGGCTTTTCTCTAGTTGTTTCAAGCTGGGGGCTACTCTTTGTTGCTGTGCGTGGGCTTTTCATTGTGGTGGCTTCTCTCGCTGCGGAGCACGGGCTCTAGGCGCGCGGGCTCAGTAGTTGTGGCGCATGGGCTTAGTTGCTCCGTGGCATGTGGGATCCTACCGGACCAGGGGTCAAACCCGTGTCCCCTGCTTTGGCAGGCAGATTCTTAAATACTGTGCCACCAGGGAAGTCCCTCAGATCTCAATATAAGTATCAGCTCCTCAGAGGTCTTCTGTGGTTACCTTGTCACTCCTGTCTCTTCACCCTGTTTTCACTTTTGACTCAATTTACTGTTTTCTTCCCTGAACCCGGTGCCTGACTTGCAGGAAGCACCCATAACCACAGGAGCAGATGCATTCCGGGCACTGGGGGATGGCACAGAAGGGGACACAGGAGACGGTGAGCTTGGGACTGAGCCGGCTGAATGGAAAGGACCACCACTCAGCTGTGTGTGCAGCTGCGTCAGGGTCGGGCTCAGCACTGGGATGCAGAGCCAGCGATGGTGACACATGCGTTGCTCACCCACCCGGAGATCAGCCTGGAGGAAACACAGGAGGCCTGTCGGCAACGGCAATGCTCACCGCGGGCCCTGCCAGCACAGCGAGGGCCATTCCAACCTCCCTGACAGTGGGGAGGACTCTGCAGGGGCTTCATCTGAGTCCTGGAGGCTCCCGGGGTTCACCTGCATCTACACCACGCTCCTCCTTCCAAAGCGGGAGGAGGTTCTAGGGGGTGGGTGGGGGTGAGACTTACAAAGCACGTCACACAAAACCAACACAGCAGCAATGGTCAGATCAAAGAATGACCAAGGTCTCGCGCAGTCCTGGCAATCTCTGTGTTTGTCACAGCCGCCCAGGAAGGAAGCAGCCCAGAACGCGCCGTCCGCCGTCGGGCCTCAGCACATTTGCCCACACAGGGGGCCTGGCAGTGGAGCACAGGCTCCCCTCCCCAGGACCCTCCCCCCTGGGCGTCTGTGCGACTAGACTTTCCTTCACCTCTCTGCCTTTTTTCTCAGTCTGATGTGCTGACAAGACCTTTCCTAAGGCCACAGAGCTTGGAAAGGGACAGGGGAAGTGTACTCCCTCCCCTCCCTCCACCACTATTGCAGGAGTTCAGGAGGGTGGTGGTCTGACACACACGTGGCAAGGTGATCAGGAGTTGGGCAGGGGACGGGGGCTAGTGTGCAAAGACAGGCACGTCATTCTGCCGTCTGCGAGGAAGGATTTCCGGGAGGACAACACAAGAAACAGACCTGCGTTTCAGACCCACCACTTTGGCTCAGGTGAGAAGGGTGAAGTCGAGGAGCTGAGACACAGCCAAGAAGAGCAGCCAGGAGCAAAGGCTACCATCCTGGACGGAACTGAGGAGCCACAGAAGCAGACTATATGGTAGAAGGGACGGACAGGAGGGCCAGGATCCGGGGTACTGAGGAGGAATTTCTGGGGCGCTGGAGGTGAGGGAAGACACTGCCACCCAGACATCCTGTTTTAGCGAACAGGTGGACCATGGCAGAGGCACTGGGTGGGGCACTCTTGGGGCACAGATGGTGTGCTGGGTCACCAGAGGTTCATCCGAGACTGAGGTTCCAAAACTGCACACAGTGGAGGCAAACTGTTGATAGACACCAGAGATTCAAAATCCCTAGAACACAGACCCCAACGCTGAGCCCATAGATACGAGAGCCCCCTCGCTAGGTGCCTGCCAGCCCAGGCAACCTTCTGGGGAGGGCAGAGTCCAGGCACAGACTAAGTAAGTAAGGGATGAGGCCAGTGGAGAGGGTCAGTGGAGAGCGCACAGGAAGGGAGGACAGACCTGCTGACGCTGCCCCATTCCAGCTCCAAGTAAGAGCTGATGGGGCAGGAGAGGCGGGGTACGGGAGCTGGCTGCTCAGAGCGCCACACACCCACCAGGCAAGGACCCCAGCGCCAGCCCCGCACAAGATCCTTCAGGCAACCACCAGCCCCTTAGGCAACTCACTCCAGCCTGGGGCTCCCCTTGCCGCCCCTGAAGTGAATGAGGCGGCCCAGCCAGGGCACAGAGGCCCTTTACACCTCTCCCAGGGAGAGCTCCCCAATCCTGGTGGGGAGGAGCTGCGGGAGCAAAGGCAGGGACTGAGAAGAGCAGTGTGGTGCCCCTACACCTCCACCCCCAAGCTAAGGACCGGGAGGAAAAGGAAGGCCCAGAGGTTTGGGGAGGTCTAGCCTTTCTCCCGCTTCCCCAAGCCTGGAATGACTCCGTACACACCTCCCGTCTCCGCACCCACGGAAATTAATCCCACAGTCGCCTCAGCCTCTGCTGCAGGACGGCGAGGGGCCCCAGCCCGGCGTGGATACTCCCTCCCAGGCCCGAGCGCCTCCGCACCAGCACGGCCGGCACTTACCACACAGCAGCTACTATTCCCGCCCGGACACCGATCTGTGAGCTGGAGCCCAGGATCCCCCCCACAAGTGAGGTCACTTGAACCCCTGGAAGTTTAAGGAACTTGCCCGAGAAAGGCTTCAGTTTCTCCTCTGGCCTAACTCCAAAGCCCACAAGAAGCCTGGCAAGTCACTTCTCCGCAGGCCTTAATTTCCTCAGCTGACATGGAGGTAACTTTAGTGCTGCCTACCTGACCAACAGGTTGCAAGGCTGCAAACAACTCCACATTTAGCTAAAACGTGAACAGCCTACCGGTGGCCTTCACAGCCTGCCACTCCAGGAGCCTTCCAGACCCTCAGCACCGGCTGCCCGGGCCTCACCCACCTGCGCCCAAGCGGGGCCTGGACAGCCTCCCGCCCGGACCCGGGCCTCCCCGTCTCCCCTCTCCCCCTCCCACCTCCGGCGCCTCCCCTCCCGCCAGCAGGCCCCGGAAGTCCGCGCCTGACCTTCCGCCTCGCGCCAGCAGCCACCGCGCAGTCGATCGGAGCCTGTCTGCGGGTCCGTCAGCCTAGCGCTCCTCCCGGCGCCGCGGGGGCGGGCCCCGCGCCCGGCCCTCGCCATGGCAACGCGATACTTCCGGCCCGCGGGTCCCGGAGCCGGAAGCCGCGGCTGCCAGTGGGAGCAGGGGGCGGGGCCGAGCCGCGCGGGGGCGGGGCCGAGCCGCGCGGGGGCGGGGCTTGCGCTGAGCAAGTAGAGGGAGGTTGCTGACCGCACGGTGCGAACGTCGGTGGTAGGGGCGTCCTCGGCGCGGCGGGGCCCGGTTGGGGCGGGAAGGGCAAGTAGTCAAAAGGTTCCCAGGAGGGTGGTCATCTACGCTGAGCTTTTAGGGAAGGGTCAGAGTTCACTCGACAAAGCAGGGGCATCACTGGTGTAGAGAAGAGCATGCGCAAAGGTGGAAGGACCCGGTGGGAAGAATTGAGGTGGTGGTTTAGGAGGGCGGGGGCACGGTAGGGTGGTACATGCGGTCAGTGATGAACAGTCAGGACATGAGGAGCCTTGAACGCCAAACCAAGAGCTGGGCTTTATCCTGGAAGCACAGGAGGACCAGTGGAGGAGAGGGTGTGACTTAAGACCTGTTGGAGAAAAAGACCTCTTTAATGACCGAGTGGAGCTAGGAGGCCATGGGTCTCCTGGTGAGACACAAGGACCCCTCAGCTAGAGCCCTGGAAACAGACAGGAGTTGAGGAGGTGACACAGGGATCCAGAGGAAGCCAGGTGAAGTCTGAAGAAAGAGTCTGAGATAGTGGAGGGAGCCGTGTGGTACCCCACATACATCATCCATCTCAGCTCCAGGCTTCCTCCTCCACTGCACCCATCACTCACCCCTTCCCTCAGCACCTCAGTGAGAGCTGGGCACCCACTGTAGGCTGCAGATTTTCCACCCTCTAAGGGTATAACGGGTGTGTGTGTGGAAGGGGTGCTGCTGCCGCCCAAGAAAAGCCGAAATCTTAGAGTGAAGCGATAGAAAGTGTCTCCCTGTGCTTCTGTGGCTTTGCTCGGGTCTGGGGTCCTAGTAGCAACACCCCACCACTGCTGGTGTCCCGGGCCAGATGATCCCTTTGCAGATTTGCCCAGTCCTCACCGGGGGAAACCCAGGCTTTGGGTCAGGGTACAGAGCACAGGCCCTGAATGACTTGAGGGGCAGAGCCACAGACTAGATGGCCAGGGAGGAGGTCAGGGGACAGAAGGGTCTGGGACCCAGGAGGACCATGTCTCCGGGCAGCTGCCAAATGCATTTTTCCAGAATCGCACCTTTGGGCCAGGCCCTGTGCCTGCTCAAGCACTCAGAAGCTCTGGCCAGGGCTGAGCAAGGGGTGCTGGCCCTGCAGGCCCCCCCAGGCTCAGCCTCCACTCTGTCTCCCAGAGTGCCCCTCCTCTACTCAGGCCTACCCACCTCCTGCCTGGGGAGCATCTCCCTCCTAGCCTAAGCCACAGGGCGTTGGGGCTGCCTGGGAAGCCTTGTGTACCCAGACATAACACACCTGTCCTCACTCCTGCCCAGGATGATGCCAAGTGGTTCTCGCAGGCTCCCCTGGGCAGGCACCATGACTCACAGGGCTGTGTTCTCAAGGCCTGCCCCCAAGCGGTAGCCAGTAAACACCTACAGCTGGAAGGCCTCTCCTTCCATGCACACCCACCCAGGGGCACTGCCTGAGTGCCCCAGAGGACCAAGTGGCATCCTCCTCAGGGGACAACCTCCAGAGTATCTGGACCCAGAGGACCAGAAGAGGAGTAGAGAAGCAAACATACTTCCAGGAAGTTCTCTCAAGCCAGTGGGGTCCAGCTTACCCAGGACCAGTGAGGTGCACAGGGCATAATGAGGGACTATTGTTATGGTCAGCTCCCAGGACCCACCGTTGACCAGCACCAAGGAGGGAAGGAAAGTGACCTCCAGGGCCTGGGGAGCCTTCTGGGGCCATAGCAGCCTGTGGGAAAACCCCTTGAGTCAACTGTATCCCTTTTTTATTTCTGAGGTTTCCTCTAGGAAGCCCTCCCAGACCACCACCCAAGTCCTGCTAGCTGCTTGGCCTTGAACTCTGGGCAGGACCCACCCCTTCTTGGCGGCTCATCTTGGACCAGTCACTCCCCCATCTGTTAAATGTGAACCTGGGATCTAGATGGGATAAAGTAACTGTGGGTCATAAGACCCTTCCAAGGGCTTTTCCTTCCAGCTCTGGCGGGGGTGCCAAAGGCAGCCCAGGGGTGAGGAATGAGGCCTGGGTGGCCGCCTGCAGCCCCCACTGGAATCTTTCCTGCCCCTCCCTTCCAGATTAACCGAAACCTGCTAATTGTGGCTGCCCTCTGCACGCTCCCCTCCCCCACCGCGTATTTCTACCTCCCTTGGCCTCCCCTCCCCTCCCCCTTCCATCCGAATGATAAAGGGCTTGGCCCGCCAGCCCCCGCCTGGCCTCAGGCCCCAGCTCTTCCTCACCACACTACCACACTGCCCCAGTGCCCTGCGCCCACCACCCGGCCGGACCCCTGCCCACGTTGCCTGCTTCCTCTGCATGGGGCCCTGCAGCAACCCCCGCCTGGGGCTCCCCGGGGGGGAGTCGCCCTCCCAGCCCCCCCAGAGGAGGAAGAAGAGATACCTGCGGCATGACAAGCCCCCCTACACCTACTTGGCCATGATCGCCCTGGTGATCCAGGCCGCACCCTCCCGCAGGCTGAAGCTGGCCCAGGTGAGAGGATCCCCGCCCGCTCTCCCTCACACTCCATGATCGGACCTGTCCCCGGAAGCGTCCTCCACCTGGCCCCTGCTCGGAGGCTCAGGCTCTGGCCTCCACCCCGACCTGGCCCTACCCAGCCATGCCAGTGGGGCCGGTCCTGGCCTGGGCACCCAGGGAGAGAGCTAAAGCACTCAGGCAGGCCCCTTCCCGGCGAGGGGGGCCACGCAGACGCGAGGGGAGGGGCAGCGTGGCCCCCCCGCCCACGCGCCCCGGCTCACGGCGCCCGCTGCCCGCCCGATGGTTTCAGATCATCCGTCAGGTCCAGGCCGTGTTCCCCTTCTTCAGGGACGATTACGAGGGCTGGAAAGACTCCATCCGCCACAACCTCTCCTCCAACCGGTGCTTCCGCAAGGTGGGGCAGGGCGAGGGTCGGAGCCTGGGGGCGGGACGCGGGCGGAAATCCTGAGTATCCGGGGTCGTACAGCCCCACCCAAGCCTGCCCGCCTCCTCCACCAGGTGCCCAAAGATCCCGCGAAGCCCCAGGCCAAGGGCAACTTCTGGGCGGTCGACGTGAGCCTGATCCCAGCCGAGGCGCTGCGGCTGCAGAACACGGCCCTGTGCAGGCGCTGGCAGAGCAGGGGCGCGAGGGGAGCCTTCGCCAAGGACCTGGGCCCCTATGTGCTGCATGGCCGGCCCTACCGGCCGCCCAGTCCCCAGCCGCCGCCCCGCGAGGGCTTCAGCATAAAGTCTCTGCTAGGGGACTCCGGGGAGGGGGCGCCGCCGAGCAGCCCAAGTCGGTCAGGCTCAGTTCGCATAGGGGAGGAAGAGGCACCCACTCCAGTCCCCCCCTCTGAGAGGCCTCTGTGGCCCGTCTGCCCCCTCCCAGGGTCCCTGAGAGCAGAAGGGGAGACTTCCCAGGGGGGAAACAGCAGGCCCTCGCCCCTCTCCCCTGAACCCAGAGCCTGGCCCCTCCACTTACTGCAGGGTACCCCCGGCCCTGGGGGACTCCCTGGTGGAAGCCACAGGGCCTCGCTCTGGGGGCAGCTACCTACCTCCTACTTGCCCATTTACACTCCCAACGTGGTGATGCCACTTGCCTCACTGCCACCCACCTCCTGCCCCCGGTGCCCCCCCTCAACCAGCACAGGCTATTGGGGGGTGGTCCCTGAAACCCATGGTCCCCCAAGGCTGCTCTGGGATCTAGACGCCCTCTTCCAGGGGGTGCCACCCAACAAAAGCATCTATGATGCATGGGTTAGCCACCCCCGAGACCTGGCTGCCCCTACCCCAGGCTGGCTACTCTCCTGGTACAGCCTGTGAGGCTCCCAGGGCAGGGGCTGCTTTCCTCTCCCACCCTCTCCTGCCACCCTTAGGCCTGTTGAGGGGAAACCAAGGTATGTGTGGCTCCGCCTTGAGACATGAGGTACCAGCCGTGCTGAGAATCCACGTGTTTATTGGACACTCCAGAAGAGCTGTGGCCCAGCTGGGCACTACCGCAGCCCTGATGGTCAGTCATGCCTCTCTTACCCCGAGAGGCAAGGCTGGAAGGAACAGGGCTGTGCTTGAAGTAACCCTTCCTGTCCCCTTCCTGGTCCCACCTTCTCCAGCCCTCTGTCCATCCATCCATCCATCCATCACCATCTGTCACTTCCCCTCCCTGGCTCCGGGCTGGGGGAGGGAAGACCTGATGACCGCCCCAGCCGCTCCATCCCTAAGTCCTGTCCCCCCTCCACTGTTGCCTGGCAAGGAGGTAGCACCTTTCGGGGGAGGGGACGGAGAATGGAGACCCTACCTGGTTTTGGTGGTGGTAGTGGGGAAGATAAGAGTAAAGGAACAAACGACATTTTAATGCAAGTCTGATGTTTGGTGATGGGGTAGTGAGTCTGGTGGCCACTTGGCCAGGGTCTGCCTCCGCGACTCTGGGATCCCCTGCTGTGCGCGGCGATAACAGCAGATGGTGATAAGCTAAGGGCCTGGGCCGGGGCGGGGTGGGGTGGTGGTGGTGTGATCATTACCCCAGGCGGAACACTCCTGGGGGCGGGAGAGAAAGGGGTGGACTCTGGGGTACAGCGGGCCCCCAGAGATCAAGGAGGTCGTGGGGGGAATAGGGACTTTGCTGCCTCTGCCGGCAGAGACGCGACCCAGACTCCTCGGGCAGGACTACGAAGGCAGGTCCTCCGGCGGTGCCAGGGCCGAGCTGGAGCCGCTGTCCAGGCCGGGGCTTGGAGGGCTGCCGGGCGAGGGCGTGGCGGTGCAGGGGGTCCCAGAAAGTGGTGTGTCGGTGCTCAGGGAGGAGGGCGTCCCGGAGCGCGGGGCCCTGCGGGGCCTAGCAGGCCCCAGCTCCACTCGCCCCACTCGCTCGGCGAACTTGAGCGAGCACACGGTCTCGCCGAGATCCTCGGGCCGCGTGGAGACCTGCGGGGGGCGGCGCTGGTGGGCGGGCCCGGGTGGGCGGCGCCTGGCATGCAAACAACCCTCCCGCGGGCCGCGGCCGCCTGGCCCCACCTGCAGCAGCAGCACAGCGGTGGCGCCGGGGCCCAGTGCGGGCTGCAGCAGGCGCGTGAGCTGCGAGTCGCGGAAGGGCACGTGTGGCCGGCGAGCCCGCAGCGCGGCCATCACTCCTCCCAGCGCCAGCAGCGAGCGGTTGATGGTCCGAGCCTCCCGCAGACGCTGAGCGCCGTCCCGGTCTTCATGCGACGTGCCGGCCGCCCCTGCCTTCCAGGCGCGCTCGGACCCTGCCAGGTCCACTAGGTGCAGCGTGCCTGCAGGGGCGAGCGAGCCCGGCGTGGAGGGAGGCCCGGTCTCGGGTGCAGCGAAGCCCCCCGCAGGACTCAGACGCCGAGGTACCTGCGGTGCCGGGACCGCTTGATGGGGACGCCGTGCGCAGCGTCAGCGTGACCAGGGCGTGCGAACGAGAGCTGTGCTGGTTCATGGCTGTGGCGGCGGTGGCCCGGTTGCTCCTCCCCAGGTTCAGCATCTGGTGGATGGAGGACAGGGCTGGCCTGCTGCGGCGTCCGCGGCCCAGGTGGGAGTACAGGGCGGGGGCTTGGAGGGCTGCGCGGCCCCACCGGGCACCCTCACCTGGTGCAACGACTCCAGATTGGGCACGTCCCAGTGGGTGAGGCCAGCCACCTGGATCCCCCCTTCGCCTGCTGGGCCCTGCCTCACTGCCAGGCGCTGGGGAGGCCCTGGGGCCAGGAGGTCCCTGGCGAAAAAGGGGAAGGCTCTGTTGGGGGTTCTGGGGGGCGGAGCCAGAAGTTGGGGCCCCGGGCGGGGAGGAGGCACCGTTTGCGGCCCTGACCTGACAGCCTCGTTGTAGATCTCCACCATGCTGAGGGTCACGTGGTGCTGTCCCGCTGTTCCCATCTCCCGGAACAGTGACTGCAGCGCCCTAGGAGCTATGCCAGGGTCCTCAGGCGGGCCCTGGGGAGGGGGTGGGGTGCCTCATCGGGCTCACATCCCAGCCCCTGGCCCCAGGAGCCACCCAGACTGCCCCCTTTCCCACCTCCATGCTGTAGGTCTTTCCTGTCCCTGTCTGGCCGTAGGTGAAAATGCAGACACTGTAGCCTCCGAGGCAGGACAGCACAGCCGACTCCAGCTCCCTGAAGACCTAGGGGTAGGAGGGGTTGGGAGGGGCCCTAAGCCCCAGAACCTGGGGCAAGGTGTGAACAAAACTTGATTCCCCTGGAAGGAGGCTGGCTCTAGGGGAGCACAGTGGAAGAGTGGATCTCCCAACAGACAGGTGAGGCTCCCTGGAGAAGGTGGCATTTGCCAGAATTTGCCAGGCCAAGTAGGGAAGGGACGTGACAAGTAGCAGGAACAGGTGATGCAGAGTATTGGAATCCTGACGATTGACTGCTTGGAAGGCTTGGGGGTGCAGCAGTCAAGAGCCCAGACCCTGGGCTTGATGGCCAAGTTCAAACCCTGGGTGTGACTGGAGGCAAGTCACTCATCTTGCCCTCTGTGAGATGAGGGCTGTAGTGGCACCTGTTGTGAGGATTAAGTGAGAATGCAGACCAAGAGGACTAGTGCAGCACTGGGCACGTGAAAGATGAACCCAGAGGGTCCCACGTGTGGAGGTTGGTGGACAACCAGGATCCTGCAAGTCGGGCCCTGGGAGGGTGCAGAGAGGCAGGTGAAGGGGAGATGGAGCTGGGACTTGCGTCCTTTGGCAACTGGACACCAGCAGCAGCCTCTTGAGCAATGACACAGTTGGCCAGCTTTTGTGCCCAGAAGGTGGCGGGTAACTACTGGGCTGTCAGATCTCTTTGAAATTTTGGTTGCCAGCTACGAGGGCAGAATCCAGAATTGCCAGTGAGGTTGCTAAGATTCCATGACTAGAAAGGAGCATCGGGGGCGCTACTGCAGACAGAGATAGGGAATACAGGTGAGGGAGCCCAGTAACAGAATCCTTTGGCTCTTTCAGCCAGAATTGGAGGACCCTGTCTAGGAAGGCTACCCAGAAGACAGTAGACGAGGGGCCCCTGTTCAGGGCTGCAGTTGGGATGGAGGCTGAAGACAGGGTGCGGGTGGTATGGGGGGTAAATAGAGGCAGGTGGAAAACAGCTGCGGTGCCCCAAAAAGTGAGGGAGGGAGTACCTGCCAGGCACTCTCATCACAGTCTGTCCCCGTGAGGCCAGCACAGGTCTGGGTCTCTGATAGCTCTGCCCCTCGCCTCACCCCCTCCCAGCTCTCAGCCTTGTTTCCTGAGCTCTAGTTGCAAGTTGGTGTGCAGTGAAGATAGTGTGCGGGAAACGAGGCAGCGGGGGGCTGGGGTTGGAAGCTCACCTGTGCCCCCCACTCCCCTTGCCAACAAAGCAAGGAGAGCTACCCACCCTCAGAGCTGACCATCTCTGGACCCTGGGCCAGGGGAGTGGGCAGCCAGTGAAGCCTGCGGGAAGGAGGTCACAGTACTGACCTCACAACAACAACAGCACCCCAGCCATGCTCCACAGCCCCCTGAGTAACCATCACCTCAAACAGCTTCATTTTCCTTCGTTTCCTGGCACAAAGTTACTTTTGAAAATGTTAATCTTCCTGTTTAAGCCATAAAGTCTGTCTCCCCCAGCCTGCAGAGTTTGGTGGGGGGATGCAAAGCGGAAATCCTGGAAAGAAAGTAGGTGCCCAGCTAGGATACCAGTCCTGCCTCCCAGACCCTCTGGCTCCCTCCCCTTCCCTGCTGGAGTCCAGCCGCCCTCTCTCCTGGGAGGGCAGACAGACAGGAGCCTTCTCTGGTCTCCAGGGAACTCTGAGTGACAGCTGACACAGGTGAAAGGGTGGAGCATCACCTCCTCCTGGCTGGCGTGTGGGGGGAAGACCCAGTCGAGGCGGAAGCGACGCTGGTGCCCTCGATAGCAGGTGGTGACAGTGCCACCCGGGCCGGGCTCCAAGCTCACCAAGTTGGAGGGTGTGCCTGGCCTCAGCCGACAGAGCACACGGATGTTTCCTGGGGTGGAGATCAGGTCAGGGGGCTGCCTCCCAGATCCTGAAGCATGGAGAGCCCCCACGTCCCCCACCTCTGCCACCCCAGCCCTTTTCTCCCCAAGCCTGCCATACCCTTGAGCTCCAGCAGCCTCCCTGGGCATCCAGTTGGGGGCCCTTGCTGTGCCTCCAGGAGCTGAGTCCCAGCCCCGCCCGCTGACAGTGCCCCCAGGGCCCACGATACCTGGGGGCACAGAAAGGTGAGGAAGGGGAAGGCAGTGGGAAGAGAGCGAGGGATGGGGTGCTAAGGGCAATATCCACCACGTGGCCCCCAGCTGTGGGGATCCACAACTTTCAGTGGCTTCAGACCCTTGGGGCATCATTCAGTGGACCTGGGATGGAGCTCAGGGACCCGAGGAGAACCGTGGGCTTCCTGGCAATCCTGTGAGGGATTCACCGTCACCCCAGTTTGCACAGAACACAGTTGTTCTGGTTCCAGAACCTAAGATTTGCAGTAGACGAGACAAGACCCTGGGGCTGGAAAGGAAGGGAGAGCAGGGGTTCCCCAAGGGAAGGCCAGTGACGAGGCTGCACAGAGAACAAGTGCAAGGGAGGGGAGCGAGTGGTCCTGACCTGGCCCCGGGCTTCGCTCAGCGAACCCTGGCAGCTCTGGGTAAAGGTGCTGACCAGTCCTCGGAGGTCCCCACAGCCCTGACGCAAGCTGGCCATGCGAGCACGAAGTCCTGGGGGCAGGAAGGCTGTTGTGAGGGAAAGCCCAGACCCCACAGCCTTCCCATGAGCTCCGGAGCCCAGCCCTTACCTGCCAGCTGCCCGCGCATCTGCTGCAGTTCCCTCCTGCACTTCTGCTCAGCCTCCTGCTGGAGCTGCCGGAGGGCCCCCCGAAGGCCCTGAAGCTGCACCTCCTGCACCCCTAGCTGCCCCACCCAACCCCAGCCCTGTCACTGAGGAAACAGGCACTTACCAGGCTCTGCCTCAGACACCCCCTCCCCAGAGCCCCAGACTTCCCAGCCCCTGGGCCCAGAGCCCACCTGGACTCGGAGAGCTTCTGTGGTGTCCCGGGCCTCTTGAAGCCGGCCCCGGAGCTCCAGCAGTGCCTCTGCCTCCTCCTGTTCCTGCAAGGGGAGTGGGGCAGCTGAACTGTGGAGCCAGGAGGACACTCAGGGAGGGGCACTACGTCTGCCCCATTTTACAGATGAGAAAGTCAAGTCGACAGGGGCTCACAAAGCTGGTCACACATCCATGCCTCCCAATCCATGCAGGGCTCCTTTCCCCAAGTCTCTCTGCTCTCCTGGAGTCAGTCACTGGGAGAAACCATGGACTGAAAGGAGGGGATTCTCCCATGGGCATCAGCCTCCTTGAAGGGGCTACCATGCATTTGCCGCCCACAGTCTGGGCCTCAGGTCTGAAGGGTCAGAGGGGGCTCCCTGCCTCTGCTCCAGCAAGCACAAGGTCCTGAGGAAGCCCAGGCGGTGTTGCTAGAGACCAGGATGCAGGAGCCCCGGGCTGCAGGGACAGTGGCAGCTAAGGGGCAGGATACCTGGGGGGCCCTGTTGGGGGGGGCGGGGCCCCAGTGCAGCAGGAGGTCCCGAGTAAGGCTCAGGCTCTGTTTCAGGGCCTTGTTTTCCAGAGTCAGATGCTGAACCCTTTTCTCCGAGTCTGTCGCCCCCTGGGAGAGAAGGAAGCCCTCAAAACTCACCTGGAGGCTGAGACCCTCTCATGTCCCCCTTGTCCAGCCCCCACCCCAGCAGCCTCACCACTCCCACACGCAGCTGGCCCAGCTCCTTCTCCTGCAGTTCCAGCTGCTGCTTCAGCTCTTCCAGCTGGAAAGGAGAAAAGAGCATCGGGTGGAATGCCTCCTTCCAGTCCCCTTCCAGAGCCCCCCATCCCCCCACCTCCTCCTGGGCCCCTCACCTGTCCAAGGATAAGCTGTTCCAGCCGCTGCCAAGCCCTCTGGTCCTCCTCTAACTGAGGAGGCTGCTGTCCCTGGGCCTCACGCCTTGGTGAAACAGAAGGGCTTTCTTCTTCGGATGGGGATCCTGGGGTGGGGTGGACCCAGTTAGGACAGAAGAGCTCTCTGGCCTGAAGGAAGGGACACCTCACATCTGGCTGCTAGGGTTCTGGTGGGTGTCACTCCCTGGACAAACTCCCTCTTCAACTCACTACTCCTTACGCACCAGCAGGAGTGGGGGGCTGCACCCCTGAGGCTGGCTGCGTCGCCTGGGGCAGGACCTGCCTCCCCCTGGGGCTCCGAATCCATGCCAGGAGGGCCAAGAGCTGACCGGTCACCGTCAACAGTGGGGGAACATCACCAGGCTGGGAAAGAAATAGAAATCAAAGTGGAAAAGGATGGGGGCCGGGTGGAGAGGATACAGGGGTATGGATGGAAATCAGTAGGCCTGAGAACATAGAACAGGTTGCCGTAGAAATCTCAACTCTGCTTACCTTGCTCAGGTCGGCAGAATTCCCGAAGCTCTCTTCCGCCCCCAGCTGGACTGATAGGAACTCCGCAAGACGTACGAGAGCCTCCTCCAGTGAGACCTCGGCCGGACGGCCCTCCGCTGCCCCTCCCGGCCCATCCTCGGACTCCGAGCAGCCTGCGAGGGAGTGGGATGGGTAGGCGTGCTGGGTCACGTGTCGGATGCTAGGCCACTAGCCGGCACCTGCCAGCTCCCTCCCTCCCAATGAGGGCACGGGCACCCCTGCATCTCTCGGACGGCGGCGCTCCCTCGTTGCCCCGGGAGACGCAGCACTTCCGATGCACCAACAGTACCTACCGACCAGGCCGGTCAGCTCGGTCCACAGCTCTGCGGTGGGCTGGTCGGGGCGTCGGCGACCCCCGGGCTTGCCGCGGACACTCTAGGGAGGGAGCGGGGGGGAGTCCCTGAGGCGAGGCCAGGCAGCCCGTGGGGCTCCCTGCCTCCGAGAACTGAGCCCGAGGGGTTGGAGCCGGGCTCTCAGCTTCCAACACCAGAGACGGGGTCCTCGGCCCGGCCCCTCCCCCGCGTCAGCGCCCCGGGACCTACGCAGCGCCGGCCTGCAAAACCGTTCTCCGGAAGGGGGTCGCCGGCCGAGCTGTGCCCGCCCCCGCTCACCTGCGCGGGGTTCCCGGGGTCGGCGGCCGCCGCGGCCCCGCCATCCCTGCGAAAGAGGCTGTAGAATATGTAGATGAGCAGCGAGTAGAAGGCGTACATGAGGGCGCGGGGCGGCAGAGGGCCCCGCTTCGCGCCGCCCCGCGTCCCCGCGCCCGACCGCTGCAGAGCCCGTGCGCATGCTCTGGCGGCCGCCCCCTCGGGACGGCCCCGCACCTCCTCTTCCAGAATCCCTACCGGTCCTCTGCGAAGGACCCCCGCGCGGCTGTACCCACTCAGAGCCTTCCGCCCGCAGGTGTCCAGCCTTCTTTCCCCTCAAGCCCCTTTCTTGGCCCCTCCCCTCACCTCCGCTTCCACCAAGCGCTCCCCTCTCCGACCCCTCCCCTCCACCTCCTTCTCGGCCCCTTCCTCCAACCCCTCCCCGCGCCGCCCTCCCCTCCCCTCAATACCCTTCCCCGGCCCCGCCCCCTCCTCAGCCCCTCTCCTTACCGACCCTTCCTCCAACTCCGCCCTACGTCCTCCTCGGCCCCTTCTTCCAACCCCTCCCCTCAATGCCCCTCTCCTCACCGCACCTTCCTCCAATCCCCCTCCCCCTCCCCGCCCCC
>NW_006791731.1:374851-377737 GCF_000442215.2 Lipotes vexillifer
CCTCTCACTGCCCCTCCCCTCACGGCTCCTTCCTCGAGCCCCTTCCCTCCCCCCAAACCAGCGGGTGTGTGTGTCCAGTACCAAGCAGAGACCCCTCCTCCTAGCCCCGCCCACTCTTACAACCCAGTCTAGCTCTCCTCCACGCCCGCGGCGCCCCGGCCCCGCCCCCCTCCGGCCGCTCTAGCCACCGCTCCTCTCTTTGGTTGGCGCGGGGCCGTCGCACACCCGGCGCGGGAGGCGGAGCGGCAGCCGGAGGGCGGCGCAGTGGGTTGATTTGGGCCTCCGCTCGCCGCTGCGCCGGGGTCGCGCAGCTCAGCGGTCTCTGAGTGCCTGCGCCGTCGCTCTTTCCGGGCCGGGTTCCGAGGACGGCGCCTCCCCGAGCGTGGGGCCCTGCGCCGCTCTCCCTCAGGCCCTGCACCGACTTGGGTTCCAGGACGCCAGAGCTAACGCCCACCCAGTCCAGGCCCCGCACCGTCTTTTCCCGGCGGATTTAGGTTCTTCTAACCCAAGGTTGTGTCCAGTGGCCTCAGGGCTCCTGTGAGTTTCGGATGAGCCCATAACAATATTTAGAAATGGGGTTCTGGAACCTGGGAATCCTGGAGAGACACCCTTAGGGCCCCCTGTCGCCGGCTTCTACGTTCTTCTCCACAGTTGAGGATCCCTTTCCCGTTCCCTCAGACTCACTACCGTCCGACGTGTCATGGCCCCGAGGCCAGGGCGCGAGTGGAGCTCCGCCCTGTCCCACCTGGCGCTGGGATCAGTGTCTCTGTATGCAGCCCTGAGCACTGCCCAGGTGAGTACACTGGGGCCGGGCAGGAGCGGAGCCCACTCCCAAATCCCTAGAGGGTGGTGGGAGGTAAGTGTGGGGGCCTGACTTCTGTGAGACCTTCAGACCCTTCCCTGTTTAAAGGGAGGTCCTGGCCTCTTTTTCCCACATCTCCCTTCCCTGTGTTGACAGGCAAATCGAGGGGCCGCTGCTGGCTTCCTGCTCCAGGCCCTGGCTGCTGCCACCATGCTGGCCCCAGGGCTGGGCACAGATGAAGACTGTCTTGCTGGAGCCTGGGTGGCCACTGTCATTGGCCTGCCCCTCCTGGCCTTCGATTTCCACTGGGTGAATGGGGACTGCTCCTCCGCCAACCTGCTCCTGGGAGGAGGCATGGTCCTGGCAGTGGCTGGTGAGCACCTTGGTGCTGAGGGCCGCTCTGTGGCTGGGCAGGCAGTGGTGCTGGTGGTCGCAGTGACCATCCTCATTGTGGCTGTTTTCACGACCAACACTTATGGAATGTTGGGGGGGGTGATGCTCGGCGCCGCAGGCCTCCTGAGCCGGCTGGAGGAGGACAGACTGCTGCTGCTGCCGAAGGAGGACGTCTGTCGCTGGGCCCTGGCCGGAGGCAGCTGGGCCTACCACCGGGCCCTGCACACACAGCGCCTACAGTGGGGGTGATGGTTGGGGACAGCAAGGCGAGGCTTCTGCCCTGGCTACCACTTTCCCCTCACGGTCCTGCTCCTAGGGCCTCCTCCTCTAGGGAGAGACTCTCCTTCAACCAAAGCCAGCTTGCTGCAGAGTGACTGGTCAGGGGGCAGAGTCTGGGCACTATCTCCTTCTCTAGTGCAGTGTGAGGACTTGCCTAGACCAAAATGAGGGGGACTGGGTCCCGGGCATGTTTCGGGGCCTGATTCTGGGCCGGCCATAGTTGTGGATCCAGAGAGAGGCTTGGTCTCCAATAAACCTTAGGGATTTAGCAGGAATATGGACTCTGCCTATTCTTGAGTCGGATTGAGAGGGCCTCCAGTGAGCTTCCTAAGGCTCCCAGGGCAGCAACTGGTTTCCCTGAGCAAAGGAAGGCAATGTGCTGGAACCAACCCTGGGGGCCTCACTCAACTTGGCCTGCCGGCACCTTTGTAAAGAGGACCCCTGGACTGAGAAGATACAGGAGCCCTTGCTCTCCTGGAACACGGTGGAGTTCTGAATATCCTTGCAAGGTCTGGCTGGTGGCCCTATGGGGCAGTGACCTTAACCGGCCGCCGGCTGGGGTGGGGGCAGGGGAGGGCCGTACCACAGCTGTTCCCAGAAATGTACATCCCCTCCCAGGGCTGACTCGACCTCTACCCGTTTGCCCACCGGCCTGTGCATGGCAAGTCCTGATTTCCTAAGACCCTCGCTTTCCTCAGCGGACCCCTCTTCAGCTCCCAACCCCAGGGTTACGAACGGGACTGGGCAGAGCAGTGGGTTAGATTCCGGGTCCAGAGTCCTCCCTTGGGGAGTCCCTGCACTCGCGTCCTGTGGAAGCACATCTCTTCCCGCACAGGAGGGGAGAGGTGGCCGGCAGTTTCTCGCTCCTGCCAGCCAGGCCAGAGCCCCGCGCACGCTAGCCTGGGTGTCCGGGGACAAAGGCGCAGGCACATCTGGACGTGGGGGTCCAAGGTTGCCCTCCGTTCCGGGGCACCCAAGGCGTGTGGTCCCGGGCCGGACTGGCGGGAAGCACCGCGCTCAGCCCTGACGCCAGGACTATTCGGGCCCCAAAGATCGCCCCTCAGCGGGTCGCCGGGGGCCCCGCCCACCTTATGCAGGGGCGGGCCCTCGCGTGCCCATTGGTTCTGGCCGTCGCGCTGTCTCCCCGAGCGGCCCTCCCATTGGCCTCGCTCCGCTCACGTGACTGAGAGAACAAGGGGGCGTAGGCGGCGGCGGGGTGGGGGAGCGTACAGGGAAAACAAAGATGGCGGCCGCGCCGGAGTCGGTGGCCGCGGCGGCTGCGAGGCGACCCGCGGGCCGAACCCACTGAGGCGGCGGCGCAGGGAGCGGGGCTGCGGGGTCGCGGCGGCGGCGGCGGCGGCGAGAGGGCGGAGGGAGCGCGCGGCGCCCCCTAACCTCTAGCCGCGGGAGCG
>NW_006791731.1:377801-379700 GCF_000442215.2 Lipotes vexillifer
GAGGAGGCCGGCGGGGGCGGCCCGGCCGCGGGGCCTGCCGGTGCCGTGCCGGCCGGGGTCGGGGCCGGGGCCGGGGTCGGGGCCGGGGCCGGGGCGTCTGCGGGGCCGGCGGCGGCGCTGGGCGAGGCGGCGGGGCCCGGGATCCCAGACGAGGCGGGCCTGGCCGGCGCCCGGCAGCTGCAGGAGGCGGCGGGCGACTCCGATGCGCCGCCCAAGAAGCGGCTACGGGCGGCCGAGACGGCCGAGGCGGCAGCGGCGGCGGCGGCGGCGGGCAGCGGGAAGCTGGAGGAGCGGCTCTACTCGGTTCTGTGCTGCACGGTCTGCCTGGACCTGCCCAAGGCCTCCGTGTACCAGGTAGGGCCGCCGGCCAGACCCGGCTCGGCTCCAGCCCCGCCGCGGCCGGCCCCCCGGCACCGCGCCTCCTCGGAGGCCAGGCCCGAGCCCTGGGGCCCAGAGGTGGGACTCTGGCGCCTGTTCGGAAGCTCCTCATTCTCGTCCTCTGGGAACTTTCCTGTTTCCTGCTCTGAACCTCCTTTTTGTCTCGTTGTGACTGCCCTTATTTCCTGATGGGAATCTCCTGTCTCCCACTTGGACGCCCCTTTTCTTTCCAGGTTCCCCTGTTGCCCCTTTCTCAGCACTGCTCAGCCCACCCTCAAGCTGACCCCAGAGAAAGCTGGCGACAGATGCCCGTGCTCCTCCCCACTTCTGAGCCTGCTCCGCGCAGCCCTGAGCTCCCTGGGCGCCGGGGGTTCCCTGGTCTTTGCACTTCCTCAAGTGTTTCTTCTCAGTTCTTTTGCAGACACACACCCCCAACCCTGTCCTCATGCTCGTCCTGTATCCCTTTACCCTTTGGTGTGGAAGAATGCCCTTCCCTTGTCACTTCTTTTTGGAAGAAAGTTGAGAAGGGAGGGGCTCACCTCTTTGCCTTCCCCTCATTCCTGGTCCGGATGAGCTGCCCACATCAAGCCCCACAGCCTGGGTCTCTTCTCCAGCCCCCGCTCCATCCAGTGTCTTCTGGGCATGCTGTGCCTCAGGCTGGGCTCCTGCCACATCCCACCTCACCCACACCAGGCCTGGCTTCCTAGGCTACCGGTGCTCCAGGAGGTCTGTCCTCTTCCCTTCTGTCTGAAGAGCCAGCCTGGTGGCTGGACTCAGAGTCCTTAACCCGCTCAGGGCTGCCAGAGAGGTTACTTAGCCCAGGGTGGGTCTCACTTGTGCACCCCGTAGCAGCAGGGTCACACTCTGGTCCCAGGGTCACTGCGCAGCATTCTGCTTTCTCCATTGTGTGTCTCTCTCCACGTCAACCCCCATCTCTGATTACCCCCACACCCCGGCCCTTTTGAGGAATGAAACAGGTACCCTGTCACCTTTCTTTGCATTTACAGGAACTGGACATGGCCGATGGGGCCTTGTCCCCCTGCTTATGCTCAGAGTGAGGGCTGTGGTGCGGGGGCCATTTTTGTAGTAAACAGTGCAGGCTATTCTGAATTGCCATTTCCCCAACCTCTGGACCTCCAAATCCTTCCCGCTCTGGCATGAGTTTGCTTTGGAGGATCCCAGTGTGCCTGGGTGACGGAGGAGAGGCATTGGTGGGGAAGTGGGTTGAGTTCCTTGGGGAGAGGACACTGGCTTTCAACCCACCCTCCTGGGCTTTGGGAAGCTTCTGGCCAGAGGCCCTAGCTCAGGAGTACCACAGGCCTCCTGGCCCCGTGCAAATTGGGGCAGCGCTTCTTATAACCGCCTCAGCCTTGGGGGTGCACCTCAGGACTTGTCCGTTCTTTGGCCTTTTTGGCTTGCCCACAACCTTTTGATCCTCCCAAAAGCACTCTTCCTTCCTTGGGCCTTGAGTGAGAGTCTAGGAAGCCAAGCCAATGGTGGGGGGGGGGGGGCCCCGGGGGG
>NW_006791731.1:379832-392033 GCF_000442215.2 Lipotes vexillifer
GGGGGGGGGGGTCCCAGGGGGATTAATGGGTTCCTCATCTCTCCTCGTGTGAGTGGGCTGGAGATGGACCTGGCATGAAAACAGGCCATGTGGTGCCAGCTCTGGGTCCACTCAGCACAGAGAGCTGCATTTCTGCCTCTGACCGGAGCCCCTGGTGACCGGGCCTCTGAGCCTGGCTGCTTCAAACCGGCCCGCACTGTGCTGGTAGCTGAGCTCTGGGCCGGCAGGAGGCAGGTGGCTGAGCAGCTCTGATGGGGAATGAAGGCTCTGGGCCACCTGGCCTGTGGCCTTCCCCGTGGCCTAGTGAGCTCTGCTCAGTGGCTTCCCTGGGAACGGGCCCGCTGAGTGAGGAGAGCCCACCAATGCTGAGCTGTGGGTTTTGGCACAAGCCCTCTGCCCCACCTTCATTCTTCCCAAGTGACACCCGGGCCTTGGCAGGGAGTTGATTCCCTCTCATCTCTAGAGGCTGGGAGAAAGCTTTAGAGCGTGTGATCAGTGGGAGAGCCCTTGGCCCTAGAAGGGTTGGCTGGAACCCTGCCACGGGTCAGAACTCGCTTTGGCTGCTGGAAGACCTGCCGTGTGATGAGGGCCCATGGGGCATGGATGCACAGCCGTGCCCACCCTGGAGCCTGGGGTGTGGGGGGCCCTAGGGAAGGCTTCTTGGTGGCTCCTTGCTGTGTGCAGTGGTCCGCATTACCCTCACAGCCACCCTGGATGGGAACATTTATTGGGGGGGGCATCGAGATGGGCCTGGAGGCCCGCCCCATTGCCTGGTTGGCATCAGAGCTGGGTTTGCTCTCAGGATGATTTGGTCAAGGACAGCACAGGTTCCACATGAGCTGCCTTGAAATGAGGACGCAGAGCTCTGTGTGTCCCTGGTTGGGGCCCACTGCTCGCCAACGCTTCTGGGCTTGGGCTCAGCCCCTCCACTTCTGCTGGCCTTCTTTGGTGAGTCACGTTGACGGGCTGTCTCTGGTGGACCTGCCTCAGGCATGTGGTATGTTTTGCTCTCTGTTCCTATAGGCAACGTTTTGCCTGACCCCACCAGGATGCGTGGTTCGGGGCAAGCGCCCGCAGTGCTACGCACCTGAGCGCGGTTTCAGATGGTACCCAGTTCTGGGGCGAGGAGGAGAGGCAGTGGCCGTGCTGAGCCCTGCATGCTGTGCCTGGCACTGGGGCAGCAGGGGCATCTCCATGGGCCTCTGGATGTGGCTGGGTACGCAGTAACTCGAGAGCTTGCTCCGGCTACCAGCCCCTGCCTCCGTGCCTCTGGGGAAGCCTGGGTGGTGGTGAGAGCAGACACGGGCTGCAAGGTTAGGCTTGGTCTGCTGCTCCCTGATCTGAGCCCCACCGTGTCGGCTCCGCCACGGGTCCAGTACATCACACCACCTGGGTTGGGATTCTTGCTCTGGTGTCAGACCAGGGCACTCGTGCAAATGGTCCTCAACGTGACCTGCGTTAGGTCAGGTCAGGTCAGGGCTACAGCTGGTACGGCAGGTGCTGGCTTTGATGTTCTCCGTGTGGGTGTTAGGTGTATTCTTGGTGACTGGCCTGACAAGGTGTGCAGCCACCTTCTAGGTTCCTGGGTGGGCACGGCAGCAGGCAACCAGGTAGGGGTAGGAGGGCCGGGGATGCAGCAGTGACGTGC
Source organism: Lipotes vexillifer (assembly GCF_000442215.2). NCBI lineage: Eukaryota > Metazoa > Chordata > Mammalia > Artiodactyla > Lipotidae > Lipotes > Lipotes vexillifer. The sequence continues at coordinate 381,481 of NW_006791731.1, forward strand.
ACATAGGAGCTCTGTGTTGGAGCCGGCAACGGGCAGCTGTGCTGGCACCTGCTCCGAATGCAGCCCTGTGGCCCCAGGGCGATGTGAGCTGGGTCCTCTGCCTTCTTTGGGGGAAACACAGCCTCAGTGGGTGGTGCCTGGATCGTTGCAGCCGCAGCCTGATCCCTGACCCCATCTGGGGCTCTCCTCTAGCCCTTCACACAAGGTGGGCCTGGCCCTGGCCCTGCTCATGTCAGCTGAGGCCCTGAGCCACAGACCAACATCTGGAGGGAGGGGCCGCAGAGCTCTCCCACCCCAACTTCGTTCTCAGCCAGGAAAGCTCCCGTGACCCCCACTGGGGTGGAGGAGTAGTCAGGGGGCCTTTGTCACAGTATGTGGCACCAACGGGCCTCTGGCCCCTGAGCCCACTGCTCCTGCCTCAGACCTGAGCCCCGCCCCTTCAGCCTATTGCTCTCCTGCCCCTGCTGCCTGGGTGCTCTCTCCCGTCCCTGCCCCTGCCCACTCCTGCTCCTCGTGGGCCCCACTGAGGCAGCACCCCTGCACCGAGGTCATCTCCTCTCCCTGCTACAGGATGCCTGTCCCATCCCACCTGCCTGGGCACTTGACACCATCTGTCCTGTGGGAGGATTGAGGGTGTCCTGCTGCGCTTCCTGTCCCCGCCAGGACTCGGCTCAGCCCACTTGGCTTGGTTAGCTCACTGGCAGCCATGTGGGTAAAAGGCCCAGGAAGCAGGGGTGGCTCCATCTCTGCTTGCATCCTGGCCAATGTGGGTGCCCGCCTTGGGGAGCTTCCAAGTGCGCCGTCTTGGCATCTGTCGACCTGCCTGGTGCTGCAGACTCTGTTCAAGGTGATGTTTAAGGAATCTCCAGTGGGGCTGCCCACCCACATGGCCTGGGAACCTCTTCCCCGGCTCCAAGACTATAGCTGGCTCATGCTTTGAGAAAAAAGCTTTGAAAATATATCTGCTTAGCCAAGAGCAGCGGGGAGAGCACGCTTCTGGTCTCTGACTAGATGAGAAATTGTGCTTTTTGTAGTGGTGGTTTGTCATTTGAATTACCTTTTGATCCAGGCAGCACCTGGGTTCTGAGCAAGAGCCTGACTGCAGGTTTGACTGGCTCCCACCCAAGTCCCTGAGTCTCGGGGTGCTGTGACCTCGGGAACTGCTGGCCCAGAACTTCAAACCCAAAACCTGGTGAAAGGTTGCAGTCCTGGCTTCCCCTGAGACACTTGTGTGTCTCAGACCCTGCATGGTCCCTTCCGGGCCCCTTGATGAAAGAGGTCAAGGAAACCTCAGGCCGAGTGTGCAGGGGTGTGGGGGGTGCCGTGAGGCCCTGCTGGGCCTGGTGAAGGGGGGCCTCCAGCTGGGCTGAGGGGCACTTTGGGGGTGGGTACCCTCCGCTGTGCTTTGGAGATTGGGCTGCTCACATGAGTCTGGGTGCTGAGCCTTCCTTTAGTGGTAAAGAGCGGAGTTGGGGGGCACCCCAGGGTTTGGGGGGGACTGTGGACTCCAGGCCTAAAAGGCCTACTGATTGAGGACTTGGCCCCCAGAAGCTGGGGGGCATTTTCTAAGACCTGCTTTTGTCCCAAGGCCCAGGGGCCAGGGCTCCTCCTCAAGAGCCCGGACAGTTCCTTCAGCTCCCCCAAGGGGAAGCTGGTTCAGATAGAGGCCCCGGCCTGCATGGCCTGGGTGCACTGGGCAGGCAGGGGGAGGGGCTGCTGGGCGATATCCTAGGGGCAGGGACAAATGCCCACTTTGGGGCCATTGCTGAGGGGCTTGGGCTGGGGCACAACTTGGTGGGGTTGGGGAACCCAGGGGTGAGAGAGGGAGAGGGGGTTTTGCTGAAATCACAGGCTTGTGCCTGGAGTCCTTCCTGAGGCTTCCGGGCAAGGGGCTGCATGAGGGGCTAGCTGGGTTCTGCTGGGTGATGAGTGTGGTGCCAGGCATTAGTTCTCTGGGCATTGTGTGTCGCACTTGTGGTCCTATCCTACCTCTTCAGTGCGTAATAAGGCCAGTCCTGTCCTTGTTGCCTCTTTTTTTTTTTTTTTTTTTGTTGGCCACTCTGCAGGGATCCCTTAGTTTCCCGACCAGGGGTCAAACCTGGGCCCCTTGCATTAGAAGCACAGAGTCTTAAGCACTGGACCACCAGGGAGGTCCTACTGCCTCATCTTAAATTGAGGATCATAGCATCCACGTTACAAATTTGCTGTGAGGATTATATGAGGTCATGATGTAAAATACCTAACAACAGGTCTTAGAACACAGTAACTACTCAAAAAAATACCTTTCCTTCCTTTGTTTGAGAGGTAGATTTTCCTGCTGTTTGTTTGCTGCTCCCCCCACCTCCCAGCGTTCTTCTGTTCTGTTAAATTTTCTTCTTTCTTACTTTTTTTTTTTTTTTTAATTTGGTTGGGCTGGATCTTAGTTGTGGCAGGCGGGCTCCTTAGTTGTAGTTTGTGGGCTCCTTAGTTGTGGCTCTCCAGCTCCTTAGTTGAAGCACATGGGCTCCTTAGTTGCAGCTCGCAGTCTCCTTTGCTGTGGCATGCGAACTCTCAGTTGCAGCATGCATGTGGGATCTAGTTCCCTGACCCAGGCTCCCTGCATTGGGAGCGCGGAGTCTTATCCACTGTGCTATCGGGGAAGTACCTCCCCGCCCCCTGTTGTCTTTTGTGCCTGAGAAAATTGAGGCCCAGAGAAGGATGTGACCAGCCTCAGAGCATACTGCTGGTGACCTGTGGGATCTGGCCAGCATCTGTCCTAGGAGGGCCTGGGAGGCCCTACAAGGTCCTGGGTCGTGGAGCCCCCTCCGGGGCTCTAGGGTCTTCCTGGCAGGTGGTGGGAAGGCAGCCCATCCTGGGCACTGCAGGAACTGCTCCTTGGAACTGCCCAAGCTCTCGGGGGCTTGGTCCTGGCACGTAACGTGGGGCACTCCGACTGCCCTGGCTTGTGCTGTGCGTCAGAGGCTTGGCGTATGGCCAACGCTGTGCTGAGCCCTCTGTGGCCCAGCTTCTGGATGGCCAAAATGGGGCAGGTACAGTCCAGCCCGACCACCGCAGAGGCCCTGGGCCAGGCCTGCGTGCAGAGTTGGGTCTTGCTCTGGAGGCCGAGGGGGAGCCTGGCTGGTGGGGAGGGCTCTGGAGCATGGTGACTGTCCTGCTGTGGACAGACTGCCTGGGCTGGGTAGGTGCTGGGGCCAAGGCTGGCCACCTGGGGTCCACCCAGAGAGCGTACCTTGGGTAGCCGGTAAGGGACTAGCCACGTGTGGACGTTGGCTTGTCCCTTGGCAGGCCAGCAGCACTTGGAGCGTCTTGCTGGTTAGCTGCACTCCGATTCAGAGCTGAGCTGTTAGGGCTGGAGGGGCAGTGCCCCCGCCTCCCCAGAGCCCAACAGAGGGCAGGTGCCCTAGTACCTGAGCCTGTGTTGGGTCTGGAGGCTCTGGCGGGGTGGGGTGGGGACTGGCCCTGGAGTCTGGGAACTCCTGCGGCCCCCAGGTTCTGAGGAAAGACCTGCCAGGGGGGTGTGCAGGTCACCCCCTCTGCTCCAGAGCAGTGGGCTTTCAGGGCAGTGCGGGGAGTGAGCAGTCACACAGTTGGCAGCCTCGGGTCCCTCAGGACGTCCCAGGACTCCATCCCGAGTCTCGCCTGCAGGCCCACGCCCTGGCTGGGCCACCGGAGACAGGAGAAGCCAGCTGAGTTGGGCCCAGCAGTGGCTGTTGCTGTCTGCTGAGGCCGCGGGCCCTGCCTTGGGGCATCTGGAACTAGAGCTGGCCACACGGTAGTGTGGGGTCCCCAGGCCTTCCTGGCTTCTTCACCGGGCTGCTAGGCAGCGGCTGGGACTTCGGCAAGCCCGGGGCTGCCTTGTCTGGCCTCACTTCCGGGGGCCCTGCAGCTTCTAACTCCCATGACTGAGTGGTCGGGTTGCCATGTGCTGCCTCCTCTCTGCCTTCTAGAAGCCACAGCGATCCTCCCCCTGGGGCTGTGGCACGGTGAAGCCAGGCCCTCTTGGGCTCAGGCCCTTGGCGGGGCTTTGAGAACGCGTGTGACCTGGGCTCTTGGTCTGGGCTTCCCACAGGGTGGCAGCGGCCTATGGTGCTGTGTCCCCCCACCCCCTCCTCCACTCATCGCGTCTCTGGCTTCTCCACTGACCCCGGGCAGTGGACGGGGCAGACTGCTTTTCCTCCCTGGCCGCTCTCGGGACCAGCCTCGCTCCACAACCCCCAGCCAGGCTGTGTGTCCAGAGCAGGCGCTGGCCGGCCCTTGCCAGCCCCCTCCTCGTCTTGCACGTCTTAACTTTTGACCTGACTTAGAAATTGAGATTTGAGTGCAGCTGATCTAGGGTGTTTGTGTGGACCTGGATCCTCTGACTGAGGCTTTGTCCCCGGCCCCACCATTGGTCCTCAGCACATAAGTCCCATCACTCACTGGACCCCAAGCACGACCCGCAGGCGCTAAGAGCTCACTCAGCCTCTTGCAACCCTCAGCTCAGGGTGCACGGACCCCTGGTGTTTACTGAGGACCCCATCGTGTGCAGGCGTGGCTTGGCAGTGGCCCCGTGAGTCCCTCTACCACACTGGATCCCAGTCGCAAAAGGGTCCTGGGCCCCAAGGAAGCCTGTGGAAGCAATGCCTGCCCACTTGTCCTCAGCCACTGGGCGTCTCCCAGTGGAGATAGGTGCCCTCGGCGGTGGGGCCCACACTCCCACCAGTGTTCCCCGGGCTCCAAGACTGCCGCGTGTGCCCTGGAGGACACAGCTTGTCCGCTCTTGCACCTCTGCTTCCCGTGTGGGCCTCTCCTCCCCCAGCCCCGGAGCCCCTGCAGGCCCAGGCCCATAGCCTGCCGTGTGTCTCGAGGGCACCAAGTGGGTGCTCAGGTGTGTGGAGCCAGTGAGGGAGCCCAGGTAGCTGAGCCGGCAGCTCACTGTCCACACTCCAGGACCCCCGGCAGGGAGGGGCAGGTCCCTGACGGTGTCGTCCGTTCCTTGGATCCACAGGCTCAGCCAGGGAGGGGCCTGGCTCCTAGGCCCAAAGCCAGCAACGCTCCTGCAGGCGCACACTGCCCACGTGCCCTGTCCTGGGCCAAGTGGGCCTCCCCGCCCACCACGGCTCTGTGCCACCGGCCCTTGGGAAGGTCCCCTCCAGGTAGCCAGCCCCACTGGGCGGGTGGCAGCTGCCTGCTCACCTGTGTGGGCCCAGGAGTCTAGAGTGGCAGGGCCAGGCTGAGGGTGCAGCTGCCTCGGCGTGGGCAGCCGGCCGAGAGCCCGCGTTCCGTGGGCGTCCCTGAATCAGGCCCTGTGGTGGACTTTGGGGACAGTCTCCAGCCCCTGGATGGGAAAAGCCCCCGTGTGGCCCACCCAGTGCCCGCTGGCGGGCCACCACAGTGAAGAGCCCGAACCTCTGCTGCCAATGAGGGCCACCTCGAGACCCGCCCTCTCCATGGGGACACTGCTGGCCGCGTGCACAGGGCTCCGGGAGGACAGCCTGGCCCTCCCTCGGGAGTGGGAGTGGCAGCCTGTGCTTGTCGGGCAGCAGCCTGCCCGCGGCCCCTGCACCGCAGCCCCTGGGAGGGGCCGGCAGTGGGGCGGGCGCGCGTCCGCGCGGTCCCGCAGGTCCGTGAGCTTCATCTCCCTTTCCTTCTCCGCAGTGTACTAATGGTCACTTGATGTGCGCTGGCTGTTTTATCCACCTACTAGCAGATGCCCGGCTGAAGGAGGAGCAAGCCACATGCCCCAACTGTCGTTGCGAGATCAGTAAGAGCCTCTGCTGCCGCAACCTGGCCGTGGAGAAGGCCGTGAGCGAGCTGCCCTCTGAGTGTGGCTTCTGCCTGTGCCAGTTCCCCCGCTCCCTCCTGGAGAGGCACCAGAAAGAGGAGTGCCAGGACAGGTAAGCACCTGGGCCGCCTGGCCTGCCTGCCGGGGGCTTGGCTCCACACACAGGCCGCCCGGTGGCGACCTCACAGGGCCGGGTTAGCGCAAAGCTGCTCAGGGCCCAGGCCGTGGAGGGGGCGGGCGGGAGGCTCCACAGACTGGGGGGCTTAAATCTGCAACTGGAGGCGTCCGAACGTCACCCTGGCCCTCCAGGGTTCCTTGTGGCTGTGTGGTGGCTTCTTTCTTAGAGACTGTCCGTGGTGTCCCTGGGCCAGGAAAGTGTGGCCAGCACAGGGCCTCTGGGAGCACAGCATGATGGTGGCACTAGCACCCCAATCCCCCCCTCCAGGGGGCCAGGCTGCCGAGCCTCCCCTGGAGTGAAGCCACGCGGGGCCCAGGACCGTTGTGGAGAGAGGCCCCATGGCAGCGGGTGCAGGGGGCGTGCACACGCACAGCTCACACATGCCCTGCTCCTTCTCAGGCTCTCACGCACTCTGACCCCTTCCTGAGGGCCGGCACGTGGGGAACATGTCCTTCGGGGAGTGGTCTGTGTGAGCAGGGCTGGTCGGAGGCCCACTGGCACAGCCACCTTCCATGGGGCGCGGGTGTGACCGCAGGGCTCGCCTCCTCCCCAGGGTGACGCAGTGCAAGTACAAGCGTATCGGCTGCCCATGGCACGGCCCTTTCCACGAGCTGACGGTGCACGAGGCCGCGTGCGCCCACCCAACCAAGACGGGCAACGAGCTGATGGAGATCCTGGACGAGATGGACCAGAGCCACCGCAAGGAGATGCAGCTCTACAACAGCATCTTCAGCCTGCTCAGCTTCGAGAAGATCGGCTACACAGGTGAGGCGCCCTGCTGCCTGCTGCATGCCTCGCGGGCCGGGGGCGGGGCCGCGGGGTGTGGGCAGTGGCACAGGCCGCACCAGACGGCCAGGCTCTGGACAAGCTCCTGGTGAATGGGAGGACATCTAACGGAGAAGAGGGGCCGGAGGCTGAGCCGGGGAGGGGCCGGGCAGGACCCTGGGGGCACCTGCATGGCTCTCACAGAGGCCCCTCCCACCTGTCCTCCCCACCTCGGCCCTGCTACCCCAGCAAAGTGGTGTCCTCACCGTGTGGGGCTGCGCAACCTTGGGACAGTCGGGGTCTAACCGGAAGGTGGGCGTGTCTCAGGGGGGTGGTCTGGGAGCTGAGGGCCTGCCCTGCGGAGCCAGGGGCAAGAAGAGCACTCGTCATGTCAGGTCCTACCGGCAGGCGGTTACTGCAGTGGCCACGGGCTTCCTGAGGCCAGCGAGAAGACGGTCAGGGCCGGGGCTCCAGAACGAGCTGAGGGTGCCTGACTCAAACTGCAGAGCTGGGAGTGGATGCCCGGGGATGGGCAGGCTGGACTGCGCTCAGGCCCACTGGATCTCTTGGGCTCTCCTGGCCACCGCCACTGCCTTTGGACACTCTGGGGAGCAGAAGTCAGGCCAGAGCCTGGTCTAGACACAGAGAATAGCAAGAAGCCCCTGCTGTCGCTGGAGCTGCTGGGGGTACTCTGGCCCTATACTGCCCGGCCCACGCCAGGCGGCTGGCTCAGAGCGTCAAGGGCAGTCACAGGCAGCCAGTCAGACCGTGCTGCCTGGACTGGACCTGGCTAGGTGGAGGCCTGTGGAGGCCCAGAAGGCCGAGGGCCGCGGTCTCAGCAGAAGAGGACCACGGCCGCTGGTTAGTCGTAGCCTCAGCTGCCCCAGTGGGCACTGTGTCACAAACAGTCCAGGCCAGGCCTGGAGAGTCTGGGTGGACCGAGGCGTCGTGACTGCAGCCGTGGCCGGGCAGGGCGGACTGGCCACCTCTGTGGAGGGACTCGCCAGCCATGGGCCACGGGCTCTGCTGAGAGAACTGTGTGATGGCAGTCGCCCACTGACCGACGGGCCCTTCGGCCGGCCGGCAGAGCCCAGCACCAGCCACGCAATGGCACTCTGCCTCGAGGCCCAACACACCAGCCCGGCCGCCGGCTTTTCTGGCAGCTCTGTATCGGAACCAATAAAGTACACTTGTTCACAGAACTGCATCCTGTCTGTGTGTCTGCTTACCCCGGCCCCCTGGGCGGGGCCTCTCCCTCTGCTGGGCCCTGGGGAAGGGTGAGGAGGGAGGCCTCACCTGACCTGGGGGTCAGGAGGGGCTGGCCGTTCACCTCTCGCAGCCTCTGGACTCTGCCGCTAATGCGTGTCACTTCTGTTCGTAGTTGTTTCCCCAAAGCTTGCGTGCGCCTCCGTTTGCCATAATTGCGTTTGATTTGCCTTGTGACAAGTAGAGCCCGCTGTGTCCTGGTAAGTTGCCTTCCTCCCTGGCCGAGCCCGTGTCCCCGGCCGGCTGGGGAGGCGCTGCCCCTGGCCCTGCCTGCTCTGACCGCCGGCTCCCCGGCCTGTCTGTCTCCACAGAGGTCCAGTTCCGGCCGTACCGCACGGACGACTTCATCACGCGCCTGTACTACGAGACGCCGCGGTTCACGGTGCTGAACCAGACGTGGGTGCTGAAGGCGCGCGTGAACGACTCGGAGCGTAACCCCAACCTGTCGTGCAAGCGCACGCTGTCCTTCCAGCTGCTCCTCAAGAGCAAGGCAACGGCGCCCCTGGAGTGCTCTTTCCTGCTGCTCAAGGGCCCATACGACGACGTGAAGATCAGCCCTGTCATCTACCACTTCGTCTTCACCAACGAGAGCAACGAGACGGACTACGTGCCGCTGCCCATCGTCGACTCCGTGGAGTGCAACAAGCTGCTGGCTGCCAAGAACATCAACCTGCGGCTCTTCCTGTTCCAAATACAGAAGTAGGCAGCCCCGTGGCACTGCCCACACCTGCCCGGCAGCAGCTTCACGGCGCCATCGCCCATCTCAGCCAAGAAGGAGAAGGAACAGAAGCGAACACTGGGACGTCTGCATGCGTGTGCGAAGGTGGGAGCGCCCCCCTCGCCCTCTGCCCCACCTCCCCTGTCCCGGGCGCTGGAGGCCGGGCCACCGCAGAGGAGACGCTGCTCGGGGGACCCAAGCGGCGCGGCGCAGCACGGCAGCCTGGCCCCGGCCCCTACCGCGCAGCGGGCCACATGCCTGCTCTGGGCTGCCCACGGGGCTGCGCACGGCCCCTGGGCCGGGCTCGGGGGCGCTGACCTCAGACGGCATATTTGATTGCAATTAAAAAGGCACCCTTGTTTCCTACTTTCTGTTTTGTTCGAGGGGAAGGCGTGGCTGTAATTGGACAGAATGGGGTCTTCGGTTTGGCCAAGGGTCACAGCCCGCCCATCCCTGTGACTGCACCTTCACGTGCCCCGCCCCAGGAGAGACTTGGAGTTGCTGCCCCCTCTGTCACAGGCCTGGGCAGGGGAACGGGCGGGGTCGGGGCTCTCACTAGCCCAGCACATCCCACCCCCAGCTGCTCCAGGGAGGCAGGACTTGGCCACGGGGGCTCAGCAGACTTTTCGGAATGCAGGGTGATTTTCTGTCTCTTCCCAGGGAAAAAATTAAACCCTTTACAGGCTCTTGTACAAGTTATGCAAATTTAGCAAGAGAGAATCTCTTCTGTATTCAGCCTTAAGGACTCAGTGTCCCCAGGCTGTGAGGAGAGTTCTGGGGTCTGCTGGCGATGAGCAGTCCTGGCTGTGTGAGGGTCTGAGTGGTCCAGCTGCCCCCATGCTGCTCTCAGGGACCAGCTGCTGGCCCTGCATCCAGGGCTCTGCACGGAAGTCAGCGCTGGGCAGTGTGGTTTCTCACCCGACGGAGGTGGGTCCCCCGAGGTCCTGCAGTCCTGCCCCAGAGCTGCGGTGAGCAGGCCCAAGTGCAGGCCTCACAGGGGGAGGGAGCCCTGCCTGGGGATCCTGGGACCTACTGGGAAAGGGGGAGCTCGGGCCCCTGCTTAGGAGACAAGGCTCTCCTGCAGTAGTTTTTCGTTGCTTCAATACCAAAGAACTGTTTGCCTCACCCTCAGCCAGGCCCACCTCGTGCTCGAAGCAGCCCCTACCGGCCTGGCCCCCTATTGCCCAGGCCCTGCAGGCTCAGTGGGCAGGGCCGCCCTGGCCTGTCTCTGGGGGCTCCTTTCTCTCCTGGCCCTCGAGGTGGGGAGCTGAGAAGGGGAGTGAAGGAGCTATGGGCTACAGCTCAAGCCTCAGCCAGTTCCTAGTGGACGAAGCAGCCCTCCCAGGCTGGCAGGTCCCCTGTTCCCCACCCAGGGCATGGGGCTGGCAGGGCTCGCATCCTACAAGGCCGACTCAGCCTGGCTTGCCCTCCACAAAGAAAGACCCCACCCCAGCCCCAGCCCATCCTTGTGGGCATCTGACCCAGGCACACCCTGGTGTTGTCCCACTGCCCTCAGGGGCTGCCCCTGCCTGCCTGTGGGCGCAGAGGATGACATTCACGTCAACACAGGCCAGGTCTCCTGTGCATGGATGGCGCCCTGTCACCCTGTTGGGTCTCTTGGGGACGGACACCCTCTCTGTCGATTCCAAAGTGACCATATTGTGAGGGGGGCCAGGACAGGGGTGGGTTTGCCTGGTCCGTGTGTGTCTGGGTGCCTGTGTGAGATTGAGGAAGCAGAGGGGCGGGCCCCCGGCAGCTCTCCTGGGTGGGGCAGGTGAAGGTGTGTGGCTGCCACAGAGGGCCAGGCAGGAGAAGGGCAAAGCCAGGGCTGGGCTAGCAGACCTGTTGTGGGGGGGGGGGGG
>NW_006791731.1:392548-394611 GCF_000442215.2 Lipotes vexillifer
GGGGGGGGGGGGTACCGGAGGGGCTGGGCTCTGCGGCACCAGGGTCAGAGTTCCAGCTGCTGGAACACACAGCTGGCGGCACATGGCCCTCGAGTCCCAAATGCCCAAGTGAGTGCGTGGGGGTGGGTTGGCAGCCAGGCAAGGCCCTCCCTGTAGGGGTGTGGGTGAATCTGGGGGGGCCCAAGAAGACCACTAATCCACCAACACGGCCCCGCCCTGTGACAGTCATCTCAGCAGCTGAGCCTTACAGCCAGGTGGAGCCAGGCACTTTTGGGACATTGCAGTGCGCTCTTGGCCATCGCTGGAGGCTGGCGCCATAAACCTCCTTGTGTCATCTCACTGGGAGTCACTGGTTTACTGGAGGATGTCCCAGTCCTGTCGTAAGAAAGGAGAAGACACCAGCAGTCTGTCTCCAGGATCCCGGTCCACCTTGGCATCCTGAGCTGGCGAGGGTTGGGGGAGGCCTGAGGGCACAGGTCGAGCCAGCCCCCCTTCCCTTCTCTCACCCCCACACTTCCCTTGAAGCACTACATCTCTCAGTACGCCCAAAGTGAGACATTTACAAAAATAATAAAAATAATTTTTTAAAGAGAGGAGTGAAGAGGTGTTTTTACAGCTGTTGGAAACGACTTAACATATTACGTTGCTTTTGTGGTCTGTGTTCTCTTTGGATATTTCTGTATGTAACTACAGTTTTTAAAAAGGTCCAAACCAAATTTTGTTTGTATTTCCTTACAAGAAGACAGCCTCATGGATGGGCTTCCCTGGGCTCTGATAGCCTCCCAGCCAGGGGTCAGCTGCTGGCCCCGAGCCTGCGGCCTCCCCACCCCAGGCCTTCAGCTCTTGCAGGCATCCTCATATGCGCATTCCTGTCTGATCAGTGGGGAGGCCAAGGCTAGAGAAGTTGGGTCCTCTCTGAAGGGAGATCAGGCCCCAGGACCCGGGCTGTCCTGGGAATGTTGGTGCTGGAGTGGGAAAGGCTCTCGGCGGAGGTGCCGTCTCACCCGTTCTGCTGAGACAGTCTCTGTTTCCATGGCTCGGCTCCCCCATGCCCACCCTGCCTCTCACTGTGCCCCTTGCACCTCACCAGCCTGCCTGCCAAGCAGCACCTTGGTTTCAAGGCCTCCTGTCCTGTCTCCTGGGACCCCACGGTGGAGGGAGGGGGAGGGAGCACCACACCCTTCAAAGAGGAGGCCGTCCTGCTGCTCTTCAAGCTCAGCCTCAGCCTCACCCTCACGCCTGCAGCCTCCCCTGGGCCTGGGGACCAGCCACCTTCCACATGGCTCCCTCCCGGGTACCCCACTGGGTCTGTTTCCATTGCCACAGGAGATAAAAGTGCCCATCTCCCACTCCTTCCGGGCCTCCTCTGGGGACTTTGGGACGCGAGCCCTGGCACCTAGGGCCCGGGGCCGCGCGGCAGGGTGGGGACTGCGAGCCCCGAGGCCCGGCAGGTATTTGGTTCTCGAGGCAGGGGTGGGGGGGAAAGGACGGGTATTTAGAGGTCCCCAGGCTCCCCACACCCCCGATCTTTTGCAGCTGAGAGGTTGGTCACAGCGCTCCGAGCCCGGATCCTGCTCCCTTTACCTCTCAGCACAAGACGCTTTTGCAGTTTTAACGAGCGCACGCTGAGTTTTCCAGGAATACAAAACTGGCGTACACACTGAGGAAGCAGGACCGCGCTCGATTCTTTTTGAAACACACAGCCCCCTCCCCCGGTAGCACTGGGGGTCGGAGTCCCCACGTGTGACGACTGTGGCGCGTTCAAGGCTGATGCGCAGGTTCTGCGGGGGCGCCTCCTCTGACCACGCCCACAAGCCTGAGCGCTCAAGCGCCCGTGGTCTCCGAGGCCTCCCTCTCCTCCCACGCGAGGGCAGGCCGTTCCTCAGGTCAAGTGGCGTGGGTGGGTAGGTTTGCTTGTGTGCGGGATGCGGCAGCACGCGGTGGGAGCCCAGGAGACCCCATCCCAAGGGCGGAAGCGGGAAACGGGTTGCGGGGCAGGGCGGGGTGTGGCGGGGGGTTCAGCTCTAGAGGAAGACCCAGGAGTCCATGGAGACGCCCGTCGC
>NW_006791731.1:394624-398736 GCF_000442215.2 Lipotes vexillifer
GCCCGTCGCCCTTCCGACCCCGGCGCCAGCCCTACTACAACTACCAGGATGCGTCGGGCGGGTGAACTACACTTCCCGGGATACTCCGCGTCAGGAGTGGGCCTGCGCGCTGGGCCTGGGGGTGGAGCTGCTGTGGCGGCGCTAGAGCGCGGGAAGTCCGGAACCCTCGTCGCGGCGGCCGGAGTATGAGCCTGGACCGCGAGCTTCGCCGTGAGTCCAGGGACTAGCGCCCGAACGCGGGGGCCGGGGGCGGGCCTGGCCCTCCCGGGCGGAGAAGCTTAGCACCCAGGCCTCGTCCTTCTTTCTGCAGAGTTGAGCAAGGCCAAGGCTAAGGCCCAGAGGAGCGGACAGCTGCGGGAGGAGGCAGCCGTCTGCCACCAGCTGGGGGAGCTCCTGGCCAGCCATGGTGCGTGGGGTGGAGTCCGGGCCTGGGAGCGAGGAGCCGGGAGGACGGCGGGGGGTTGGGGGGGGGCGGGGACGGGGGGGCCTTCCTGAGTGCCGGCCGGCCGCAGCCCCACTGGCCCTCGCGGCCCCTGGCCCTCTGCCCGGCCAGACTGAAGCCTGTCCCGCCCGCCCAGGGTGCTACGCGGAGGCCCTGCGAGAGCACCAGCAAGAGCTGCAGCTCCTGGAGACGGCCGACGACCCCCTGGGCTGCGCCGTGGCCCACCGCAAGATCGGAGAGCGGCTGGCGGAGATGGAGGACTACTCGGCTGCCCTGCAGGTGGGCGGAGGCCGCGACGTGGACTCCCACGCTGGCCACACCCAGCTCTCCTGGGCTCTCATCTCCTGGGGGTCCGTTTCCGAGAAGGGAGGCCCAGTCTCTGCTGTCCAGGCCTCTGGCTGGAGGGGAGAGGGGGACACGCTGCGCTGGGCCCTGGTAGCCTGGTCCTTGGGTGGGTGTGCCACAGGCCCTCTGTCCACACAGAGCTGCCCTGGCCCTGGCTTCTGGGGCTGCCACAGCCCAGCTAACTCCTGGTCAGTGTCTCTCCCCCAATGACTTTGGCTGGTCCGAGTGTGGTGGCACCGTCCCCACAGTCAGTCCTCGGCATAAAGAAAATGGGGTGTTGCAGCCTGGCTTTGGCCTGCTCTGTGGGGGCTTGGGGGACACGTGGGGTTTGCTTGACGTGGGGTTGGCTCACAGTGGCCATTCTTCTGTGCTCCAGCACCAGCACCGCTACCTGGAGCTGGCATGTTCCCTGTCCAACCATGTTGAGCAGCAGAGGGCCTGGGCCACCATTGGCCGCACCCACTTGGACATCTTTGACCACCACCAGTCACAGGATGCCTTGCTGCAGGCACGGGGTGCCTTCGAGAAAAGCCTGGCTATCGTAGATGAGAAGCTGCAGGGTAATTGCCCTTGGAGACTGGCCCTCCCCACCTTCTGCCTCCTGAGCTCTGCAGGGAGAAGAGGCTACAGCCCCGTTGCCCGCCTGCCCCTGTGGTGGGTCCACCTGCCTGGACCCTTCCTTTGTGAGGTTGAGGTTGGTTCTCAGAAGCAGCAGCCCGCCCCCCGCCCCGCAGGGCCTGTGCTCCTCAAGACCTCGGGTCCGGCTGCCTTTGCTCTCTTTCACTCCGCTCTACCTGCAGCAGAACCCCTGGCACCTACAGTGAGAGGCTGGAGGAGGGGTCCAGGAGAGGCTGGCCAGGGCCCAGGGCTGGAGACCCCAAGTTGGGGGTAAGGCACTGAGTGTCTGGAGGGGCGTCTTCCAGGCTCACTGGCCAAGCGAGAGCTGAGTGAGATGAGGACCCGACTGTACCTCAACGTGGGCCTCACGTGCGACAGCCTGCAGCAGGCGGCGCTATGTCACGCTTTCTTCACGAAGAGCATCTTTCTTGCCGAGTAAGGCCCCGCTCGGCCCCAGGAGGGGGGCTCCCAGCGTCCTCCCGCGAGGGCGGCCGGGCCGACCTCACCCCTGCGCCCAGTCAGTTTCCTGTTAGCAGAGGCGCAGCCTTGGCTTTGTGGGGGCCGGAACCCTAAGTGGCATCGGCGGGTGCCTGCCGTGCTGTCCCTAAGCGACAGTGCCCCGGGCACTGAGCTCCTGTCCCCACCCCCAGGCAGAACCACCTGTACGAGGACCTGTTTCGCGCCCGCTACAACCTCGGCGCCATCCACTGGCGGCGGGGGCAGCACTCTCAGGCCATGCGCTGCCTGGAGGGGGCGCGGAAGTGCGCACGCATCCTGAAGCAGGGCTCCATGGAGAGCGAGTGCTGCCTGCTCCTCTCGGAGGTGCTGGTTCCTGGTGGCTCTGGGCTCTGCTCCCGGGTGGGCTTGGGCCTTCCGGAGCCTGTGGGCCTCACCTTCCCTTGCCCCCCAGGTCCTCCAAGACCTAGGGGATTTTTTGGCCGCCAAGAGAGCCTTGAAGAAGGCCTATCGGCTTGGCTCCCAGAAGCCTTTGCAGAAGGCGGTGGTCTGCCGGACTCTCAAGTATGGTGAGCCTGGGGTGGGGGGCTGACCCCCGAGAAGGGGTAGGGAGGGCTCCCGTCCTTCAGTAGACGAGGCCTGGCCGTGTGTCCTTTGGGAGGCGGCAGCGCCAGTAGGGTGCCCATCTCCCCCCATTTCTTGTCGGGAGGGGCCTCGTTTTTCTCTGAGCTGCATTCCGCACAGAGTGTCAGAGGGGCACCCGGGGTGGTCAGGAGACTAGTGTCTACGCACAAGCCAGCTTCGTTGGCAAACTCGAGAGAAAAGCCGCCCCACCTAACGGGGTGGGAGCGTGGACGGTGCGTGTGGCCGAGCAGAACTGACGAGTGGCGGTCAGCAGGCCCCACCCCTGCTGTGGACCAGCCCCTGCCCTGACTCGTCGTCACTTGGTTCTTCTACTCTTGCTGCGACCCCACGAAGCAGCTCCTCCTGCCACCCCCCTTACCAGTGGGTGAGCGGAGGCTCGGGCAGGTGGCTGGCTGCCTAGGGGCACAGGGCCAGGCCCCAGGCTGTGCCGCCCCCGCACCAGGCTCTTTCTGGCAGTGCTCGCGGTGGTCCACCTGCAGCAGCAGCTGGAGGAGTCTGAGGAGAGTGACCCGCGGGGCGCCATGGGCATCTGCGAGCAGCTGGGTGACCTGTTCTCCAAGGCGGGCGACTTCCCCAAGGCTGCCGCGGCCTACCAGAAGCAGGTGCGTGCCCAGGCTGGGGCGGGGGCGAGGGCACCGGGGCTGTGGGCTGCGGGGTGTGGCGCAGCCCTGGCCTCGCTGTTGCCGCCTTCCCAGCTGCAGTTCGCAGAGCTGCTAAACAGGCCGGGGCCTGAGCTGGCCGTCATCCACGTGTCCCTGGCTGCCACCCTGGGGGACATGAAGGAGCACCGCCAGGCCGTGCACCACTATGAAGAGGAGCTGAGGCTGCGCGACGGCAGCGCTCTGGAGGTGAGGGGTCACGGCGCCCTGCCCTGCCCGGGGCTCTGTCCCAGGACTGCTGCCCTTGGGGGTGGGCATGGGAGGGCTGTCGTCCTCCTGTCTCGTGTGGGCAGCCATGGGGAGCCGGGGCCAGCTGGGTGCGGCCGCCACCGAGTTCACGTCTCCTTCTCCAGGAGGCCAAGACCTGGTTGAACATCGCACTGTCCCGCGAGGACGCCGGTGATGCCTACGAGATGCTGGCACCGTGCTTCCAGAAGGCTCTCGGCTGTGCGCAGCAAGCTCAGCAGCTGCGGCTGCAGGTGTGAGAGCCCGCCCGCCCGTGCTGGGATCCCCACGTACAGCTTCCCCGCGGTCCGTCTGTACCCCTGTCCCCCGTCCCCGTCTCTGCTCTGGTCCTGAGCTGGGCGTCCCCTGCTCCTCAGAGGCAGGTCTTACGGCACCTCCACGCGGTGCAGCTGAGGCTGCAGCCTCAGGAGGCCCCTGGCACTGAAGCCAGGCTGCAGGAGCTGAGAGCGGATGAAGACGAGGAGGACGAGGGGGACGAGGACGACGAGGAGGACGAGCGGGATGAGGGGGACGCCGCCACCCTGGAGGCCATCGAGATGGAGCTCTCAGAGAGCGGTGAGGGTCAGACGCCATGCCGGCGGCCCTGGTGTTCCCTCCCTGACGCCGGGGCCGGGCCGGTGGGTCCTGCTCACAGGCTCAGGATGGGAGGGAACAGCCCAGCACCGGGTGGGTAACTGGCGCAGGTGAGGCGGGTGGAGGAG
>NW_006791731.1:398908-408385 GCF_000442215.2 Lipotes vexillifer
GGGGGGTGCGGGGAGCCGGGCACAGCCGGGGGACGTTCTTGGAGGGGCCGGTGCTGGGAGGCTGGCGGGCGTCTGCAGGGGAGGTGGCTTGGGGCAGACCTGGGGAAACGCACCGCGAGCGGTCCCGAGGCCCTCGAGGGCCCGCGCGGTTCCCCTGAGGGAGGCCAGCGTGCTCAGCTCCGAGGGGCGGCTGTGAGGGCGGGCTGTGGCGGAAGCCGGCTCAGGCAGCGGGCCAGCGGGTGGGTTTCAGGAGTCAGCTGGCTCCTGGCCGCACGGTCCCTGAGGCCAGAAGGCGTGGCTTCAGTTTTGAACTCGAGGGGCCTCCAGAATCTCCGGGAAGTTTCAGCCTTGGCTTAGTGGGGTGCTGAGCTGGGCGTGGCTCGTATGCAGGTGTGGGGGAGGGTCCGCAGGAGGGGCGGGGAGAGAGGACCCAAAAAGGAGGACTTCAGGCGACTCTCCCATAGGCAGTTACGCCCTGAGGAGAAGGAGGTGCCGGCCGGGAAAGAGGCGCAGGAGGGAGCCGGGGTGGGGGGGCGTTGGGCTGAGAGCAGGCGGGAGAAGGCAGAGGCACAGGCACGGGGCGTCGTGCAGGTGGAGGACGCCTGGGCCCCAGGGGCGAGCTCTCTTCACCCCGCGCCTGACGTGGCCAGACCAGGATGCTTCCCAGGAAGGAGACGGCAGAGGTCTGGGGTCGGGGAGGCTGCCCCACAGAGCAGTCTCTTGGGCGCAGCGGAGCCGGGGCAGGGGCTAGGCTCACCTGGGCTGGTGGGCCTGGCTCTGTTCCAGAGGGTGAAGTTGACGGGTCCCAGCGGCTGGAGGAGGAGGAGCTTCAGGGCTGCCTGGGCCGGCGGAGGGTGAGCAAGGTGAGCGCAGCGGCTGAGCGTGTGTGCCGCCTCCCTTGCCCGCCAGTGCCGCCCCGTCCCCTCACACCTAGGCCCCCACGGGGCGACTGTGCCCACAGTGGAACCGGCGCAATGACGTCGGGGAGACCCTGCTGCACCGAGCCTGCATCGAGGGCCAGCTGGGCCGCGTCCAGGACCTCGCGAGGCAGGTGGGCCCACTGCCCCACCCCAGTCGCCCTGCGGCCATAGCAGGGGCTCTTGCTGGGGTCCTGTCTCCCCAGGGGCCGGAGCCGGCACTGGGGACTCTGTACTTGTTGTGGCGAGTGTCTCCCTCACTCTGGTGTGATCTGGGCCAGGCTCGGGGGTGGGTCCCGGGGGCCCTCCTCAGGCTCCAGAGCCCCAGGGCAAGGCCAGGCTGGGGGCTACTTGGGGCCAGGCTCGTTCCCATTCTTTGTCACAGGGCCACCCCCTGAACCCTCGGGACTACTGTGGTTGGACACCCTTGCACGAGGCCTGCAACTACGGGCATCTGGGTGAGTGTGGGGCTGGGGGCTGCTAGCATACGACAGGGAGAGGGAAAGGGTCCCTCCCAAGGAAGGGCTCGGGAGCTGGCTCATACCCCCTGTCCACAGACATCGTCCGTTTCCTGCTGGACCATGGGGCCGCGGTGGATGACCCGGGTGGCCAAGGCTGTGAGGGTATCACTCCCTTGCACGATGCTCTCAACTGTGGCCACTTTGAGGTGGCCCAACTGCTCATCGAGCGAGGAGCATCCGTCACTCTCCGAACCAGGAAGGTGAGCACAGACGCGGGCCAGGCAGGCGTGGGCCGCACGCGGTTGGCGGTACTGCCACTGCCAGCCCTGCTTAGCTGGGTACCCCACAGGGCCGCAGCCCGCTGGAGACGCTGCAGCAGTGGGTGAAGCTGTACTGCAAGGATCTGGATGGCGAAACGCGAGAGAAGGCTGCTGCCATGGAGACGCTGCTCCAGGCGGCCTCTTCGGGCCAAGGCGAGCGGGGACCTCCTCTGCTCCTGAGGACCTCGCTCCGTAGCCTGAGGGTCCCCGGGCCCTGGGTGGCGGGGATGGTGCCAGGCACTGCCTCACAGTAGATTCGATCTCTCTGCAGCTCCCCACAGCTCCCTGGCTCCCCCGACCATCCCAAGTAACCATCTTTTTGACCCTGAGACCTCTCCTCCCTCAAGTCCCAGCCCAGGACCCCCAGAAGGCTGTCAGGCCAGTGCCAGGGTCCCCCAGGGGCTGGCGGTGCCAGCTGCAGCCAGGCCTTGGAGGAGCAGGCACAAGCTGGCCAGCAGTAGCAGCTCGGATGGGGAGGACAACCCAGGCCCGCCCCAGCCAACCCAGAAGAGGCCCCGGCACTCTGGCCCGTCACTGCCCGCCACGGCCCGGATGCCCGGCCCCGCCAGTGACGGGGAGGCAGCCACAGCGAGTGCCGGCTGGGCAGCCTACCGGGCGGCCATCCGCAGTGTGGGCAGTGCCCAGAGCTGCCACCTGGGCCCCAGTCCCCCTCGAGGCCCCGGCGAGGCCCCCAGCCCCCGGGCGGCGCTCCTCCCTGAGGAGGAGTGCTTGGCCGGGGACTGGCTGGAAGAGGACTTGCCGCTGGCCCACGGTCATGGGGGCAGCCACCCGCCCCGCCCCCATGGCAGTGCGGATGGCAGCAGACACAGTGCCTCGGGGTCAGGCAGTGAGGTGAGCGCCATCAGGCCTCGGGCCCGGGCCAGGAAGAGCCGGCTGTCCTGTCTCAAGAGTTGGAGTGCACGGGTCAGAGCAGATGGAGCCTATAGCTCAGCCGCAGAGCCCCCGCGGAGCCCTGATGTCCCCAGGGCCTTGGGGCCCATTGGGGGAAACCCTACAGCAGGCCAGCCCTTGGTGGGTGTGCAGGCCTGGAGCGGAGCTGCCTCCCAGGCTGGGGCGGTTGGGGGTAGTGGGCAGGGGGCTCCGTCTTTCCTGACTCAGGCTGTTCTTCCCTGCCCGCACCTGCTAGGGTCAGGCCCTGCTCCCTCCCATCCGAGTTCGAGTTCGTGTTCAGGATAATCTTTTTCTCATCCCCGTTCCACACAGGTAAGGTGTCAGCTGTCTTCTCCCAACTCCTGGCCCCCTCTGCGCCTCTGCGGGTTCTGGGCCAGGGGATGGTGCCCAGGGGCAGCAGAGGGCCCTCATGGCTGTAGATGGCGTGGGATGTGCAATGCGAATCCCTCTGGTTTTCTACCCCACCTCTGAGGGGCTGGTAGCTGGGGGAGGTGATGGCAGACACAGGCTCAGGGAGGCCCTGCGTCCCTAGAAACGGCCCGGAGGTGCTGCATGTGTGCAGGGGGCACTGGCATGTCGCACGTAGGGGCAGGGGGAGATGAAGGAGCCAGACGAGGGAGCTGTGGACGCCAAGCTGGGATGGCAGGACCCCGGGGGCCGCTCCTCAACATGTGCAGGAACCTGGCCAGGTCCAGGACTCAGCTCGACCTCTGTCCCCACAGCAGGGAGACCCACTCCGTGGCCTGGCTGGCTGAGCAGGCCGCCCAGCGTTACTACCAGGCCTCTGGGCTGCTGCCTCGGCTCTCCCTACAGAAAGAGGGGGCCCTGCTGGCCCCACAGGACCCCATCTCCGACGTGCTGCAGAGCAATGAGGAGGTGAGTGGCAGGCCAGGCCCTGAGTTCGGGGTGTTCGCCAATGCTGGATGCCGGGGGCTGCACACCGCTGGTGCTTTCCAGGTGTTGGCTGAGGTGACTTCTTGGGACCTTCCCCCGCTGAAGGACCGCTACCGCCGGGCCTGCCAGAGCCTGGAGCAAGGTAAGGGCCCAGGGGGCCCTGCGGCGGTGGCCTGGGCAGAGGGCTGGGTGTGGGGGCTTCACCTGCCCGTGCCACTCCCAGGTCCGCGGGCCTCGACTCCCAGGACCCCAGGTGTCCACCAGGGTTCCTTCCCAGCACACCTGTTCTCGGCTTTTCCTCCCTTACCTAGCGGCCCTGTGTGTAGGTAGTGGGGTGGGGTGGGGGAGATTGGCCCCGTCTGGAGGCAGATGAGCGCCACCCACCGGCTGTGCAGCGTGGCTCTTGGGCCATGGGGTCCACAGGCCTCTGGTGGCGGCCGCAGGGCTCGTGAGTGAGGAGGGGCTGCCTGGTTTGCCTCTCGTGACGCACAGGGCAGGACAGGCAGGCTCTGGCCCTGGTGACGCCACGTTCCCCCTCCAGCGGTGCACCAGCAGGTGCTGCAGGCGATGGAGCGGCAGGGCTCAGGCCCCGCGTTCAGTGCCTGCTCCCTGGCGCTGCGCCAGGCCCAGCTCACCCCGCTGCTGCGGGCCCTGAAGCTGCACTCAGCACTCCGGGAGCTCCGCCTAGCCGGGAACCGGCTGGGGGATGGATGTGTTGCCGAGCTGCTGGCTGCCCTGGACACCGTGCCTGGCCTGACCCTCCTCGACCTCTCCTCCAATCACCTGGGCCCTGAAGGGCTGCGCCAGCTTGCTGTGGGTCTCCTGGGGCAGCCCGCCTTGCAGGTAGAGGCGTGGGGAACCGCGGACCGGTACCAGGGCAGCATCTGAACGTCCACATTTAGCCCATCCCTGGGTGGGAAGGTGCGGTTGAGAGTGCTGGCCAGTACCCAGCTCCGGGTGGCCCAGACCAGATCCTCTGGGGAACCCATGTCTCCACAGAACTTGGAAGAGCTGGACTTAAGCATGAACCCCCTCGGGGATGGCTGTGGCCAGGCCCTGGCCTCCATCCTACGGGCCTGCCCCTTGCTCAGCACCCTGCACCTCCAGGCCTGTGGCTTTGGCCGCAGCTTTTTCCTGAACCACCAGGCGGCCCTGGGCAGCGCCTTCCAAGGTGAGCTGCCCGGCACGTCCACTCCCCGGCCCCAAGGGCTCAGAGAGCCTCAAGCACAAGGACTCCTAGGGCACGAGCCTAGCTTTCGGGAGCACGTAGGTAGACATGCAGGTGCTGGACCTGTCTGGACTCAGAGGGACGTCGGGTGCTTGCCTGGCCTGGGCGGCCCCCTCAGGACACAGCCCCAGTCCCAGCTACGCTGCAGGCCAGAGCCCCAGCCCCACAGCTCTCACCAGGTCTGAGCATCCCATTTGCCGGAGGCAATTCCACCACAAGCCTACGGGGGCTTCAGAGACCCGCCATCCCAGCACTGAGAAGCTGGAAACTCGTGTCCTCTAGGGGACTTTCCACAGAGCTATGAGCACAGCAGCAGGGGAGGAGGGGTCTGGGACTGGGGTGGCGGACAGAGTACTCCGCGACCCACCCCACCACGTGTGGATGTCCCAGCCTAGGGCCTGTGTCAGGTCACCTGGGGCCATCCTGTTGTGAGTAGGGGCAGGTAGAGGACCCAGAAATGGTGGGAAGAAGCTGGGCTCAGGAGTCCAGTTCTGCCCCCTCCCCACTGGGAGACACTGGGCCAGAGCCACCCCAGTTTCCCTGCACACCAAACCTCAGAGACGAGGACGGCTTCCCGAGGGTCACAAGGGTTCTGGGCCCAGGACTGTGTGGCAGGGCTGGGGGCGGCGGCACGCGGGCCTGACAGAGGTTCTGGCCCTTGGTATAGGCGCCAAGTGCCTGAAGACACTGTCCCTGTCCTACAACGGCCTGGGTGCCTCCGCCCTGGCCCAGGCCCTGCAGAGCCTGCCAGCCCGCACCCTCCTGCGCCTGGAGCTGAGCTCTGTGGCCGCCAGCAAGAGTGACCCAGGCCTCACGGAGCCCGTGGTCAGCTACCTGACCAAGGTATGCGGTCAAGGAGGGACACTAAGCCAGAGGCACCTTGGGCCACCCAGGATTGGCGGGTGGTGCTGGGAAAAGGCTTGCACGTTTGGAAAAAACAGAGGTGGGGAAAGCTTTCTGTAGACCTGCCTGCCTCAGGCTGTGAATTCCTGGCCAGCAGGAAGGACAGCTGGGATCCAGGGAGGCAGGGAGGGCAGGTGCCCCACTCAGGCCGGCTACCCTTGGGCCTCCGCTGTCTAGGAAGGCTGCGCCCTGGAGCACCTGGGCCTGTCGGCAAACCACCTGGGCGACGAGGCTGTGAGAGATCTGAGCAGGTAATGCCAGCCAGTTCGTGCCACCACCATCCTGCAGGGGTTCTGATCTCAGGGCCCAGGAGCCCGGGGAAGCTGGGGCTCCTTGCCCCAGCGTGCCCCGAGGCCTGGCTGCCAGCCACTAGCCTGCCTCCTGGCTGGCCCTCGTGTCTCTCTTCATGTTCCCACGGCTCTCAAGACTCTTTCTCTCTGGTGTGTCCCCTTCTGTCACCCTTTGTCCAGCAGCCCAGGCAAGGGCCACTGCTTCTGTGGCCCTCCAGCCTCAGCTGGCTCGCAGGAGTGTGAGGCACCCGTGCCAGGCTGTGGGCAGAGCCTGTGGTCCTGGCCTGCAGCTCCCTGAGCCTTGGGGTCACCTGGGGCAGCTTCCCCTCGTGATGGAAGCTGACCCCCAGGCTTCTTCCCTGTCTCAGATGTCTGCCTCTCTGCCCCTCGCTGGTCTCGCTGGACCTGTCTGCCAACCCCAAGATCAGCTGTGCCAGCCTGGAGGAGCTCCTGTCTGCCCTCCAAGGGCGGTCCCAAGGCCTCAGCTTCCTCAGCCTGTCAGGTGAGCTCTGGGTATGGTGGCTACACCTGCCACACCGGAGCTGGTGACACAGCTCCCTCCTTGAGGACCTGCCTTAGGCCCAGGTGCCTCCTCTGAAGGGGCCGTCACTGCCACCAGCCAGACCGCAAGGGTGGGCTGGGCCCCTTGGGGTCGCCACAGTGGAGGACGGTGACCAGTGTGACTGGAAGCAGGTGTGAGCCTCGCTCCTCAAACCGTAGGGCGGGAGGACCGTGGGCCTCTGCCTCTGGCCTGGTCAGCCTGACCCTCGAGACCATGGCCGGGGGACCCAGTGCCATGGGGACTTGCTCGTTCCTGTTGTCCAGAGGGAGGGACGTCGGGCTAGGGTGGCAATACCTGCCTCTGAGGGACCCTCCCGCTTCCTGGCCAAGGCTGCCCTGACCCTACCGTCCAGGCCTATGGCCTGACTTAGCTGGTTTCTCTGGCCATGCCCTGGTGCAGGACCCTACCAGAGCTGTCTTGAGAAGGACCCCAGGGAGGTGCATTTGGTGAACTGGCCACCCAGCGGCCTGGCACATCCTGCTGGGGCCCAGGGCAGGGCAGACCAGGCTGTGCCCTCTAGGAGAACAAGGGCTGGGAGTGGGTCTACACGCAGGGGACCCCTGGGTTCTTCCTGCTCCTTGCCCACGGGCCCACAGGGCCAGGCTGGCTCCTCCAGGAAGGACCCCCTGAAGGTGGGCTGGTAGGAGACCTGCGCTCAGCTGAGGGGCTGCTCCCCACACACCTGGCTTCTTGGCACCTGCACCCTCTCACCAAACTCCCTGGGTCGTGAGCCTGCTGGGTGTTCTCTGGTCTCTCTGAGGATTGAGCCTTGTAGCTCAGTGTCTTGAGACTCACAGGTAGCCCATTGGGTCCATTTTATGGAGGGAGAGACCCAGGCATCGTCAGACAATGGCAGAGGCACAGATGTGAATGCGGTGTTTACTTTAGCCAACCTCCCTCGTGCCTGACCACTGGCTGGGAAGGGAGTCCACAGTCCTGGGCACACTAGGCCTGGGAGAGCACACTCCTTCCTAGAGAATTATCGGGCCTCTGCTGGCCTTTGCTCATGCCCCTCGCTGCAGCCCTTGGGGCTTCAGAGGAGGTGTGTTTCCTCCCGAGGGCCACACTGGTAAAGAGAAAAGCCCCACAGGGCCCCCTCTACGAACACCACTGGTTCCCGCGGGCCCCCGGCCGTAGCCTGAGGCCTACTCCTGCTTCCCCTCTGCAGGCTGTGCTGTCCAGGGCCCCCTGGGCCTGCGCCTCTGGGACAGCTTGATAGTGCAGCTGCAGGAGCTGCAGCTGTGCAGCAGACGTCTCTCTGCTGAGGACCGGGATGCCCTGTGCCAGCTGCTGCCCAGCCAGCGGGGCCCCAAAGCGCGCACCCTGGATCGGGGGCCCAAGCTTTTCTTCAGGCGCCTCTGACTGGCCGAGCCGTGCCCCGCCCTCCCCACACGCCCAAGCCTCTGATGAAGGAAGCCGCTGCTGCCGCCTCCCTCCCTGCCGCGGCCTTCGGAGGGGTTCACCTCACTGTCAGAGCGCTCTGGAATGAGGCCTCCCTGCCCAATAAGCAGTGAGCCACAACCAGCAGAGAAAGGGTTTATTCATAGGCAGCCAAGTGAGGGGACAGGAGGACACATCTCAGATTGGCTTCCCCAAAGTAGGGGCGCAGGATATTGACGGGATGAAGCAGCAGGCTGGGGGGATTCCCTGGCAGGCCCGTGATCAGCCCTCGAACACTCACTGCCCGACGGCCTGGGCCTGGTTCCATGTTTGGGGAACTAAGATCCTACAAGCTGCGTGGCCAAAAAGAAAGGAGATGGGCAGGGTGATCTTAAGCGTGGGGAGAGGAGGTTGGAGGTAGGAAAAAGGCGACGTAATCTGTGTTCTGCAGAGGCCTGTCTGAATTACCTGCTTCTTCATGGGACCCATGTTAAAAAATGGACATGATCGGGCTTCCCAGGTGGCACAGTGGTTGAGAGTCCGCCTGCCGATGCAGGGGACACGGGTTCGTGCCCCCGCGGAGCAGACTAAGCCTGTGCGCCACAACTGCTGAGCCTGTGCCCTAGAGCCCACGAGCCACAACTGCTGAGCCCACGTGCCACAACTACTGAAGCCCCGGTGACTACAGCCCATGCTCCGCAACGAGAGAAGCAATAAGGAGGCGGCGCACCGCAACGAAGAGCAGCTCCCGCTAGCCGCAACTAGAGAAAGCCCGTGGGCAACAACAAAGACCCAAAAATGAATAAATAAATAAATAAATAAACTTATTTAAAAAAAAAAAAAAAAAAAAAATGGACATGATCTGAGGGTGGGGGTTTAGGCCCTCCGATGTCGAAAGGTCATTCACTGGACACCTGTGCAGGCCCAGTTTTAGGGTTGGTGGTCCCAACCAGTCTTAACTGGCTTGAGCTCAGGCTGGACACAGGTGACTCCGAGTTCCTGGAAAACAACTTGGAGCAAACGTCTTATTTTCCAGGACGTGCACGATTTTGTATCAGCAGTTAAGGTGGGCTTGATCAGTGAAGGCAGGTTACAAGCGGAAGGTTCTTTTTATTGAAGACACTTAACTTGCAGTGTTGTGTTAGTTTCGGGTGTACAGCAAGGCAATTCAGCTCAGTTTTGTATATGTGTATTGTTTTTCAGATTCTTTTCCATTATAGGTTATTAAAAGATACCGAATATAGTTCCCCGTGCTGTACAGTAGGTCCTTGTTTATGGAGTTTTTACGAAGCTGTAAAGACAAGCTCAAGGATTTGTTACCAATTTCTATTAACCCTGTGGGGCACAGTTTCAAGGGCAGATCCGGCCACTTAGAGGCCCTACAGGTGGGGGTAAAGCCTCCCTCCGTTACCTCTTCCGGTTCCTGTCAGGCATGGCTGGATCAGACCCGCAGTGTTATCCCCGGCCCGGCCTCAGCGCGGGGTGGGGGGAAGTAGCCGAGTAAGCCCAGGGGGACCGGCCCCGGCGCTGAGAAAGTGTGCGCAGGCGCGTACGGCGGGGCCCGCGCGCAAGCGCAGACGTCAAGGAGCGCTCCGCCCGCCCCCCCCCCC
>NW_006791731.1:408395-418081 GCF_000442215.2 Lipotes vexillifer
AGAGGCCCGGGGGTGTCGCTGTGCCGCGGAGGGCACTCCGCGCCCGTGCTCCTCCTCGCTCTCCGTCTTGTGGTCCCCTCTCCCGGTGCCCGGCTCTCCTGGCTTCCCCCAGGGTTCCAGAGCCGTTTCCCCGGGACTGGCGCCTCCGAGCGCGGAGCTCAGACCGCCGGGCCCGAAGGTTCCCGCGGCCTATGCGCCGCGCGCCCGGCCCGCCCGATCTCCCACCGCGCTCGTTGGGCTTTCTCCAGAAGCTCGCCGTTCTGGGTCGCGGCAGGTTGGTGAGGTTCAGCCGAGTATTCGCTTGTGGCCGCGGACGTCCGTTTTCGTGGCTGCGTGGAATCCCGTTGTAGAGCCACAGACAACCCCTTTATTCCTTCTCTCCGTTGCACCTCCTCTCTGAGGCTGCGGGAGGGTGGCTCAGTGGTATCCGTGTCCCCACCCCACCCCCGCGGGCTCTCGTAATTTCATCGGCCTTCTCGGCCCCTTCCCCCCGCCCCTGCTGCTCAACTTGTACAACCTTGGCCTTTCCCAGCCCTGATCCCGCCTTCCCTCTGCCCAGCCTCCGCACGCCGCGGTGCCCGGGGCTCAACGTGGGCTGCTTTCCCTCCTACCGTGGTTCGCCCTTAGCCATCTCCTGTGGGACGCCATCCACCCCCTCAGTGCCACTGGCTCAGCCCTGCCAGCCCCCGGCCTCTCCCCTGATCTCCAGCCGCCTCAGCAGCTTCCTTGGATGTCTGCGGAGCCTCTCAAAGCCAACAGATCAACCGCAGCGCTTTCCTGCACACCCACCTGTTCTCTACACCTACTTTGTTAACTTTCTCCATTTCAGTTCACCTCACTGTCATGGTGCCACTGGTCTAAAAATAAGAGGTCATTTTTGAGTCCTTTTTCATTTTTACCCCTTTTCAAATTCTCCGTTGGGTCTAGTGGTTCCATCTCCAAAGCACATCAGGACGTGGCCCCAGCCACTGCATCAACTTCCGGAGTGGTCAGGGGCTCCTGCTTCCACGGTCTGCTCAGCCCACCGCCCACCTGGAGCTGGGAGGACTTTCTTCAGTCTTACAGTTGTTCCCTCTGGCTGTGCCAGGATAAACCCAGACTCCTCCTCCTGGCCTGTAAGATCTGTGCCCTTTGATCCCCGTGCCTCTCTGTCCTCATCCCCTAGAACGCCCCTCACTCAGAAAGCTCACCTCCCCCCTACCCGCTTGTCTGTTTCTCTAAATTCATTCCTGCACAAAGACCTCACGTTATACGTGCTGTCTGTCGTATGTGCTGTTTTCTCTGCCCAAACGTTCATCCAGGTCATTCATCTGATAGCTGCAGCCCCTTCCTCTCCTGGTCACCTGACTCAGAGCAACCTGCCCTGACCATGCCCCCACTCCCCACCCCACCCCCTCTGCCAGCCCGCCATTGCTCACTCCTGAGATGCTCACCTGCACCTGCTTCCTTCCGGCAGCCTCCAGGGTGGCTCGGTGTTCCAACACAGTGCACAGCACCCTGTGTGTTCATTGCTGTTTCTGTTTTTGCTGAGGGTGGGGAAGCTTTTCATGAGGCCCAGCCGTCAGGGGTGTTAGGGGGGTCACCTTTGCGTCAGCACTGGCTCTGCTCCCTAGGTCTCTGCTGTGGCCACCTGAGCCTGCAGGATGTTTCACGGGATCCCAGCCACTCCTGGCATGGGAGGTGAGTGTGGCCCAAGCTGGGCCCAGGGACCCAGAGGGCCTAGGCTTTCAACCTCTGCGGCAGAGGCTGCTGGGAGTGGTGGCCGGAGCATTTGGGAGGTCTATAAGTGTCCGCCCCCGCAAGACCTCAGGTAGTGGCCAGGGGCCCAGAGACCTCCTCCAGGTGGGGTCAGCTGGGCGCAGAGATGACAGCTTTAGTGTGGCTGGAACTTCAGGGGGTCTTAGGTATCCCACAGTCCCCAAGCCAGGGAAAAGATTACAAAGCGTGTGACAAACGTGTGTGCCCATCACTGCATCGTAAGCAAGGTAGCCTAGAAACAGGTGGAATGGAGGACCAGCCCTGGCGTGCAGCCCCCTGGACCCAGAGGCATGTCCTCTGCTCAGGTCACCCACAAACTGATGGGGATGCTGAGATTGAAATTCCCCCAGCTCCCTTTGGGCTCTTTGGGACTTAGCCCGGGGGAGGCCTTGGGAGGGGTGCTGAGACGGGGCTGGGCCAGGGAGGTCGACAAGCTTGCCAGGGTGACCTTCGTAAGCAGCCTGCCAGCTATCTGCCTGTTCTGTCGCAGCCCCTGGAAACAAGCCGGAGCTGTATGAGGTGAGCGGCGGGCACCTGCCTGGCGGCACTGGCCAATAGTCTTATCTGCGTGGTCCTCACCGGGACCCCGCAGCCACTGTGGTGCTGCTGGCCGACCCTCCACCCTGTCTCCCTAACAGGAAGTGAAGCTGTATAAGAATGCCCGTGAGCGGGAGAAGTGAGTCCAGCACCCAGGCTGCCTGCCTCCCCCATACTGAGGGTCAGAAGGACATGGGGTCGGCCCAGGGAAACGGGTCCCAGGAGGCCTCTGCCAGGGGTGGGGTGAGAGGGGCAGCCAGACACGGAGCTCTGCCTCAGCGGCACCTTGGGTAGGACTGGCACCCTAGGCTCCGGGACCTTGGCTTCCCTGCCATGGCGGCCGCATCTGAAGGATGCGCTCCCTCAGGTATGACAACATGGCAGAGCTGTTTGCAGTTGTGAAGACGATGCAGGCCCTGGAGAAGGCGTACATCAAAGACTGCGTCAGCCCCAACGAGTGAGAGCCCGCTTCCCTGCACCACCGACCTGTACTTGGAAGCTTGTTTCTGCCCTCCAGGGCTGGGGCGCTCAGTAAGGAGCGGGGGCGGGGGTCTGAGGCCCACCCAGCGCAAGGAGGGTCGCTCGGGTGCTGGCAGCCTTGGTGCCATCTCGGGCAGGGACGCCTTGGCGGCAGTAGCCCAGCATTCTGGGGAGAGGGGAGCCCAGCGCCCTGGCTTCAGGGCTCTGCCCCAGCTTTGCTACCTGGGGCCTCATCAGTGCAAAGGCATAGAAGGCGAGCAGGGTGGCACAGGCAGTCAGTCTGTGGGGTGCTGCTGGCCAGGCCTGGCAGCCAGCTGGTACGTGGGGCCTTTGTTCGGTGCAGCAGCCCCTCCCCCATAGGACCACGAGCTGTCGACGTGGAGGCACAGCCAACATGGCCCGAGGAGCGGGCACAAGGGGTCTCGCTGGGCCTCTGCCTGGTGTTGGGCTGGGGGCCAACCTGCACAGTCCAGGCCAGGTCCATGTGGCAGCCGTAATTTGGCCGTTACCACCTCCCGCCATCTTCCAGAGTTATTTTTTTGTATAAACCAAGTGGGAAGGCTCGGCCCTCGATGGCCAATCCCTGGCCCTTCACCCAGCCCTCCGTGTGAGATGCCACTCGTCTGGAAGGGCGGAGGGTAAGCAGGATGTGCCAGGCGGCGCCGGCCTGGTGCTGAGGGCGGCAGCCTGACCCTTCCCCCAGATACACTGCGGCCTGCTCGCGGCTCCTGGTCCAGTACAAAGCTGCCTTCCGGCAGGTACAGGGGTCAGAGATCAGCTCCATCGATGAATTCTGCCGCAAGTTCCGAGTGAGTGAGCGGCCCCTCCACCCTGAGGGGCGTGGGCGGGCGTGGGCATGGGGGCCATTGGGCTGGGGCTGGGCTGCCCCGCGAGGCCCAGCACCGTGTGCCCTCCCTCAGCTGGACTGCCCGCTTGCCATGGAGAGGATCAAGGAGGACCGGCCCATCACCATCAAGGACGACAAGGGGAACCTGAATCGCTGCATTGCCGACGTCGTCTCGGTGCGGAGGCGGGAGGGCCACGTGCCCACAGCCCCGCGGTGCACAGAGTAGCTGGAGGGGGCGGCGAGCAGTCCTCCTGGGCAGCGTCCGGGAAACCCCCTGAGGCCCCTCTCATCCCAAGGCCCACGTGGGATGTGCCCAGAGCTCCCACCCACTGACCGCTCCTCAGCTGCAGGGTCAGGCTTAGGGCCCACGTGACCCCACGGCTGAGGCTGAGGAGGGCGAGGGCCGGCTGGTGCTGCCCCGGGCCCAGCCCTGCAGAGGACCGGGCTGGCGGGGGTCTTTGCTGGGGGCCCATGTCGTCTCACTCACACCTCTGCCGCCAGCTCTTCATCACAGTGATGGACAAGCTGCGCCTGGAGATCCGGGCCATGGACGAGGTGCGGCTCCCGGGCGGTCGGGGGTGGGGGCAGGGGAACCAGGGTCAGTGTCCCAGCGGGTCTTGTTTCCGCAGATCCAGCCCGACCTGCGGGAGCTGATGGAGACTATGCACCGCATGAGCCACCTGCCCCCTGACTTCGAGGGCCGCCAGACGGTCAGCCAGTGGTGAGTGTGTCACCTGCTGAGCCACCCTGTCCGTCGCAGCCCCGTAGCCCCCCACCTGCCGCAGCCCAGCTCTGTGCTCTGTGCCCCACAGGCTGCAGACCCTGAGTGGCATGTCAGCCTCAGATGAGCTGGACGACTCCCAGGTGCGCCAGATGCTCTTCGACCTGGAGTCAGCCTACAACGCCTTCAACCGCTTCCTGCACGCCTGAGCCCAGCCTCCCTACCCCCACCTTCTGCGATGGTCCCATTTCCCCCGACGTCTGCACCCGTTTTGCCATGCACAGTGGCCTAGAGCCCGCTCCCCCAATAACGATGCTTTCTGACCTCCCTGCTGCTGTGGGCGCCCCCCGCCCGCCCCAGGCCCTCCCTGCCTGTTTGTCTGCCCTCTGGGCCTCGGGAGCACGCAGCCCATTCATCCGGGAAGAGCCTCAGTGGCACTTTAGAGGCAGTGCCTTCCCTGGTGGGCACCGCCTGGCAAGCCAGCAGGGGTGCGCCTCCCCCCAGGCCAGGTAGGCTTGCATCTGCCTGCCACACCTTCCCCCACCTCTCAGCTGAGAGCTTTAGGCAGCGTGGCGGCCCAGCTGGCCAGGTCGGCGCAGAGCCTGACACCTTTGCAGCAGGGCCCATCCTTGTGCGGTGGCTCACAGGAGCCCCGGTTGGTAGCTCACAGTAGCACAGCTTGTCCTCCTGCCTGCCACCAAGGGTGTCCCTCACCCGGGAGCAAGGCCCAGCCGGTAGACGCCACGGGAGCCCCAGAGCTGGCCTTGCCCAAAGCCTGGTGGGGAAGCGACGCCAGCTCCTTTTGCTAGCGTTCACCACACCTGCTCCAAGGCCTTGTGCCGTCAGTGCTGGAAGCTGCCTGGCCCCGCGGGGTTCATGTCTGCGTCCTCATCCTCTGGGGCAGACAGCAAGCAGCAAACCAGAGACCAAGGCTCTGGGTTCCAAGGGGGGTGGGTTCCAGTTTTAGCAGCTGTGGCGTTGGGATAAGGGACATGCCAGGGTTTCATCATAACATTTTCTCTTAGTGGCACTTCTTTGTATCTGGCTTCTAGAGGCAACCAAATAAAGTGTGTGGTATTTCGAGTGGTGATGGAGGAGGTCCAAGGCTGCCAATGAGGAGGTGCCATTGCATATGGGGTGGTCAGGAACAGCTCTCAGCATTGAACAAAAGGTCCAGGAGAAGTGAGCAGGGCTCTCTGGGGAAGGAGGAAGGGTGTGGGAAGCCGGGTGGGAAACGGGGCTGGAAGGCGGGTCAGGACTTGGGATTGTACCCAGGAGCCCCAGATGCCAGTGAGGGACTCAGAGCAGAGGCCCTCATCTCCCTGGTGTGTTAGGGGGAAGAGCAGAGTCAGCAAGTGTGGGGGAGAGGCCGTCAGCTTCTGGGTGTGGACCGTGCTGTGTGTGGCGCCCACAGTCTGCTGGATGCAGCGGTGGAATGAGAACTCTGGGGTTACACCAGGCTTGAGCCTGAGCACCTGGAGGGGTGGAGGAACTCCTATTGAAATGTGTACACCTGGGGAGGAGGGGCCCTGTGTTCACAGGCTGAGCTGGACTTAGCTCTCCGATGGTCAAGGGGAACTGTCAAGTGCGTGGCTGGACACCAGCAGGTAGAGTTCCATAGAGAAGGGTGAAGGCTGGTGTCTGGGGTGAAAGCACACTATCATGGGTGCCAGGAATTCTACCCAAGGGGCAGGACTGGCGCTGCATCAATGCAGGAGCTGAAGACGGGGCGACCGGGGCCTGGGGAGGAGGCCAGAGGCCCAGGTGTGGAGGACGGTGAGCTCCAGGGCGGACAGAGCCGAGGAGGAGCCCTGCCGAGTCTGGCCCGCGGGGCTCTCGGTGACTTTGACAACAGTGTGGGTTGGGGTGAGGCTTCAGTGGAGCCTGGGAGAGGCCACCAGTGCCTGAGTCCCCACGACCTGCTGTCTAGGGAGCTGAGGGGGCAAAGGGCCAGGGAGGGTTGTTTGGGTCTATTTTAATTTTTTATTTTTATTTTTTTTTGCGGTACGCGGGCGTCTCATTGTTGTGGCCTCTCCCGTCGCGGAGCACAGGCTCCGGACGCCCAGGCTCAGCGGCCATGGCTCACGGGCCCAGCTGCTCCGTGGCATGTGGGATCTTCCCGGACCGGGGCACGAACCCGCGTCCCCTTCATCGGCAGGCGGACTCCCAACCACTGCGCCACCATGGAAGCCCTATAAATTATTTTTAATTTTTTATTGCAATGAAATATGTAAAACATAAAGTTGGCCACCTGAAACATTTCTAAGTTCAGCGGCATTGGGTGCATTAACGACGTCGTGCGTTCATTGCCATCATCTGCAGGATCCTTCTCATCTTCCTAAACTAAAACTGTCCCCGTTAAACAGCTCCCTATCCCGCCCAGCCCCTGGCACCAACCATTCTACCTTCTACCCCTGGATTCTGACGATCCCCAAAACCTCGAAGTATGAATGGAATCATACAGAATTTGTTCTTTTGTGACTGGCTTACTTCGCTTAGCATAATGTCCTCAAGGTTCATCCATGTTTTAGCATGAGACAGGATTTCCTTCCTTTTCATGTCTGAATAATATTCTGTGGTATGTCTAGACCATATTTTGTTTTATCTGTTCACCCACTGATGGGCCCTTGGGCTGCTTCCCTCTTTGGGCTTCTGTGAATATCCTGTGATGAATGTGGGTGTCTGGCGCTTGCTGGATGATGGACTGATGCAGGAGGGGCCTGGGGATAAGCCCAGCGCTGGCGGGGGACAGGCAGGTATGCAGGGGAGTTGGTGACACACTCTGTGGCTGCTCTGGGCTAGGAAGGGAGGGCATGGGTAAGTGGTTGGGGGGACACGAAGCAGGGAAACGTGGGCCCACGCAGAGGGGTGCTGAGGCCCAAGGGCGTGCCAGCTGTGTGCCAGGCCTCCACCAGGGAACCTGAACGGCTGGGCTGAGACCTTTTCCCTGAAGCAAACCAGGCCTTGAGCAGTGGATGACCTGAGGCAGCAGCTTGGTCCCAGGCTCAGCTCCAACCAGCCCCTGGCCCTGACAAGGTGGGGTAGGAAAAAGGCCAGTTTGAGCCCAACAACTGGGGTGGGGGGGTGGCCCAAATCTTTCCAGCTTCTCTCCTCATTGACTCAGGGGTCCAGAAGTCATCTGAACCCCTGGCAGACTCTTCCCATCCCCTCCCCTTGCCTGACACCCCTGTAGGACCCACCGAGGTCACACTGCAGTGCCATCCGGCATGTGTGTGGGTGGGAGGGCAGGAGCCACACCTGAACTCGGGCCCAGGACACTGTCCTCAGCCTGAGGCCCTGCCCTGGGTGGCACAGGATGATGGGGACAGAGTCCTGGGGCCTCTCCTTCCCTACCCCAACCACACCCCCTAGGGACAGGTCAGGGTCAGCAGCTGGTCCAACCAGGTGTGGAAGGGGCCACCCACACACTCCCTCCAGAAGGCAAGGCTGCCCCGGGACTGGGGTTGGCTAGCTCCCTGGGGTCTGCCCCTTGCCCCAGACTGCCACCTAGGCAGAGATAAGGCCTAGAAGTTCAAAGGCCGGAGCGGAGGCAGCAGGGAGGGGCAGGGCTGGGAGCCACGGTTCTCCCCCTCTCCCTGAGCCTAGTGCCCACTTCCTGCTTCCTGCTGCCCTCAGGGCCCAGGAGCCCCTCACTGGCTGGCGAGCCGGGGGGTATGGACAGGGCGCCCAGCCTCCTTTTTGCTCTTGTTTGTGTGGGGCTTTGGCCATTTCCTGGGGAGTTTCCCCTGGAGGGTTTGGAGAGGGGCACATGACTCAGCCAGCACCTTATCTCAATTCCCTCGGATTCCAGCGCCCGCAAGAATTTCAACACAGAATTCCATCGCAGCTCAGGACCCCACCCCCAGGGAGGCCCTCGAAGGCTCTGGGGGTGTCTAAGTTGCCTGAGCCAGGGGGCTGGGGGGGTGGCCCTGCTGGGGATGCTGCAGGGAGGGGAGTGGGGCGGGGCCGGATGGGGGCTTTCAGGTGGGATGTGGGGACCGGGCCTGTAGTGGTGTCTTGGAACCTCTGCACCAGGCCCCCTTGGCTTGGGGGCAGCTCTCAGAGAGAGGGCCCCGGGAAGCAACACCCACACTGAAACAGAGTTCCCCTAAAACCGAGTTCCTCTGCCAACTTCCTCCTTAGCCTCTCTATGCAAATCTTATTCCCTGTCTTGTCTGACACCTGTTCCCCTGAAGACTGAGGAGTACCAAAAAAATGGGGGGGGATTGAAACTGAGCAGGACCCTGGGGGGCCTCCTGAGTACAAATCCTTCCCTTGTACCCCGTTTCTTGTTTGTAGGAAACGGGCTTCATTCAGCCCCCTAAGACCTTCCCTGAGTTCCAAAGGGCAGGTTCAAACCGTTGCTAATCAGGGAAGCGAGGGGATGCAGAAACAAAGGAGGGGCAGTCAAGAAACTACAGCCTTGGGGCAAGGTCCTGGCTCCCGTTGGAGCTCTTCTGCCAGAACTAAGGCCCCCACCCAGGTGGAAGATGGCGACTACAAGCTGGGACCCCAGAGCACCGCCGCCGCCTCCCCACCAACCACTCAGGAGAAAGTCACATGCCCTGCTGCCCTCACCCCAAATTTTGCCTATTAAAGACTCCCCAGAAACCATCAGGGAATTCAGGGTTTTTAAATACGAGCCACCCGTTCTCCTTGCTCAGCCCCCCAGTAAACCCTTCTCTGCTCCGGACTCCGACGTTTCGGCTTGTTTGGCCTCACTGTGCGTCGGGCACACGGACTTGCATTCGGTAACAAGATCCTTGCGGGAGCAGAGGGGGTGGCCGGGGGCCACAGCTCAGTGGGCCGCCCAGTCCAGCCCGGGCTTGCCCCCGGCGGGCAGCAGCACCTCGCTGAGGAGGACCTGGAATGGTTAACCTGAGACACCTCCAGCAGCCAATCACAGGGCCCCGCAGGAAATGCCTGGAGAGCCTCGCCGGGGCGGGCGGGTCCCAGCCCAGCCCAGAGTCTGGCACCAGGCAGCCCACGCGGCCCACAGCCACCCAGGCGACCGACCATGGCCTCCCTGGAACTCAGAGCACCCGGGGGCCGCAGCTTGGCTGGCCCGGCCGGGCCCAAGCTGGGGCTGCTGCTGGCCTTGCTGGCTGTGCTGCCGTTGACCGGGACGGCGACCCCACCTGCCCGTCTGCTGACCCTGCTGTCCTCAGGCCGGGGTGTTCTGGACCGCAAGGCGCTGGGCAGCCTGTTAAATACACTAGCGGTCCGTGTGCATTGCGCCGACGGGCCGTGTGGAAAGGTAACGGCCCCACCCGACGGGTCCCCCGGCCCCAGCCCCAGCCCGCCGCTCCACCCCGAGGGCCGGCGGCAAAGGGATCGGGCAAA
>NW_006791731.1:419363-449233 GCF_000442215.2 Lipotes vexillifer
CCGTGTGTGTGTGTGTGTGTGTGTGTGTGTGTGTGTGTGTGTGTGTGTGTGTGTGTGTGTGTGTGTGTGTGTGTGTGGTGCGCGTATGCGTGTGTGTACCGTCCTGTCATT
Source organism: Lipotes vexillifer (assembly GCF_000442215.2). NCBI lineage: Eukaryota > Metazoa > Chordata > Mammalia > Artiodactyla > Lipotidae > Lipotes > Lipotes vexillifer. The sequence goes on from NW_006791731.1 coordinate 419,475, forward strand.
GGGGGGGATGGTGGGGAGAGATGGTGGGGAGAGCCCGTGAGTGAGCAGGTGATGGAGGGGTGTCGCTGTGAGAGGGACGGAGAGGATGGTGGTCCTTGTGTGAGGCCCCCGCAGGGAAGGGGGCAGCTCCTGGGCCGCAGATACCTGGCCCCCGCCCACCTGTCTCTGCCCACAGTGCCTGTCTGTGGAAGACGCCCTGGCCCTGGGCAGGCCTGAGAAGCCAGGGCTCCACACCGCTCCGGCCCTGGAGCCCAGGCACATCGCCCGCCTCAGCGCTGCCGCCGCCCTCTACCTCAGCAACCCGGAGGGCACCTGTGCGGATGTCCGGGCTGGCCGCTGGGCCTCCCGCGCCGACCAGCTCCTGGCCCTGCTCGAGCGCCCTGAGGCCCTGGCCCCAGGCTTGGCCAGGCTGCTACAGAAGATTGAGGCCCAGGCCGCTGGCCGGCCCGCTTCTGCGGAGGTGGGGGCCCGGGCGGGCCGGCCAGGGGTGGCGGGTGAAGAGGAGCCAGGAGGGATTGGGGGGCGGGGGGCCCCTTAGGGGGCTGGGCCTCGACGCCTTTCTGGGCACTTGGGGGAGTCTGGGCTGGGGGAATCACAAATGGACGCTCCCCACTGAGTAGGGCAGGGCCGCAGGGGCCCCAGGAGGGGCCCTGACCCTGGACGGGGTCTGAGAAAGCTCCTGGGGCTACAGGGAGGAGCCCTGGGGGGAAGGTGGGGGCCTGGACCCCCTGGGCCAGGAAGGGGGAGGCCTGTGGTACCAGGGAGGGGCCCCAAGCAGGGGAGGGGCCCAGCCCAGGTCTGAGGTGAACAAGAAGTGGAGCTCCCGGGAGGCTGGTCCAGAGTCACTGGAGTCCAGGGGGCACCAGGGGCAATGGCAGAGCTAGAGGCCAGGAAGCCCACGCTGCCAGTGAGACTGAGGCCCAGCTCCTCCCCAGGCCTGTGTAGACCTGCCTCAGCTGTTGGAGGAAGCAGCAGGGGTGGGGTCTCCCGGCAGCCCCGGCCCAGTGCTGGCCGCCCTGCTGGACCACGTCGGCAGCGGGTCCTGCTTCGGGGCCCTGCCGAGCCCTCAGTACTTCGTGGACTTCGTGTTCCGGCAGCACGGCCGCGAGAACCCCAACATCACGCTGGCTGGTGAGCCTGAGCTGGGCCAGTGGGCAGGGAGTGCCCTGAACCCCAGCGTCGGTGCCCCTGGGGAGCGCAGGGCTGGAGCCCACACAAACTTTGTCCCTCTGTCCTCCCTGCCAGAGCTGGAGGCCTTGATGCAGCGCCTGGGGGTGGGCGGAGCGACCGAGACCCATGGTGACCACAGTGACCACCGTCATCGGGGAGAGGGGGCCAACCGCCGGGGCCCTGTGCCCCCTGCCACCCCCAACAGCAGCTCCAGCATGTGGGACACAGTGAGCAGTCCATGCGCCTTAGTCTTGGAGAGAGGTGGGGTCCCACCAGTCTGCTCAGGTCCCTGAGCCCCAGGCCTGTCACCCCGCCAGGTATGCCTGAGTGCTGGAGATGTGATGGCTGTGTATGGGCTGTCTGAGCAGGCTGGGGTGACACCGGAGGCCTGGGCCCAGCTGAGCCCTGCCCTGCTCCAGCAGCAACTGAGTGGGGCCTGCAGCCCCCAGCCTGAGCAGCCCACCCAGGACCAGCTCAGTCAGGTGCAGAGTGAGTGCCCACCTCCCCAGCTGTGCCTGGCTGTGCCCAGGGGCCTGGCAGCGTGGAGGAGGAACCGAAAAGGGAGGAGGGAGTGGCCGCTGCGTTTGGGAGGGGCGGGGAGAGCTGGGCCAGGGCTGGCGTGGAGGGGTAGCAGGGAAAATGGGGGCCTGAAAGGGAAGAGGATGGGGTTTTGAGGCCGGAGGCTATAGCAGGAGCGGCCCTGGCGGGTCTTGCTCGCTCCTGGACCCCACCTGGACACCCTCCCCTGGGAGGCTCTCACTGTGTCCCCCCACCCCAGGGTACCTATACGGCTCGCTGGCTACGCTGCTCATCTGCCTCAGCTCCGTCTTCGGGCTCTTGCTGCTCACCTGCGCCAAATGCAGCACTGCTACCCACTACATCATCCAGACCTTCCTGAGCATGGCTGTGGGCGCGCTCACAGGCGACGCCCTTCTGCACTTGACGCCTCAGGTCGGCCCCCACCCCGCCAGGACCCTCCCTCCCCCACCAGGGACTCGCCTACCCAGAATTCCTTCCAGGCACACCCTCCTGGGACCCCTCCCTGACCCCTAACCCCTATCTCCTTGTCTGGGGGGAGGAGGCCCTGGGGCAACTGGCCCAGCGCCCTCTGGCCCCCCAGGTGCTGGGGCTGCACTCGCACGATGGCGAAGGCCTTGGCTCGCAGCCCACCTGGCGCCTCCTAGCTGTGCTGGGTGGTCTCTATGCCTTCTTCCTGTTCGAGAGCCTTTTCAACCTCTTGCTGCCCGTGGACCCGGAGGTCAGGTGCATGGGGGCTGGACACGGTGTGGGGAGGAGGGGGGGAGGCGTGGTGGACCCTGAGCCGCTGTCCCCGCAGGACCGAAAGGATGGGCCCTGCAGCCACGGCCACAGTCACGGCGGCCACAGCCATGGCGTGTCCCTGCAGCTAGCGCCGAGCGATCTCCGGCCTCCCAAGCAGCCCCACGAGGGCTCGCGCGCAGACCTGGTGAGCTGGCTCTGACCGGACGTCCCTACCCCACGCGGAGCCCTGTCTGCACTCCCAGCCCCCACGCCAAGGCTTCTGCCCCTGGCCTGGGCTGAGGACCTAGCTCCGCGAGCCCCTCCTCACTTCCCCGCCCAGAGGCTCATCTACGCGGACCGCATCCGCCCCGCCCCACAGGTGGCGGAGGAGAGCCCCGAACTGCTGAGCCCGGAGCCCCGGAGACCGAGCCCAGGTGAGCCCTGAGGGAGGCCCCGGAAGCACTGGGTGCCAGGGGTTCGGTGCGCAGCACCGGCACGGGGGGGGGCGGGGGCGAGGAGGGGCGAGGCAGATGCCCACCCACGCCGGCCGCGCCCGCAGAGCTGAGACTGCTGCCCTACGTGATCACGCTGGGAGACGCCGTGCACAACTTCGCCGACGGTCTGGCCGTGGGCGCCGCCTTCTCGTCCTCCTGGAAGACGGGGCTGGCCACCTCGCTGGCCGTGTTCTGCCACGAGGTGCCGCACGAGCTGGGTGAGCCGCGAGGGGTTCCAGCGGGGCGGGGCCTGCCTGGGGTGCGGTTGGCTGGTTGGCGGGACAGTTGGGAGGGACTATCGGAGCGGGGCGAGGTCTGTCGGGGGTGGGCGGGGCTCTCGGCCTGACCCCGCCCCTCGCGCCCCAGGGGACTTCGCTGCCCTGCTGCACGCGGGGCTGTCGGTGCGCCTGGCGCTGCTGCTGAACTTGGCCTCGGGGCTCACGGCCTTCATCGGCCTCTACGTGGCGCTCGCGGTAGGCGTCGGCGAAGACGGCGAGACCTGGATCCTGGCGGTAGCCACTGGTCTCTTCCTCTACGTGGCACTCTGCGACATGGTCAGCACGGAGTGCGGGAGGGGACTGCAGTGGGCGGCAGCTGAGCAGGAGCTCTGAGCTGACTTCTGACCCAGGGCCCACCTCCTCCGCAGCTCCCGGCCACGCTGAACGTGCGGGACCGGCGGCCCTGGCTCGTCTTCCTGCTGCACAACGTGGGCCTGCTGGGCGGCTGGACCGTCCTGCTGCTGTTGTCGCTGTATGAGGATAATATCACCCTCTGATAGACTCTGCCCCAGTCTCAGCCCTTGACTCTGGCTCCTGGCCCTGCACTATCTCAGCCCCTTAGAAACCGCAGCCACCCGGAGAGCCCCGGTGCCCATCTTCAATAAAGACACTCTTGTGCTTGGAGCCCAGCCTGCTCACCTCGCTGGGAGGGAAGGGTCTCCCACCAAGAAAGGTCGACAGGTGGGGCGGTATCTCCCCCCACAGCAGTGCCTGTTGCCTGACGAGGAGCTCAGGGACCTCCAAGTAGCCAGCCTCAGTCCCCTCATCTGTAATGCATGGGAAGTGAAGCCAGAGAAATGGGCCACGGTCTGAGGGCCGCAGGGAGGACCTGGGGTCCAATCAGGAATCAAATTTGTTTGCTTGTAGCAGAAAAAACAAAACAAGCAAGCAGCATTTACACAGATGAGGGCTTGTTTCTCTCTCATGAAAAATGGGCCTGGAGATAATCAGACGAGGGTGTGTGGCAACCCTCAGTGAGGCCCGGGCCTCTGCTGCTCTGCTCCACTGTCCTCAGCAGAAGTGTCCATCCTCAGAGTCCCCGTGTGGTAGTTTCCTAGGGCTGTAGCACAGCCCACCACACACTGGGTGCCTTAGGACGTCAGAAATTTATTTCCTCAGAGTTCTGGAGGCAGAAGTCTGAAATCAAGGGGTCAGCAGGCTGTGCTCCTCTGAAGTCTCTGGGAAGAATCTGTTATGTGAGCTCCTACTGGCTTCTTGTACTGGCAGCCCCATCACCCCTCCCACCCCCCAGCCTTGGACCACCCTCCCGCCCATCACTGTCCCTTTCGAGCAACTTTGAGCCACCACTTCCACTGACAGCCTCCCTAAATTTCCCATTGAAGAAGTAAGTCCAGCAGGCAGGCCCACATCTGCTTTCCTGCTGGCAGCCCTACAACTTCCCAGTCCCTCTGCCCGCCTTCTCCTCCTGTCTGACTGGATGGAGCTGCATCCCGCCCGCTGCTGCTCTCCCAGGACTGTGCTCCTTCAGTATCTCTGCCTCTCTCTGCACCGTCCACCTCTGTCCCACACACAAACTCTCATTCCTTTGTCAGGGCACTTGCCACATGCCAGGCTCAAGTCTGAGGGCTCTGTGGCCACTGACCTGTTTATCCAACACAGATGCCCTGTGCTGTGGATGCCATGACTATGCCCATCTGACTCGGATGAGGAGAGTTAGTGTTCCGGCCACAGCCCCACCTCTGCCCCTGCTCCCTCCTCTAGTACATGCTCAGGGTGGTTCTGGCTACAGTTTTTGTTATCTTTTTTTTTTTTTTTTCATGCTATCAGAACTTTATTAGGTGGAGTTTAGGCAAAAGAGAAAACCTCTGAAACAGTCACCCACCTGGTTCAGGATGACCGGAATAGAGGAGCCTTTGCTGGGAGACATGCTTTCACTGAGATGAAAGCATATCTTCGATTTTTTAAAAGGAGAGCCGACAGGCTGAATATCTCTGAGTGTAAATTCAGATTATTTTAAAAATGGTCAGCCAGAGGAAGGCAGGTCTCTGGGGTCAAGACCAGAACAGAAGCAGAAGCCCCTGCTCTGTATGGAGACAAACAGGTACCATTTTTATGTTGGGCAGGGGTGGGGGTGGGGCGGGGGCTATATCTCTGCTATTCCCAGATCAAAATTTGGAGGGAGGGAAACATGACAAATGACAAAAGGACCAGTTTCTCAAAAATCGAGGGATAGGGCTTCCCTGGTGGTGCAGTGGTTGAGAGTCCGCCTGCCGATGCAGGGGACACGGGCTCGTGCCCCGGTCCGGGAAGATCCCACATGCCGCGGAGCGGCTGGGCCCGTGAGCCATGGCCACTAAGCCTGCGCGTCTGGAGCCTGTGCTCCGCAACGGGAGAGGCCACAACAGGGAGAGGCCCGCGGCCCCAAAAAAAAAAAAAAAAAAAAAAAAAAAATCAAGGAATAAAGTAATTACATGAGGACGAAAACTCAAATAATGGTTTACAAGGGAGCGAGGCAAGTCGTGATTCTTCATTGGTACCTGACCCCAATACCCAAACTGCGTTAAACCAGCCTGCCAGGGGGCTATGTATTGATAGAAGGCCTGCAGGGAAAAGGGGAATAGGGGGCTTATTTTGCTACAGCAAGAAGGGGCTTGAGTGGGGAGAGTAGCAGTAGGCCCCCACTCCCCTAAGACTTCTATCACATCTACAAATATTTATAAATACATTACATAAAATAGCAAGTGTGGGAGGCAGGCTCCCCACAAAGTCTCGGCTGACACAATTACACGTCGCAGGAATTCTAGGAAAGGGCGCGGGGCTCCTAGAGAAATGGGCTGCGGGTGTTCTCTCCTGCTCAGGGTAAGCTCTGCCCCAGCCTACCCCTCTTCTCAGGGTTCAGTTTTGTTATGACTTTTAAAGGGCTTTGCTGTGACTTAGGGGTCACACACCTGCCCAGGCATCCAAGTGACCCCATTGTCCACCACTCAAGGGTCCAGATTTGAGGCCTTGTTGCTGAAATGAGCTAGTGAGCACATCTGGATGCAACATGAACACATATTTCTATGCCATTTTCTCGGCTATGACTATACTTTCTTGTTTTATTTCCTAAGATTCCGTTTCTTGGGACCTCCCTGGCGGTCCAGGGGTTAGGACTCCGCGCTCCCACGGCAGGGGGCCCGGGTTGATCCCTGGTCGGTGGACTAAGATCCCGCAAGCCGTGCGGGGCGGCCAAAAAAAAAAACTCTGTTTCTAAATCCCAGACCTGTTCGCGGGTATCTAGGGCGAGTCCCTGCCAAGTGAGGAGAGGACTGCTTAGCTGTGCATGGTCCTGGCTCCAAGGCCCTTGAAGTGGGCAACTGTGCCAGGTCTCAGGAGGGAGCAGTGGGCAAGAGGCGCGAAAAGCGCCGTTCTGCGGGGAGGGGCTCGTAGAGGGGCCGGCGGGACCACCGGCAGCTACGCGACCGCCAGTGCCAGTCAGGGCCGTGCGCCGTGAGTACGCGTGTTTTGGAGCGGGTGGCGGGGGGGTCGCTCTGCGGGGGAACACTGAGCAGGGACGGGACACGGCATCTCCATGAAGCTCTCCCTGGACTAGTCGGGCGTCCGCCACACTAGCGGCGCCTGCCGAGGCGTAATCTGGCGAGTGTTTGTGTCCGGGGGTCCCTGCCCTCCCGGCCTCCACACTGCGAGGCTCGTCTGGCTGAGCTGGGCTTCGGCACCCGGCAGGGCGCCTAAGACCTCGCCTCGTCCTGCGGGCGAGACCCTCAGCGGTGACCCATTCTGAGGTCCTGGGGCGGGCAGGGCCCTGACCGGCGGCCCTGAGCCGCCTCTGCCCCCATCCGGCTTCCAACCCGCTCCTGCGTTCGCCCGCAGTGGGACTCTGGATCTTGAGAGAGTTCGGTTTTCGGGGCTCCGGAGGCGGAGCCTCGAGGCCGCCCCAGACCACCAGGGGCCGCTGTCGCCCCCGCGGCAGCTGCGCCTTGGCGGCACTGCGCAAGCGCAGAAACACGGAACCTCGGCGCGCGGCTTCCGGGCCCTGCCGGGCCGTGTTCGTTGCCGTACGGGTCCCCCGCCACCCGGCTCCAACTGTTAGGTGGGTGGCCGCCGGGCGGGCGGTCTTGGGGTCGTGCGCCGGCGGCCCGGCTCATCTTGTCGCCTTCCGGCCCTGTGCAGCCCGGGCTCGGCGCCATGTACGCCGTATACAAACAGGCACATCCGCCCACCGGCCTCGAGTTCTCGATGTATTGCAACTTTTTTAACAACAGCGAGCGCAACCTCGTGGTGGCCGGGACATCGCAGCTCTACGTGTACCGCCTCAACCGCGACGCCGAGGTAGGTAGGCCCGCTCCAGCCGCAGCGCCACGCGGCGAGGGTTGCCCGGTGCAGACAGAGAGGCAGGCCAGGCGGGCTCCGTGGTTGGTTGTGTTCAGAGCCTGTTCTCTTCGGTGCCACGTTCCTCCACCTCTTCCCACGCCTGGCGGGCTCAGAGGCCTGCCCTGCGCGTCTCATTTGCTCTTTCGTCTTTTTAGCAAATTACATGAACACCTGCTGTGTGCTAGGTGGTAGCGATGCAGTAGTGAACAAAACCTGCAAAAACTTGGGGCAGGAGGACACCTACTGACCAAATGCACACGTGCGAACACACCTGTAGACACACTGCAGCCTGCAGAAGGGGCAGCTGAGGAAATGGAGGAGAGAATGAGTGATCAGAGGAGCCTCTTTTAGGCAGAGTAGGAGGTTGTTGGGGGAAGAACTTTCCTGGCAAAGAGAACAAGGCTGGGTGTAGGTGTGGGTCGGAGGTCGGTAAAGTGTGATGAACCCATCAGTAGAGGAGATACAGGGGTGCTTTGGTTGCCGGCGGTGTGAGGTTTGGTCCAGGGGGACTTCTTGCAGGAGGCGGCTTCTCATCTGTTCTTGAAGGGGGGGTAGGAGCCGGGAGTAAGAGCCAGGCTCAGGGATGGGGAGGGGGTAGGTTCCAGGCAGAAGGAAGGCCTGTGCGCAGGCCAGAAGTAATTGAGGCGGGGGAGGGGTTGGACTGGGGTGCAGAGTGGAGGTGGGGTGGGAGGGGTTGTCGTCTGCGGGGCAGCAGGTGGACAGGGCCAGGGGGCAGCCAGGAGGATGCCACCTTCCTGGGCACCTACCTCAGGACATGGGTGTTTGTTTTGTGTTAAACGTGTGTACTGTTACACTAATTCACACGTGACAAAGCAAGCAAGATACAGAAGGATGTGAGAGCTTTGCGACTGAATACGTGTCATTAAAAAATCTTAGTTTAAGCTTTTGAGATACAGCAGTTTTGAGGTCAGTGTTTGGCTTTTGTCAAAATTTCAGTCAAAACTGAAAAAGAAATTTTGCAAATAAATATATATGGTTCCACACTGAACAGGAGGATCTTTGCTGTTACTAAATCTGAGACGGGTTTTCAGTCAACTTTCAGAGACAGACTGGAAGTTTTTACGTTGTTACGTGTTTTACAGAAGGGTTCACAGCATCTTGGGAGGGGTTAGTGAGCGCTGCCTCGGAGTGCCGCCGCCGGGGTGGCGCTCTGGTTCTGGTTGGGGGGGCGGACCACACGCTGCCAGCACGTCACATGCTGGAGGCGAAAGTGCCTGCGCCCCGCAACAGGATGGGATGGAGCCACGCGTGGTCTAAAGCTCCCCTCCTTGGGCAGGTGAGATTTGAGTGGGCCAGGAGGATGGTGTGGGAAGAGCTTCCAGGCAGAGCCGAAGGTCCCAGGGCAGCAGGGGCCAGTGTTTCGGGACCAGCCCAGCGGCGGAGCGGGAGGAGAGAGGAGTGAGCCGGTGACAGTAGAGGGTCAGAGGGGTGCCGGGCCGGGGGTGGGGCATTGGCACCGCGGCCTTCTGGGCCATTGTGGGAACTGAGTGGTGACTTGAGGCAGACGGGGAGTTAAGGTTTGGGCAGAGGAGCGAGCTGACCAGACGGTGTCTCCCAGGGTCGCTGTGGCCGCCGTGCGGAGGAGCAGCGGGTGCTAGAGGTGGCAGGAAGCGCCTGGGTCAGGACGGAGGGATGTGGGGCGGGCAGGGGAGAGGAGCCCAGGGCGATGCCGAGGCTCTTCAGGGTCGAGGCTTTGCCTGGGTCGGAATTTCGGTCTGAGCGCCTGCAGGGCGCCTGCAGGGCAGAGTTGCCGGCACCTGAGAAGGGAGGAGGCTGCAGGGACTGCGGTCAGGAGCTCAATTTGGACATCGTAGGAGTTACTTGTTGCTGCATCACAAGGTGCCCCAGAGCTCAGCAGCGTGAAACAGCGGGCACTGCCTCACAGGGTCTCGGGGCGGGAAGCCGGGAGCGGCCCCGACAGGGTCTCTCGGGGCTGCAGTGAGACGTCGGCTGGGGTCGCCGTCCTCTGAAGGCCCCACTGGGGTTGTGTTTTCTGCTTTCTTTCGAGGCATCGGTTCCTCACCGTGCGGCCTCTCCACAGGACTGCGCACCACACACAGCCTCCCCGAGGACGACTCAGCCTGCCGGGCTGGAAGCCCCGTGTCTTTTGTAACCTGATCTGGAAGTGGTCAGGGCCACGTGGACCTCCCAGCGCAGGGAGCCGCTGGGGCCACTACAGGCACTTTGAGGTGCTCACTCCACAGCCGGAGTCGATGTCCAGGAGGGGTTGGGGGCTGGAGCTGGAGTCGGGGTCTGCAGCCTGTGGGTGGTGTTTAGACGCGGTAGCAGCCGGTTGCAGTCACCCCGAAGGTGGCCCCTGGGGCGCCCCAGCATCAAGGGGTAGCAAGAAGAGAAGCCCTGGAAGAGTCGGGAGCCGCATGTGCTCAGGGAGGTGGCAGCCAAGCCAGAGAGTGTTCTGGCGGCCGAGGGAGGGCAGCGTTTGGGGACCTGATGCTGGGTCCCATGTTTCTGAGCCTCAGGTGGGTCCTGAGGCCTGGAGGCCCCTGGTGACCCCGACGAGGAAGTCTGGTGGCAGGCAGGGGTGCGGGCCAGTGAGGCCAGAGCCTGGTGCAGGAGGAGGGTCAGTACCAGTGGACAGAGGCAGCTCCCTGGGAGAGGTCTGCGCAAAGGGAAGAGAAGAAACGGAGCAGAAACTGGTAGGAAGAGGAGGATTTTTTAAGCGGAGCGAGACGGCACAGTTTCCTCTGAAGGGAAGGAGCCGCCTGTGCAGGGCCCCCGGCACAGCCCACTCTCAGCCCACCAAGATCCAGGGGAGCTTGCACGCCTCTGAAGGGCTGTAAACGATTCCAAGAAGATCCTTGGCAGACTAGATGCGGCTGCAAAGCCTGAATAGGATACTTGCTCCCCGGCCCTTCATAGGAAAGTCTGCCTACTCTTACACCAGAGAGTGGAGTGTGTGGGAGCCGGACATGGAGTGCGGGCTGGGTGGAGTCCTCGGGTGGGTGAGCGTGTTGGGGGTCAGCCTAGTCACTGCTGCGGGACAGCCCGCCCTGGAGCTTCAGATAGTGCTGTCACCAGGGTGGCACACACCTGTGGGCGGCCGGGAGCTTGGATGGCACAGCAGGGACCGTGGGGACGCCCGGCCTCTGCTCTGAGCTCTGGGTCTCGTCTGGGTGACTTGAAGGGCATGTCTCCCCCCTTTCTCTCCACGTGGCTGCCTTGGTTTTCGTGGCAGGAGGCCTTGAGGTAGTTGAGCTTCTTACGTTGAGGGAAGCGGCCGGTTGTGGCCGGGGCCAGACTCTGGGGGCACAGCGTCCCTTTTGTCACTGACTGTCCTTCAGAGCACCACCCCCAGCCCGGATTCAAGAGGGGGTGGTAAGCCCCCTCTGGAGGCTGTCTTCAGTCTTCCCCAGGGAATCAAGTGCAAGTGCAGGGGCTGCCGTGGTGACAGGAGGGAAGGAGAGAGTGGGGAGCAGATGGTGGGGGTGGGGCGTGTGCCTGGTCCCTCAGTCCTGGGGGAAGCAGACCCCAGGCAGCTGCGGGGGCAGCAGGTCTCGCTGCTTTGCAGGGCCGGGCAGCTGTGACCTTCGGGAGGAAAGAAAGTGGATAGCACTTTCTTGAAATTAAGCACAGTCTCAAGTAAATAGAAAATGTATCATGGATGGGAAGTCTCAGTATTGTAGAGATGTCATACCCTCTTCAAATGAATCCAAAACTCATGTTCTTTTTCTCAAAGTTGCCATGAGATTTCTTGTAAGATTTTATAATCTTGATTCTCAGATTTACGTGGAAGAGTCAAAAATCAAGAATGTATCATTTTATTTATTTTTAAGAATTTCTAAAAAAATTAATTTATATTTTATTTATTTATTCTTGGCCGTGTTGGGTCTTTGTTGTGTGCGCGGGCTTCTCATTGCGGTGGCTTCTCTTGTTGCGGGGCATGGGCTCTAGGCACGCAGGCTCTGTAGTTGTGGCGCACGGGCTCTGGAGCGCAGGCTCAGTAGCTGTGGCGCACGGGCTTAGGTGCTCCGCGGCGTGTGGGATCTTCCCGGCCCAGGGCTCGACCCTGTGTCCCCTGCGCTGGCAGGTGGGCTCCTGATCACTGCGCCTGCAGGGAAGCCCGCATTATTTCTCATTAGCTGGTACCTTTGAGGCCACAGCAGGTCTCTGTGGTTTATTACGATCTGGCTCCACTGAGCTTCCCCAAATGGCACAGAGTCCTTGTAACCCTTTATCCTCTTGACCCACACGCTTTGTTCTGTTGTCACAGGTTTTGCTCCTGTGTAGGTTAGAAGCTCTGCAGAACATTGTTGCTGTCGTTAGCACTTTGGTTTTACATAATTTCAGACCCAGAAAAGTTGCAAAAGCGCAAAGATTTCCTGTGTACACTCACCCAGAGTCCCGAAGGTGAACATTGTGCCGTATGTCTGTCTTTTTTTCCTGGACCTGGAGGATAAGCTGCAGGCAGGGACCCCTTGGCTCCTGGAGGTCAGCATGTCACGCGTGTTCAGACAATACCAAAGTCTCTGCAGAGCCACAGGCCAGTGTCTGAGCCAGGATGCCGGTGCCGGTGTGGCTCAGGCCCGGTCACACCTGGCCAGCGTGTCCTGTGGTGCTCCTTGCTACAGTCCCTGGGTGCTGCTGTAGGCGGCTCAGTGGGGTGAGCAGCCCGCCAGCTCTCCCACTGGGCGTCGGGACTTTGAGGCCGTAAATGCCGTCTTACCGCTCAGACCTTCCTCTTCCAGTGTCAGCAGCAGTGATTGTGTTTGTCAGCATCCATGGTGACGGCGACGCGACTGTGGTGCTTTTCCTGACCCCACCCTCTCTGCTACCTTCTGGGTGGGCTCTCCTTTCTCCGCGTGTTCATCCCTTTCTTTATGACGCCGCGGGCTCGTGGATTCTTACTCTATTCAGTAGGCTGTAGTCTTTTGTATCCTCTTGCCCTTCGGCCTGGAGACCCTCCGTCTAGCAGATTCTTGAAGAGTTTCTGCTGTCAGTCATCTTGTTCCACTTTTGTTTGTCTGCAAATGTTTTTATTTCAACCGCCCTTTTTATTTATTTATTTTTTTTGCGGTATGCGGGCCTCTCACTGCCGTGGCCTCTCCCGTTGCGGAGCACAGGCTCCGGACGCGCAGGCTCAGCGGCCATGGCTCACGGGCCCAGCCGCTCCGCGGAATGTGGGGGATCCTCCCGGACCGGGGCACGAACCCGCGTCCCCTTCATCGGCAGGCGGACTCCCAACCACTGCGCCACCAGGGAAGCCCTCAACTTCCCTTTTGAGGGATATTTTCATTGGGTTTAGAATTCTAGGTTGACTCTTTTCTTTCATCACGTTAAAGCACTGGCTTCTGTAGTTTCTGTTGAAAATCAGTTTGTTTTTTTAAAATGTTTATTTATTTGTTTATTTATTTTGGCTGCACCGAGCCTTACTCGCGGCACGTGGGACCTTCCTTGCGGCATGCGGGCTTTTTAGTTGCGGCATGCGTGTGGGATCTTAGTTCCCCGACCAGGGATCGAACCAGGCCCCCTGCATTGGGAGTGCGGGGTCTTAACCACTGGACCACCAGGGAAGTCCCTGAATATGAGTTTTATGAAGGCGTTGGGTCTCTTTGCCTCTGACCACTTTTACGATACTTGTCTTTGTCTTTGGTTTCCTGTCTTTCAACTGCGACGTGCTTCGGCGCTTGCTGGCTGGCCTTGAATCTGTGGCCGATGCTTCTTATCGGAATATTTTGGTCATTTCTTCAGTTATGGGTTCTGTCCTTTTCCTTCCTCCGTCCTCTGTGTTGCCGGTGGTGTGTTAGACCATTTGATTGTGTCCCTGTGTCTCTTAAAATGGGTTTACATTTTTACCCTGTGTCTTGCGTCTGTACAGAAATGCAGTTGGTCTCTGGGTCTTGACCTTGTGTCTGGCGAGGGGAGAGGCTGTCCAGGCCCAGTCCTCATCTCACATTGTAGTTCACGTGCGACACTTGTTATAGATTTACTGTGGATGACCTTTATTTGATTAAGGAAGTTGTATTCTTGGGTTAGTAAGAATTTCTATCATGAATGGGTCTAAATTTTATCGAATGCTTTTCATATCCATTGAAAACGTTACATGATTTTTTCCTTAATTTTGAGATTTTGGTAGATTGTAGCGATGGGCATTCTTGTGGTAAACTGACTTTGCACGCCCAGAATAGCAACTTGGTTGTGGTGCAGTATCCTTTCAAATGTCGCCAGGCTCACTTGGAGACACCTTCCTGCCCTGGGGAAGGTAGTCGGTAGGACACAGATGGGGCGAGGGCCACAGCCCCGTGTTGGGGTCACCGTCACGCCCAGTTTGGGCTCAGGGGTGTGCCCGGCAGGTCAGCAGAGCCGGGGTACCTTCTTCATAGCAATCACGTGTCATTGGCAGCTGGTGGCAGCCATGGCTGGGCCCAGGGTGAGTCTGGAGTGGGTTGGGGGTGCACAGAGAGTGCTGTCCATCCTTTGACCCTGAGCGTCCTGTGTCGGGACAGCTGCTGGGGAAGCTGGGTGGGGAGCTTCCTGACGAGGAGCCCTGGGGCGGGCTGGGGACCCCAGATGCCAGCGTGAGTCTGTGGGCACGGCCGTGTCCAGCAGTGTCTGGCCGCACGCTCCACTGTGGCGAGCCCCGTGGGGCTCCTGGCTGCAGGGCCGGCCTTGGGTGGTCTTCTCCTGTCCCTCCATGAGGTGGGCCCCTCACCACTGCCCTCCCTCCTACAGGTGCCGACCAAGAATGACAGGAGCGCAGGTGAGTGAGCGCAGGGTGGCTGCCTGGCCACGCACCTGGGGGGTTGGCGGCCGGGGCACGGGGCCCAGATTCCTACCCACTGGCTCTCCGCAGAGGGGAAGGCCCACCGGGAGCACCGGGAAAAGCTGGAGCTGGTGGCTTCCTTCTCTTTCTTCGGCAACGTCATGTCTATGGCCAGCGTGCAGCTGGCGGGCGCCAAGAGGGATGCCCTGCTCCTGAGCTTCAAGGACGCCAAGGTGGGAGTGGGAAGAGGGGGAGGGGGGGGCTGGGGGGGGTGGGAGCGGAGCGGTGGGGCCGTGGTGGGCGGGCTCGGTTCTGACCTGCCACCCCCAGCTGTCGGTGGTGGAGTATGACCCGGGCACCCACGATCTCAAGACCCTGTCTCTGCACTACTTTGAGGAGCCTGAGCTGCGGGTAGGCCTAGCCCCGCCCCCTGCCCTGCCCCACCCCCTGGCTCCCCGTGGGGGTCCCCTGCCAGGGCCTGTCTGATGCCCCTCCCCTGCAGGATGGCTTCGTGCAGAACGTGCACACGCCGCGAGTGCGCGTGGACCCCGATGGGCGCTGCGCGGCCATGCTCATCTACGGCACGCGGCTGGTGGTCCTCCCCTTCCGCAGGGAGAGCCTGGCCGAGGAGCACGAGGGGCTCGTGGGTGAGGGGTAAGTGCCCGGGCAGGGGAGGGGAGGCGCTGCCGAGCCGGGGTTCCCTCCCCGTGCCCCCCCAGCTGAAGCCCTTTGCCCCCAGGCAGAGGTCCAGCTTCCTGCCCAGCTACATCATTGACGTGAGGGCCCTGGACGAGAAGCTTCTCAACATTGTCGACCTGCAGTTCCTGCACGGCTACTACGAGCCCACCCTGCTCATCCTGTTTGAGCCCAACCAGACCTGGCCTGGGTGAGGCCCTGCGCTGCTGTGGCCCTGGCTGTGGCCCTGTCCTGGGGAGAGGCCCGCCCCGGGGGAGGGAGGGAGGGAGGGAGGAACCGGGCGAGTCTCGGGTTGGGGGGGGGACTGGGGACTGACGTGCTGTCGTGGTCCCAGGCGGGTGGCTGTGCGGCAGGACACGTGCTCCATCGTGGCCATTTCGCTGAACATCACACAGAAGGTCCACCCCGTCATCTGGTCCCTCACCAGCCTGCCTTTTGACTGCACCCAGGCCCTTGCCGTGCCTAAGCCCATAGGTGAGGTGGGGCTGCTTGGAGGGGGTGGGTATGGAGAGCGCTGGGCCCCACCCACCAGCGTGTCTGCCTCCAGGCGGGGTGGTGGTCTTTGCTGTCAACTCGCTGCTGTACCTGAACCAGAGCGTCCCCCCCTATGGCGTGGCCCTCAACAGCCTCACCACCGGCACCACTGCCTTCCCCCTGCGTGAGTGTCGGGGTGCCGGGGCCGAGGGGTGGGTGCGGGGGGAGGGGTGGGAGGCTGCTGGGTCCGGCTGACTCCCCACCACAGGCACCCAGGAGGGCGTGCGGATCACCTTGGACTGTGCCCAGGCAGCCTTCATCTCCTACGACAAGATGGTCATCTCCCTCAAGGGCGGCGAGATGTGAGTCCCCCGCTCCAGGGAGCCCCGTCCTCTCTGGCGGGTGGTGTGGGTCCCCCGCGCCAGGGAGCCCCGTCCTCTCTGGCGGGTGGTGTGGGTCCCCCGCGCCAGGGAGCCCCGTCCTCTCTGGCAGGTGGTGTGGGTCCCCCGCACCAGCCCAGCGTGTCCCCCTCCGCAGCTACGTGCTGACGCTTATCACGGACGGCATGCGCAGTGTCCGCGCCTTCCACTTCGACAAGGCCGCCGCCAGCGTCCTCACCACTAGTGTGAGTGGGGTCTCGGGGCGGGGGGGGGGTGGCCCCGGGTCTGGGCTGGGCCCCGCCCTCACCCCCATCCTGCTTTCAGATGGTCACCATGGAGCCCGGATACCTGTTCCTTGGCTCTCGCCTGGGCAACTCCCTGCTCCTCAAGTACACGGAAAAGCTGCAGGAGTCCCCGGCCGGCACCGCCCGGGAGGTTGCCGACAAGGTGGGTGCGGGGACCGTGGGGACGCTGCCCTCCCGTGCGGGCGGCCTCGGGGGCTGCTCACCACCCCACCTGCCTCACAGGAGGAGCCGCCCTCCAAGAAGAAGCGTGTGGACGCCACAGCGGGCTGGTCAGGTGAGGGCCGTCAGGTGAGGGCCGAGGGCGGAGGCTGGAATGGGCAGCCAGGTGGGCTCAGGTGGCCTTTCCACATGCTGTAGGGGGCAAGTCAGTGCCACAGGACGAGGTGGACGAGATTGAGGTATACGGCAGCGAGGCCCAGTCAGGCACACAGCTGGCCACTTACTCCTTTGAGGTGAGCCTGGGCATAGAGGGGTCGCCGCCCGCCGGCCTGCCTGCCCTGCCTGCCCGCCTGACCACTGCTGTGCCTGCAGGTTTGTGACAGCATCCTCAACATCGGACCCTGTGCCAACGCCGCCATGGGCGAGCCCGCCTTCCTCTCTGAAGAGGTGCCCGCTCGGGGGTGAGGTGGGCGGGGGGCAGGTTGCACAGCAGGGAGGTGCCGTCCTCACCCCCTGCCCGCCATGCAGTTTCAGAACAGTCCTGAGCCAGATCTGGAGATCGTGGTGTGCTCCGGCTACGGGAAGAACGGGGCCCTGTCGGTGCTGCAGGTGTGTGGGGGGCAGGGGTGGCGCCTCCTGGCGGGCCCGGGTGTGCTTTGCTGACACCGTCATGTCCTTCCAGAAGAGCATCCGGCCCCAGGTGGTGACAACCTTTGAGCTTCCTGGCTGCTATGACATGTGGACAGTCATCGCTCCTGTGCGTAAGGAGCAGGTAGGTGCGCCCCAGGTTGGCGAGGCCTGGGCGGTGCAGGGGCCCAGAGCTGCCGACCACCTGGCCCGTGTGTGGGTAGCCTGGAGGCCGCCGGTCCCAGCACCGGGCTCTGCTGTGCAGCTCAGGAGGGCTTGGCCATGGGCTTGCTCTGCCTTGGCGCTCCAGGCACCTGGGGCTGCGCGGTGGGATTCCTGCTCTCCGTCCGCCTTCACAGGAGGAGGGCACCAAGGGAGAGGGGGCAGAGCAGGAGCCCAGCGCCCCCGAAGCAGACGACGATGGGCGGAGACACGGCTTCCTTATCCTGAGCCGGGAAGACTCCACCATGGTGATGGGGCCCGGCCGGCAGCCTGGGGCGGGGGGGCCGCTGGTGGGGGCTGCACCTCACCCACCGTCCCCCACCGTCCCCCACAGATCCTACAGACGGGGCAGGAGATCATGGAGCTGGACACCAGCGGCTTCGCCACGCAGGGCCCCACGGTCTTTGCTGGCAACGTCGGGGACAATCGCTACATCGTGCAAGTGTCGCCACTCGGCATCCGCCTGTTGGAAGGAGGTGGGTGGGCCACGCGGGCAGGCGGGATGGGGTCCAGGGCTAGCGCGTGCCGACTGCCCTTTGCTGACCAGCCTGTGTCCGCAGTGAACCAGCTGCATTTCATCCCCGTGGACCTGGGCTCCCCCATCGTGCAGTGCGCCGTGGCCGACCCCTACGTGGTCATCATGAGTGCCGAGGGCCACGTCACCATGTTCCTGCTCAAGAGTGACTCGTATGGGGGCCGCCACCACCGCCTGGCGCTGCACAAGCCCCCGCTGCACCACGTAGGCTCCCTCCTCCGTCCCTGGGGCCGACTGACCCCGCCCCCCGCCCGCCCCCCCCCCACTGAGCCCCCCTATCCCCGCAGCAGTCCAAGGTGATTACGCTCTGCGTGTACCGGGACGTCAGCGGCATGTTCACCACCGAGAGCCGCCTGGGCGGGGCCCGCGACGAGATGGGCGGCCGCAGCGGCTCAGAGGCCGAGTGCCAGGGCTCAGAGACCAGGTGTGTGCAGGGCTGGGCTGCAGGCTGGGACCGGGGTCCCTGGGGCAGGCTGCCTGTGACTGACGTGTCTGCTGGCCCCCAGCCCCACGGTGGATGACGAGGAGGAGATGCTTTATGGGGACTCGGGCTCCCTCTTCAGCCCCAGCAAGGAGGAGGCCCGCAGGAGCAGCCAGCCCCCCGCCGACCGGGACCCCACCCCCTTCCGGGCTGAGCCCACCCACTGGTGCCTGCTGGTGCGGGAGAATGGAACCATGGAGGTGGGTGGCGCCCCGTGTCCAGCGTGGCCCCGTCCCCCGCTCGTGCCCCGCCGCTCGTGCCCCGCCCCGCCCGGCTAGCTGCCGCTGTCCCCGCAGATCTACCAGCTCCCCGACTGGCGGCTGGTGTTTCTGGTGAAGAACTTCCCTGTGGGGCAGCGGGTCCTGGTGGACAGCTCCTTTGGTCAGCCCACCACCCAGGGCGAGGCCCGCAAGGAGGAGGCCACGCGCCAGGGCGAGCTGCCCCTCGTCAAGGAGGTGCTGCTGGTGGCGCTGGGGAGCCGCCAGCGCAGGCCCTACTTGCTGGTGAGTGCGGCCCCGCCCGCCCCCGGGCTCTGCACGCTCGTGTACGAGGCCTTCCCCCACGACTCACAGCTCGGCCAGGGGAACCTCAAAGTTCGCTTCAAGAAGGTGCAGCGGCTGGGCTCTGCTGGGTGTGGGGAGGGTGTGGAGCGGGGCGGGGGGGACCTGGCCCTCACGGCCGCGGCACCCCCCCCCCAGGTCCCGCACAGCATCAACTTCCGCGAGAAGAAGCCAAAGCCGTCCAAGAAGAAGGCCGAAGGCGGCGGTGCTGAGGAGGGCGCCGGGGCCCGAGGCCGCGTGGCGCGGTTCCGCTACTTTGAGGACATCTACGGCTACTCGGGGGTAGGCTGGCGGCTCCAAGGGAGCCTGGGCTGCGGCCGACAGGGCCCTGGCCCCAGCGGCCTGCTCACACTGCCCGCCCCCAGGTGTTCATCTGCGGCCCCTCGCCCCACTGGCTCCTGGTGACCGGCCGGGGGGCCCTGCGGCTGCACCCCATGGGCATCGACGGCCCCGTGGACTCCTTCGCCCCGTTCCACAACGTCAATTGCCCCCGCGGCTTCCTGTACTTCAATAGGCAGGTAGGAGGCCCCACACGGCCCAGCCTGGCTCCCTGACGCTCGCCGACGCTGCCCGAGCGGGACCAGGTGCGGGGCCCAGAAAAGGGGCCCTCAGGGGCTCGGGATGGGGAGAGTCAGGGGGTGTCCAGACGGTGCTGGGAGCCCAGGCCGAGTTGGGGAAGTCGGGACTGGAGGCTGTAGCCCACAGGGGCACCCGCCTGGGCAACCAGGGTCCAGTCACCGCTCTGCTGGCTTGGACCCCAGCTCTGCCCCTTAGAAGCTGTGTGACTGGGTGAGATGCTCACCCTCGCTGAACCTGAGTTTCCTTACCTGTCACCAAGGTGTCAGCACTCTGAGGACTCAGTGATGGTGACGTGGTAGGTGATTTGTAGGCGCTGGCGCGCTTACAATTGCGGGCGGAGGAAACCGGCTCGGGGCCCCGGCAGGGCACCCGTGCTTGTTTGTGCAGACCCTGGCGTGGCCTGTGTGTGTGCCGCCCACCCTTTGCCTGCGGCCTCCAGCACCCCCTGAGCCTGACTCTTCCCTTGTCCCGGCCCAGACCACAGCTGTGGCCAGTGTCCCAGCCCTGGGTGAGCTTGGCTGAAGGGATGGGAAGCCCACAAAGCACAGGACAGTGGGCCGTGGTCTCTCCAAGGCCTTGCCTAGACGCTGTGGAGGCCTGGGTTCATCGGCTTGGCCTTTGGGGTGTGCCAGCCCTCGCTAACCCCCTGCCCCACCCAGGGCGAGCTGAGGATCAGTGTCTTGCCTGCCTACTTGTCCTACGATGCCCCGTGGCCTGTCAGGAAGATCCCGCTGCGCTGCACGGCCCACTATGTGGCTTACCATGTGGAGTCCAAGGTCTGACACTGCCCCCCCTCCCCACCACACCGGGGACCTTTGGGGCCTGGGGGCCTGGCCTCTGGCATGTGACGCCCTCCCCCGCCCCCCAGGTGTATGCTGTTGCCACCAGCACCAACACGCCGTGCACCCGCATCCCGCGCATGACGGGCGAGGAGAAGGAGTTTGAGACCATTGAGAGAGGTGCGAGGCGCCCCAGGCTGGGCCGGTTCTCGGGGCCACCCTCCCTGACTGTCACCCCTTTGTCCGTGCAGATGACCGTTACATCCACCCTCAGCAGGAGGCCTTCTCCATCCAGCTCATCTCCCCAGTCAGCTGGGAGGCCATCCCCAACGCCAGGTGAGGCTGGGCCCAGGTCGGGGCTGGTGGCTGGCCTGGGCTGCTGTCCCGGCCTGGGCTGCTGTCCCGACCTGGGTTAGCTGTCCCGACCTAGGCTCCTGTCCCGACCTGGGCTGGCTGTCCCGACCTGGGCTGGCTGTCCTGACCTGGGTTGGCTGTCCCGACCTGGGCTGCTGTCCCGACCTGGATTAGCTGTCCCGACCTGGGCTAGCTGTCCCGACCTGGGCTGCTGTCCCGACCTGGATTAGCTGTCCCGACCTGGGCTAGCTGTCCCGACCTGGGCTGCTGTCCCGACCTGGGCTGCTGTCCTCACCTGGGCTGATGCAGGATCGAGCTAGAGGAGTGGGAGCACGTGACCTGCATGAAGACGGTGTCGCTGCGCAGTGAGGAAACCGTGTCGGGCCTCAAGGGCTACGTAGCCGCCGGGACCTGCCTCATGCAAGGGGAGGAGGTCACGTGCCGAGGGCGGGTAAGCGGCCGGCAGGGGGTGGGAGACAGGCAGTGCCCAGCGGCCTGCACGCAGCCCCTGTGAATCACCCACCCGCCTTCCCTGACAGATCCTGATCATGGACGTGATCGAGGTAGTGCCCGAGCCGGGCCAGCCCCTGACCAAGAACAAGTTCAAGGTCCTGTACGAGAAGGAGCAGAAGGGGCCCGTGACTGCCCTGTGCCACTGCAACGGCCACCTGGTGTCGGCCATCGGCCAGAAGGTGTGCCCCTCTGCGCCCACCCCGGCACCCGCCGCTCACCGCCCACCCCTCACCGCCCACCCCTCCCACCCCGCAGATCTTCCTGTGGAGCCTGCGGGCCAGCGAGCTGACAGGCATGGCCTTCATCGACACACAGCTCTACATCCACCAGATGATCAGCGTCAAGAACTTCATCCTGGCCGCGGACGTCATGAAGAGCATCTCGCTGCTGCGCTACCAGGAGGAGAGCAAGACGCTGAGCCTCGTGTCCCGGGTACCGAGGGGCTGGGCTGCACGGTGCGTGGGTGGGTGCTGCCCCAGGCGCACCCTGACGTCCCTCCCCTCGCGGCCTCAGGACGCCAAACCCCTGGAAGTGTACAGCGTGGACTTCATGGTGGACAGCGCACAGCTGGGCTTCCTGGGTGAGCACGGGGGCCGGGGGCCCCGGGCCTTCGCGGGGGCTGGGGCTGGGGCTGACTGTGGGCCCTGTTCCCTAGTGTCTGACCGTGACCGCAACCTCATGGTGTACATGTACCTGCCGGAAGGTGAGCGGCCCCTCCACCCTCTCCTGGGCGGGGGGTCGGGCATGGGGCCGGGCAGGCGGTGACCTGAGGTCCCTCTGGCCCAGCCAAGGAGAGCTTCGGGGGCATGCGGCTGCTGCGCCGGGCCGACTTCCACGTGGGCGCCCACGTGAACACGTTCTGGAGGACCCCCTGCCGGGGGGCCGCCGAGGGGCCCAGCAAGAAGTCCGTCGTGTGGGAGAACAAGCACATCACGTGGTTTGGTGAGTGTGGGGCGGAGGGGGTTAAGGTGGCGGTGGGGCGTGGTGGGGTCCACGGGGCTCACACCGTGCCTGCTTTAGCCACACTGGACGGCGGCATCGGCCTCCTGCTGCCCATGCAGGAGAAGACCTACCGGCGGCTACTGATGCTGCAGAACGCACTGACCACCATGCTGCCCCACCACGCCGGCCTCAACCCGCGTGCCTTCCGGTGAGCCTGCCGCCCCCCTCTCCCACCACCCCGCATCTGTCCCGACTCTTCACTGCCTCCGTGCCTGCCCCCAGGATGCTGCACGTGGACCGGCGCGTCCTACAGAATGCGGTGCGCAATGTCCTGGATGGGGAGCTGCTCAACCGCTACCTGTACTTGAGCACCATGGAGCGCGGGGAGCTGGCCAAGAAGATTGGCACCACGCCCGACATTGTGAGCCATTGTCTTTTTCCTGATCTTAGAGGAAACGCCCTCACCCACCTCTCTCCCCACAGATCCTGGACGACCTGTTGGAGACGGACCGAGTCACTGCCCACTTCTAGACCCCCGGATACTGCCACTTCCCCCACCCCGCTTTTGTACAAAACACAAAGAAAAACATTTGTTTGATTTGAGAAGAGCATGTGGTCATTGCAGGCCCAACTCCAGGCCACAGTCACTCCAGTGCCCCCAGGTCTTTCTTAGGCGTCTGTGCCTTGGCCCTGGCCGGCCCCTCAGCCTGCGGTGGGGCGAGCTCTGTGGTCCTCCTGCCGGGGCTCCCTAGGTCTCCAGGTACTCGTACAGCCCCTTGGTCTTGGGCACGAGGCCCAGGTGGACCAGGACTCGGACCAGGAGGGCAGTGATCCGCATTGACAGGGTCTCCAGCCTGGGGTGGGGGAGTCAAGGGGTCGCAGGTTGGTGGGGGGTGGGCCCTGGCTACCCGCCCTTCGGACCCCGCGCGCCTGCTCACCTCAGGGCCACTTCAAACTTGAACGACTCCCAGATGACCCTGATGTGGCGCAGGAGGCTGGCGCCATAGGTGTTCTGGCACGTGGCGCCCGCCAGGCGGCTCCAGCCCCGGACTGCGCTGCACAGAGACCACCGACCGGCAGGCCGTCAGCCCGGCCTCCTGGCCCCGCCCCCCGCTGTGCGCACGCGCGGGGGCGGGGGTGGGGTCACCTCTTGGCCATGAGGAAGTGGCGGTCCACTGGGGCGCCCAGGGCGGCGTTGATGGCACGCACGGTGTTGAGGTTGCGCAGCACGAGCAGCATAGACCGCGGCAGGGCCTTGAGCACGGCCATGACGTCCTCGAAGTGCTCCCGCGCCATGTCCTGCATGTAGGCCGCCTCCTCACGGCTCAGCAGGCGTGAGCGCCACAGCTGGCCCAGGCGCACGGGCCGCTGCATGAGCACCTCGGAGAACAGCAAGTAGTCTGGGGGGGGCCTGAGCCAGGGCTGTGCCCCCTTCCCCGCCTCACACCCACCCCCCCGGCCTCACCTTGCACCCCGAGCTCAGCTGCGTGCGCCTTCATGGCAGCCTCGTCCCTCAGAATGACGGCCCGCCACAGCTGGCACAGGGCTGACCGATCCCTGGGGGGCCCGGCAATGAGCGGGGGGGAAGGCCAGCCTGCAGGGCGGGGTGGGGCGTGCCCACCCAGCCCCCGTACCCCCAGCTTACTTCTCATCCAGGAACTGGTACAGCCCGTGGTCCAGCAGCACCAGCTGTCCCTTCCCATCGGGGCCTTTCCGCACCAGGACTAGGGACAGGGCGCGCCGTCTCACACTGCCCCCATCCTGACCCCAGACCCGACTGCCACCCGCTCAGGCCTTTTCCTACCATTGCCAGGGTGGGGGTCAGAGTGGACGAAGCCTGTGTAAAATATCTGCTCGGCAAAGGCCTTGATCAGTTTCTCTGCTATCTGGGGAGAGGACAGGCCACAGGCCGTCATTCTGGGCCCACGGCACACGTACCCTCCCCCGCCCCGGGCACACAGCACTCACATCCCGCACTGCCAGCCCCATCGTCTTGATGGCCTCCACGTCGTTGACCTTGCAGCCCTCACAGAATTCCGCCGTCAGCACGCGCTGGGAGAGGACAGGTGCCTCAGCTCAGCAGGCCTGCACACCCCCGCCCAGGAGGGGACCCAGCCCACCTTGCTGGACACGTCCCAGTGTACGCGCGGCACCACAACATAGTGGAAGTGCTGCAGCTCCCGTGCACAGCGCTCGGCATTGCGGCCCTCGTTCTCAAAGTCCAGCTCCTGGGCCAGGGTCCCCTTCAGGTCCTGGGGGCACATGGGCAGCTGGAGGTCCAGGTCAGGAGGCGGCCCACCCCCGGCCCCATCGGGCCCCCACGGTTACCTGGAGGACCCAGCTGAAGCCGAAGCTGGGGTGCATGAGCTCAACGAGCTGCAGCAGGAGCTCCAGGGTGTGGATGTCGCCGTCGAAGCGGTCCCGCAGGTCGATGTACTGCACCTGCACGGGAGGCTGCAGGGAGGACTGGCCACCGGTGCCCGGGTGCCCCCCCGCGGGGGGCCCCGCGTACCTTCACGGCCACCACGGTGCCGTCGTGCAGCCTGGCGCGGTGCACCTGGGCCAGGCTCGCCGCCGCGATGGGCTGGTAGTCAAACTCCTGGAAGAGCTCGTGGGGCGGGGCCCGGAAGTCTTCGAGGAACAGCTCGTCCACCTGGCAGGACAGCGGGGTGGGGTGGGGGGCATGGCTCGGAGCAGCCTGCGGCCGCTTCCTGCCTCCACACTCCCGCGAGAAGGGCTCACCTCCCGGAAGCCCCGCGTGAGAGCCCTGTCCTCCAGCACCCGCAGCGTCTTGATGTACTCGGGGGGCAGCAGGTGGTTGAAGGAGCACAGCCCCTGGCCCAGCTTCACGTAGAGGCCCCCGTTGCTGATGGCCCCAGCCACCAGGGCGTCAGCCGCCCGCTGGTGACATGCAGACATCACCTCCAAGTACCCCGGGCTGTTCTGACCACAGGTATAGAGGGAAGGGATGGGGGTGGGCGGGCACCTCCACCTGGGCACCCCCATCCCCGCAGGCCGCAGGCCAGGACCAGCCAGGCCAGGACGCAGGAACAAACCTCCTCCACCCCTCGCAGGACGACATTTGTGCACCACCAGTAGTCCAGGGAGATCTGCAGGCCGACCCTCAAAGACCTGTGGGCAGAGGCTGCCCTCAGCCCCAGCGGGCACTCGCCTCAGATCCCTGTCAGCACCCCGGACCGCTGTGAGCACCTGGCAGGGCTGCTGGGCTCTCGGGACTGCGTGGCCAGCAGGTCAGTCTCAGCCACTGGGCTGTGGACTGGGCATCCTGCATCCACACCACCCCTCAGCCCCTGAACGTGCACCCAGGGGCGCCTGGACAGGAATGGGGGCCTCGGGCCCTAACAAACAAGCAGGCGTGCTCTTTTCATTCTTTGATAACACTTGTTACTCAAGAAAATCCATCCACAAGCTAGCACAGCTGCAATGGCTGCTCTGTCTGTGGACATGCCCTCACTCAGGCCCCCCTGCACCACTGGTCCTGTCTCCTCTGCACTCCGACTGGAGTGGACAGGAGCCCCTGGGGCTCAAACCCCAGGGCTGGGGCCTACTCTCCCGGCTGAGGGCACGGCCCTGGGAAGTCCCGCAGGCCCAGGCCTTCTGGTGTGGGCAGGGGTCCTCGCTCACTCCCACGCCCCAGGCTACGGACAAGGCGGCCCTGGGTCTGGAGAGGGGAGGATCCAGGACCAGAATCCAGGCCTCCAGTGCCGCAGACCCCAGCCCCTCAAACCGTCACGAGCAGGGTGTGGGGCTCCTGCTTCTCGGGGACCCGGTGCAGGCCAAGCCTCCACCCGCCCCAGCATATCCTGTTCCAGCCCCTCCGCCACGAGGGGCCAGGATGAAAAGGTGGGAAGGAAGAGGCGGCCAGATCCTGCACAGGCTTCCTGCCCTCCCAGCAGCTGTAGAGACCGGTGTCTTAGAGCAGTGAGGTCAGCCCAGACTGAGTGCCACGAACCGGGTCTGTCCCACCCACCCCAGCCTGACACAGGAAGCAAACAGGGCTGTCTGTGTGAGGCAGGATGAGCAAGGAGACAGGATTTCTCTGAGCACCCCGAGACCCAAAGAGGAGCTGCCCTCCTTCCTGAATAATTCGTCCAAAAGCTAATGCAAGGTCTGCACAGGGGTGAGGGTAGGGGTGCAGGTGAGGGCAGTGGGGTGATGGCTATACTCGGGGTGGCCTAGCTAATAAGTCAGTAAATTAGGGACAAGGGGAGCCGGGCTTCTCCCAGTTGCAGAAGGAGTTACAGACACAGAAAGGGAGAAAACCAGAATGACCCGTGTGGGAAATGGGAGAGCGGGTTTGCCGTTGATGGCTGGCCACAGAAGCAAACATATGGCCCTGGGCGTGTGTGCTCAGAGCCACACACGCACGCACACCCGCAGCCCTTGTCCATGGAGGAGCCTGGGGCAGACAGCCCAGAGTGGCGAGCACACCAGCATCCTCACCGTGGCCCCCGAGCCCCTGCTCCATCCCGAAGAACCATCGGGAGACTGGCTGCTTCCAAGGCTGAGCCTGGAATGACTGTGCTGCCAGCTGGAGTAAAATGCTCAAAGGACGGAGGGCATTGGAAGGGTTCCAAGATGCTATTGATAAAAGCCAGACTCACCAGCTCTGCTGTACATTTAAAACAATTTACAGTCAGATGCTGGAGATTAAAATAGAAGGGTCAGGGGCTTCCCTGGTGGCTCAGCGGTTAAGAATCCGCCTGCCAATGCACGGGACACAGGTTTGAGCCCTGGTCTGGGAAGATCCCACATGCCGCGGAGCAACTAAGCCCGTGCGCCACAACTACTGAGCCTGCGCTCTAGAGCCCGCAAGCCACAACTACTGAGCCCGCGTGCTGCAACTACTGAACCCACGTGCCTAGAGCCCATGCTCCACAACAAGAGAAGCCACCGCAATGAGAAGCCCGCCCAGCGCAAAGGAGAGTAGCCCCTGCTCGCCGCAACTATAGAAAAGCCCGCGCACAGCAACGAAGACCCAACACAGCCACAAATAAATAAATAAATATTTTTTTTTTTTTTTTTTTTTTTTAAAGAGAGAAGGGTGAGGGGAACTTCCCTGGTGCTGCAGCGGTTAAGACTCCGTGCTCCCAACACAGGGGGCCCGGGTTCCATCCCTGGTCAGGGAACTAGATCCTGCGTGCATGCCACAGCTAAGAGTCTGCATGCCGCAACTAAAGATCCTGTGTGCTGCAACTAAGACCCGGTGCAGCCTAAATAAATATTTAAAAAAAAAAAAAAGTGAGAGAAGGGTTCTAAAAGCCAGGTGGAGGGGCTCCTCCTATGAGCCAAACCCAGTCTCAGCAGCTACACAGCACTGATGCTGAGTGAGAGCAGCCCTCGGAGTAAAATGTCCCCGTCCAGACTGACACAAGCAAGAGAAAGGAACACGTGGGAGGGCAGAGTTTTCCCTTATGGCGGGACACAAGCCCTCAGGGTGGATGGGACGGCTGAGCAGTAGGAATGAGTTCACCCGAGAAGTCCTGGGGGCGCTAAGCTGGCGACGGAGGGGCGAGGGGCACAGGCACCCACATCAAAGGACAAGGGAAGCAAAGGGCGAAACAATGGGACAAACTGGGAGTAAACATCAGACAAACCCACATCAGGGCTCGGCAAAATTTTTCTTGAAAACGTTAGACAATAAATACTTTGGGTCTTAGGGGCAGCCTCAGGAAGGTGAGGGGGGCGTGGCTGCAGCTCCAAGGAGCTCTATTTATAGAATAGGCAGCACCTCTGACCCTTGTATTTGGCACAGGGCCAGAGTTTGCTGACCCCCCCCCCCCCCTTTTAAAAATTTTTGTGCTATCTCCCCCAAAAAAAATATGTCAAGGTCATCATGTGATGAGGAATTAACATTACCCAGCTCCTGGGAGGTGCCTCTAAACCCATGAGATTTCCTGAGTGATGGCAGCATCTGAGCCACATAACAGCCTTGACGGTTCACACCAGTGAGGGGCTCTGCCAGCCAGAAAGGACAACCACGGGATTAGAGTTCAGGGTCTTCACATCAATCAGGGCTATGAGATGAAACTCTGGACACCAAAGCTTGGGGGTGACCCACGTGTACTGTCAGAGGGGGATGAGAGGTAGGGGATGTGTCGGAGGACGTGACGTTCTGAGGCTAGGACCCTCCCAGACCTCACCTCACCCTGGGCATCTCTTCCTTTTGCTGATTCCGGCTTTATCTTTCTGCTAAGATAACACCATAATCATAAGTACAGTATCTCCTGAGTTGTCCTAGGGAACTATCAAAACTGAGGGAGTCTGTGGGGACCCCCCAATTTGTAGCCAGTGGTTTGAGGTGAGGGAACCCATGGGGACGCTGGAACCTGCAGCTGGTGTCAGACGCCCTGGGCAAGCGGGCCTCTGGGGGGCCATGCCCTGACCTCGAGTTTAGCCGTGAGAGCTGAGGAGACAATTAGGCCTCTTCCAGACTGGAGACAGACATGGGCCCAGGTGGGGTCCTGGGGCTGAAAGGTTGTTACTGGGGCACCTGGTAACACAGGCTCTGAGGGTTAGAGGGTCACAGTGTGTCAGTTTCCCGACTGGCTGTGGAGGAGAATGTCCCTGTTGAGGAAATAACTCAAGGTTTCAGGGGTAATGGGGCAGGTTGACGGCTTATTTGTCAACGTTTCAAAAAGAAAAAAGTTTTTATGTTATCAGTCCAACTTCTTTGGACATTTGAAATTGTGTCAAAAAAAGCCCACAGGATTTTTAAAAGTTAAAATTAAGTACGGGGTGGGGGCAGAAATGGACCCCGATGCCACCCTCCACCACCCCAGCCCCTGTGAGTGAGCCTGGGCGTGTGTGGTGCGTTCTGGTCTCCCCTCCCACAACAGGATGAGCCCGGCTGCCCTTGGGCAAGCTGGTCCTGAATTACTCACCACCCACGCTCCTTCCTTGGGCTCCTGCACGTACGTTGCCCTGTTACCCAGGACGCGCTGTGGGCCCCGAGGTCTCCAGAGGCCCCGTGGTCACCCTGCGCCCAGCCAGGGGTGCTCCATCAGGCCTGCCTGTCCTGGCAACTGTTAGGGCTGAGAGCTGACGAGACCGCACAGATTGTTGGGAAAATAGTTCTAGCTCAGCCTCTGAAAGCAAGCTGTGAAAACACCCTTTTCAGGAGGGAAGTGGAGAAGGCAGGGGTATACCGCGTCTGCCACGGGGTATCTAATGCTGGGAAACAGCAGCACGAAGGCAGCAGAAGGTGAGATGGCCCAGACCTGCTCACTGTGATCTTCAGAACCAGGCTGCTTGGGGACAGTCCCCACGGGTCCTGTGCGGTCCCTCATGGTGGAAAGCCACAGGAGAGCCAACCCCAGGCTCTGCCCTCATCAATCTCTAGGCTGTGGAGACTGGGAAACCCTGCAGGACACAGAGGCCACTGCCTAGAACCTGCCCAAGAGGGCAACTGGGAGCTCCAGGCAAACCCATCAAACAACCACCCTGGAAGACGTCGTGGGTGCAGCCGCTGCCAGCGAGCTGAGGACAGAAGGCCTTGTTTCATCCCGAAGATGGAATGAGGTAAAGCGTTTGGCGGTCTGCCCACCTATGGCTGCCACTGGGGTAAATTTCAACAAAGCTTCGGCCAAGTGCCCCAAGTCCTTGGCATCCTGAGCCTGCCCTGGGAAACCGACCCAGGCTCCCGAAGGGCAGCAGGAGCTCAGAGCTGGCAGAGCAGGACACCTGCAGTGGCCTCCTCAACCAAGGTCTCATATGAGCCCCCTCCCCAGGCAATCGTGCACCCCCAGTCCAACCATGGCTTTGGGTTAGCTGAAGTTTCACTCAATGCCAAGAACTCGCTCTCAAGACCCTGTGGCTGTAGGAATTCCTGGATCTGACTGGAGCAGGAATTCCTG
>NW_006791731.1:449243-452164 GCF_000442215.2 Lipotes vexillifer
GATCTGACTGGAGCAGGAATGCCTGCCCAAGCTGCTCCAATGGGAAGACCGCCCCACACCCCCAGAATCCTGCCCCGGGAGATACAGGAGTATGAGAGACCCTTCTGCTTAAGGCGCCCTGGACGCCAATGACCAACAAGGCCCGTCACTAGTCCAGGACACCGGGAGTGGAGGTGAGAGGCAGTCCTCCCCTGTGAGCCCCAAACTCTCCGTCTGGATATGCCAACTCTCCTTGCGAGTGGTGCGCAGCCCGAAGGGAGATGAGGCGGAGGCCTGAGGTGGGGTCTGTGGAGGCCATGCCCAGCGTGGATGGCGTGGGCCCTGCAGCGCTCGGCTGCCCCACCGGGCAGCACAAGAGATCCCTGGAAGGCAGCTTCAGAGTTCCCAGCAAAACCCTGCTGCCCCTCCCAGGCCCCGCACGAGGCCCCGCACGCCTGAGGACAGGACGCAGTGGGGAGAAGCCGCCACCTTGCCGGCCCCCTACCTGCTGAAGCGCCCGATACCGTCCACCACGAGCCGCATCCGCCTCCTCTCCTGTGGCTCAGCCATGAGGTACCTCGCCCCGAGGAGCAGGGGCACCCCCAGCACTGTGGCGGAGAGTGCCTTCTTCCACAGGGTCTGCGGTCTCGAGGGCCTGGAAGATGACAGGCGCACGGCCTGGGTTACTTCCCGTCTGCCCTGGCCCCTCCGGCCTTGGCTCTCCGGGCCCAGCCCACAGCCGCTGCAGCCTCACCAGGACCTCGGCAGGCAGCACCGACTCCGGACGCCTGTGTGGTCACCGCAGTGCTCTCTGACCTCCGGGTCCGAGTCACCTCGCCTGAGCCCCACAGACCCCCAGACCCCAGGGCTCCAAGCGGGCTCCATCCTGCCCGCTGCCCACTCGGCCCTCCAACTCCTTGCTCCCGCTCTCGCTCTGGCCCGCCCTCCCCCACTCTCTGAGCCCACAGCCCTGGCCGAGTCCCAGGCCAGGACCCTGGCGGTGGGGCGGCCAGCGCACCGCACGTGGGAGCAGGCGCGTCCCGTCTTGCGGGTGGCGTAGAGAAGGCACGGCCCCCCAACGGAGGTCGCCCCTCCTGATGAGGGGCACATGCCCTGGAGGTGCCCGTGGCCAACTCACCACCTTGCAGGCGGTGCCCCGAGGTTTCTCCTGAAGAAGGCAGTGGGGCATGGCCAGGGCTTCGGCCTGGCCTGCAGCAGGGCCGAGTGGAAGTGGCAGAGCTGAGACTGCGAAGTGAGCAGAGGGCACAGGGCTGGCAGCAGGAACACGCCCCCCGTCTTACACAGGCAGGGACCCCCGCCCCAGACACGTCGCTGAAGAGCCCTGGTGCTTCCTGGGCCCTCGCGTGTCTGACGCGGGGAGGCAGAGACTCCGCTGGGTTAAGAGCAAGGCTCTCAGGGAAGGGAAGGGAAGGCTACGTGCATCTGCACACGGGGCGTCCTCCTCGGAAGCCCCTCCACAGGCCACTGGAAATGCCCCTCTGTCCCTGCCCCTAACACTCTGCTGGGCCCTGAGAGCCCCCGTTTCCTATTTCCCGCTGCTGAGACCAGCAGCCTCCCAAGGAAGGGTCGAGAATGCTTCACCGCACGATCAGAAAGGAGGCAGAGGGCCTTGGGGTGGTGCCTGCTCCGAAAGCAAACGAGGGCACGAGGAACCTGTGCTTGCTGAGCCCCCAGCGGTCAGACCTGGAAAGCTTCTGCCTGGAGGAGGGAGGGACAGGTAGAGAAGCAAAGTGCCAGGCAGACAGGCCAACATGCTGCGCTGTCTCAGGGGCCACGGAAGGAACATCGCGGTTCTCCTACCCTCACTGGCAGCCTTGGTCTCCCAATCTTGTTTGAATAAGACCTTAAAGAGTTCCTCAACCACAGACTCCCCAACTCTAAATTCTCAGTTTTTAGGGAAAAAAAAGACTGTGCAAAGTAAGTCATAGCCCACAACACAGATGTTAACACTATTATCATGAACATTAGTATTATTATTATTATGGGCCAAATAGGGAACTGACTTTCCAATCACGTTCTGGCCAAAGCACACAGCCCTGAAGGCAATTTCGAGGATGCAAAACAACACAAAAGTCAAAGGAAAAAGTCCATGGCCTGCCGTCCCAAGAGGAGAACAGGACAGAAAGTTCCACTCCATAAGGCCACACACAGCAAGTGCAGATCCTCAAGGAAAACCCCGCAAAGGCAAGAGAGGCAGTGGCGGGTGGACTCGGGCATGCAGAGCCCCAGGCCTTCCGTGCCAGAGGGCGGCCCAGCCTGCTGTCCACCCTGCTGCCCCCCTACCTGGCCCGCACGACCTGACCTGGCCTGGGGCATGGCACACACGGCAGCTGCAGGCTGGGACCCGTCACCTCCCACCTCACAGATGACAAGGGTTTGTGGTGCCAGCAGGCATGCGGGGCGGGGGAAGGCCCGCCTGCCTCCACACAGGGCCTCCCCCTCAAGCAGCCCTGCCTGGCTGCCCGGCCGCTGCCTGCTCTCTGCAAGGTGTCCAGACCCCTCCCTGTACCCCACAAACCCACCAAACACACCCTGCCCGTGAGAGGCCACGTGCGACCAAGGACCACAGCCAGAACGCTCCTGCCCGCATCCCTGCTGCCGTCCTCTGGCTCTGGCCCCGTCTCTGGCAGGCCCGCTCTCCCCCACTCTCTGAGCCCACAGCCCTGGCTGTGTCCCAGGCCAGACCCTAGCGGTGGGGCCCGCGCGCCACACACAGGGGCAGCAGGGACCTTGCGGCCTGGCAGCAAGTGGGTCTTCCACCCGGACACTGGGGCAGAGGAAGCCAGGAAAGCAAGGGCGTCGCTGGGGAGGAGACAGGCCCGTGTGGCTTGTGACTGGAAAACATAATGTGTGGTCAGAGGTGGGGAGGGGCGCCCAGACAGAAAAGGGTGGGCAGCAAAGTGAGCTGTAGCGGGGGCCGG
>NW_006791731.1:452217-460319 GCF_000442215.2 Lipotes vexillifer
GGGGGTGGTCCCAGGGTTTTCATGCAGGGAGGGGGCGTACGCTGGAGTGGTCAGCCTGGGAGGGGGCTGGAGGCCGAGGCGGAGCTGTGGCCTGGGGGCCGGGGTGGGGAGTGGGGTAGGTTCAGGACCAGCGTGAGGAACCAGGCAAGACGGCCGAGGCCGGGACGCCCTGCACACCAGCTGCCTGCTCCTCTGGCCAGCGAGTGTTCTGCTGCGATTCTGGTCTTCTCAGCGAGATCACAAGCCCACGGAATAAGAAATGACAAGAGCCAGCAGCTGCCAGCCCTGGGGCTCCTCGTTCGTTATCAGTGATCCTGAGAATTCCCGAGCGTGGGGTGTCTCTAAACAGCAGCCTGGCCTCTCCAGAAAGCCATTAGCATCCGCGCACTGAGAACTACTGGTGCCCGGCACCGTCATTTATCAGTCCTCTCTGCTTCTGTGAATATTTGCAATTTTTCCTTAGAAGTCAAAAAAAAAGTCACGAGAAAAAACGTGGGACGACTTTGCACCAAGTGTAAAGCATGAACCCTGACTAAACCTCAATCTTAAAGAAAGCACCTATGAAACATCTGAGGGACCCCAGACACCAGGGAGCACAAAAATTAGGATTTTTAGGCAATGACGGTTACTGTGGCTACATAATATCCTTGTTTAGGGGATGCACACTGAAGTATTTAGAGATTATGTGTCAAAATGTCTGTGACTTACTTTCAAATGATCCAGCGACAACAAAATATATATTTTCAAATAGAAATAGATCCACTAGGGCAAGATGTTAATAATGGGTAGATCTAGGTGGTGGCATCTGGATAATTAACTCTCTGGGACCACGCTGTCAGCTTGTCCCTATGTGTAAATGTTT
Source organism: Lipotes vexillifer (assembly GCF_000442215.2). Lineage (NCBI taxonomy): Eukaryota > Metazoa > Chordata > Mammalia > Artiodactyla > Lipotidae > Lipotes > Lipotes vexillifer. The sequence continues at coordinate 453,080 of NW_006791731.1, forward strand.
TCATGATCAAAGGTGCGATGCATCTGCTATACTCTCAGAGTCCTGTCAGGAAGGTGGCATGTGGAAGGCGAGGTAGCTGGTACAGGACAGGCAGACCTGGCACTGTCTGGAGACACTCCTAGTTGTCACAACTCTGGGGAGGGGTGCTCCTGGCATCGAGGGGGTAGAGGCCAGGGACACCACTCAACACCAGACACTGGAAGGCCCCGCCCCAGAGACTCAAGGAGAACCTGGAGCCAGACTTCTGGGGCTGGAGCTGGAAGCTGGGCTCCAGCACTTACCAGTCACGCGGCGTGGGTAAGTGCCTTCCCTCTGTGCCTCAGTTTCCCTGTCTGTAAGGTGGGGACTGCTGTACGGCCGAAGTGAGGGTGAGTGAGCTGACATGTGCAAAGCCCTCGAGCAACGTCCAGCCCAGCGTGCAGGGCAGGCGGAGGCACACGCTGTACCTGCCGCTAGGCCCTCCTCACTGCACTAAGCTGCCCGCTGGTCCCCAATGCCCTAACCCTCCTCCCAACAACCCTGCCCCCCTTGCTCTGCAGACCACCCCACCTAACAAGAAGGACATATTTGCTGGGTTGAACTAAACGATTTATATTGTATTTATTTATTTGGTTGAACCAGGTCTTAGTTGTGGCAGGTGGGTTCCTTAGTTGCAGCTCCAGGGCTCCTTAGTTGTGGCATGCATGTGGGATCTAGTCCCCTGACCAGGGATCGAACCCAGGCCCCCTGCATTCGGAGCGCGGAGTCTTATTCACTGCGCCACCAGGGAAGTCCAACTACTTATATTGAAAGATCGTCAGCTGCCCCCTGCTTTTTCAGAAGGAAAAAAGGGTTTGTTTAGCCCAGAAGAGAGACTACAGATCCTCCTCGACTTACGATGGGGATAGGGTTAGGGTTAGGGTTAGACCCACTGTAAGCTGAGAACATCATAAGTCGAAAATGCATTTAATACACTGAACCTAACGAATGTCACAGCTGAGACTGGCCTTCCTGAAACGTGCTCACAACACTCACATTAGCCTACAAGTGGGCGAAACCATCTAGCACAAAGCCTGTTTTATACTAAAATGTGGACTATCTCATGTAATTGATTGAAAGTGAATACAAAACGGCTGTCAGGGCACCGCTGTGCACCCTCGTGACCTCGGGGCTGCTGGGGAGCTGTGGCTGCCGCTGCCCAGCATCAGGAGAGAGTATCCACCCTGCATCGCTGGTCCAGGAAAAGATCAAAATTCAAAATTCGAGGCATGGTTTCTACTGAATGTATCACTTTTGCAGCATCATAAAGTTGAAAAATCATTAAGTCAAACCATCATGAGTCAGGGACCAACTTATGAAAAGCTTGGAGTAGATTATATACAGATACGAAGAAATGCTCAGCTACTAGAGTGGACGGGCAGCAGAGTGGGCCTCGCTGCAAAGTCCCATGGGGACTGCACCCTGAGACAGAGAAGGAAAATGGCCAAAGCTGATTGATAATGATTACATTCAGAAGGAAAGAAAGGACAGATCCACGAGTTATTCTAGCCAACGTGCCAATGACCTGGAGGGGCAGAGTCAAGAGGCTGCGGGCGCCAACGCTGAGGTGAGGGCTGGCAGGGGCTGTCACACCCAGAGCCCGGGCACAGCTGCTCCAAGACCACGGCTGAACCCAGCATCACACCTCCTCCCCCAGAGGCCCCGCACGCATGGTCTGCGTATGTCTGACTTAGAAACAGCAGAAGGCTGCGGGTGAGGAGGGCGCCCCTGAGAGAGGGCTCATCCTCCAAGCCCTGCCACCTGGGGAAAGACCGGAGTCCATCAGGGCTCATCCTCCAAGCCCGGCCACCTGCGGAAAGACCGGAGTCCATCAGGGCTCATCCTCCAAGCCCTGCCACCTGGGGAAAGACCGGAGTCCATCAGGGCTCATCCTCCAAGCCCTGCCACCTGGGGAAAGACCGGAGTCCATCAGGGCTCATCCTCCAAGCCCTGCCACCTGGGGAAAGACCGGAGTCCATCAGGGCTCATCCTCCAAGCCCTGCCACCTGGGGAAAGACCGGAGTCCATCAGGGAGACTCTGAGGGGCACACGATGAGGACACCCCAGAGGAGAAGTGTGTGCAGCCCCAGCCAGTTTTCTGGTGACCCCAGTGGAATGGCACAGAACAGCGTACAGACGGCACAGAACTCAGCACCCTCGTGCTGACGGGGTGCCGTGGAGTGGGGCAGAGCCCACGAGGGCCGAGCGCTGCGCTGCAGCAACACAGGCCCAGCCCGCCCGCCTCACCAACCTTTACCCTCTGCCTGGGGGCGACTCCCCGCTGACACCTTGCCAGGCTGGAAAGGTGAAACATGGTAGAAATAAAGTACCTTGCTCAGGGTCTGACACCTAACAGGTGTTCAACAAAAGGTGGGCATTTCTGACGGTGGGACTTTCACACGTATTTCCTCACGTGGTCCACAGCAGAAACGCCTGGCGAATCTGGGGGTGGAGCCCAAGTCAAACCGCTGCCCCAGTCGTCACCCTTTCCTTCCCCAGGTGGCAGGTCCTGACAGCCACAGGGCGGAGCGCACTGTCCCCCTGAGCCATTAGTAGGAAGGGTCTGGTGAGGAAAAGTCAAGTCACCTAACTGACAAATAAGCTGGCACATCATGATCATATTAAAACCTACAGTTCTTTTACAGGAGGATGCTGAACCTGAATCATCTAAGGCACGAGGCCCCAGCTGCGCCCGCAGCCTCCGAACCACTATCCACCACCAGCAGGGGCTCTGGTAGGGAAGCTGAGGACCAGAGTCCACAGCCTCCGAACACACGGCCGATGCAGAGGGGGCACGGCCAGAAAAGTAACCGCCCCTGACCACAGTCCCCGTAACAGTTTTCTGTTGTTTTCTGAGGAGCCACCACTGCAGCAGGAGCTCTGGCTGCAGCTCATCATTCCCAGCACTGACTCCTCACTCACTCTCCTGGGATAAACATCCCTCTGGCAGACCTTGGAGAGCCGCGCAGAGCCTGGCCAGGCCTGCTCCCCAGGCTGCCCTTCTGCCTAGAAGGCCCTTCCCCCACCCTGATTCACCACGGTTACCATCCCCCCCCATCCCTCTCCCACTGTCCTTATCACACAGGACTGTGCCTGGTAGTTCGCAGTCTTTCTCTCCACCAGCCTGAGAAGGGCCCACCAGTCACTCATCTCTGTACTTCGACTAGCCCTGTGCTTTCTAAGATAAAGCAGGAACTCCATGAATGCTCGCTGAATTAAGATAAACGGTGAATGAGCCAGAACCCCACATGGCCCAAGCAAGGATGTCACTGAGCAACAGGGTGAAGGCCACGGTCAGGCGAGAGACAGCCCCAGCCCCGACCGCAGCCTGGCCCTGGGCCGGCCTCCAAGGATGAGGCCTCCTGCTGACGACGCCAGAGGGCCCACAGGGCCCCCAGTGTGCCTGGCTCATTCCAGCTGGGATGCCCAGCGACTCCCCGAATGTCCCCATCACAGAGGAGACATCCCTGAAGCCCAACGAGGTCATGGAGCTATAAATGTGGGGCAGAGCCTGCAGCCAGACCTTCCAAGAACCAGTCCGGCACAATTTCCACCACATCACATGTAACCCAAACCACACCCAGAGCTCAGGCACCAGAGCGTGGCAGGAAACATGTATAGAGAGGGCTGTGGGTCCCCAGGACACACTCCCGCACACGTGTCTTCTCACCAGGGTGACCACGCACGCGACTTTCCTGGGGCGGTCCTGGCTTATATGGGTTGTCCCAGCACCCCTCACTCCAAAAGCCTCCCAGCTGGGACAAGATGAGATGGGCCTCCTCTATCCCAGCCTCTAGCGCTTTCTTAAGAGTGCCTGCACAGTCTGTCAGCAGAAACAGAGTGCTCATCTGGAACTCAGCTAGCTATCTACAAAGTAGCGAAAAGAGCTTGAGTAGTAACAGATAGATATTACAACCCTCACAAACTTTGTGTGTACTTTAACACAGCACTCATGTTTTAGGCACAAGCTGAGTTGTCTGTTTTTCTAACACACTATTGATTAGACACAGCAGATTAGAAGGAAGGTGAAAGGTCAGTGCAGGATAAACCAGCCCCCAGCAGTAAGAAGCACCTGCTGAGTCTCATGAGGCCTGAAACAGAGAAACTACAAAGAGGTGACAAGAACCTGGGCAGTTTAATGGTGAGATCAACAGCCCTACGCCCATACCAGGAGAGGAGACCAAAGCACAGAAACGTTCTCATGGTTAGGAAAAGAGAGACTGGGAATCTGGGCCCATAAGAGGTGGTGGAGATGACCATGAATGCCCTGTCCTTTTCTTTTCCAAGTGTCTGTGACGCTCTCAACACCAGTCAGGACTTAGAAGGCTACTGGGCCCCGCTCTACTTACTGGTCATGGGCATCTCCTCATCAGGGGCTAAAGCTGCCTGGAGGATTGTGTGAACTGACTGTGTGAAGCAGCTTTATAAACTCTAAAAAGATAAATAAACTATAAAAGACCAACTCAGTGTCCGCCTGACCCTCAGACTTACTCTCAGACTGCTTCACCATCTCAGCCCATAAAACACCCCTACGTAACGGAGCTGCCACTGCAAAAGCCACACAAGGTAATGGGCGTTTATCTGTATTAACACCTAAACCCACAAGGCTAGGCTTATTAGAAAAAGACAAGGTCTACAGAAAATTCCAATTTGAAAACGCTGATGAGCCCCCCTCAGCCTCTTCAGCTCTAAACCAACCACAGGAAAAAAGGGCTAGATTCCTGAGGAGGGAGTGGCTAAGACCTGGGTCAATGACTATGACACCCGGTTTGAAAGGTGCTAATCCAAACTGCAGAGACGCGATAAAACGGGGAGGCCCGACCAGGAAAAAAACTGGAAAGTCAGCTGCCACATTCAGGATCAAAAGAAGCGTGAGTTAGGAGGGCAGCCCAGGGCCAGGCAGAAGCCTAGGAAGGCCTGAGAGGGGCTTTCGGAGACAGGGTGGGAGGAGGGGTGGCTCTGCGCCCCTCCCAGCCCCCAAAGTCCTCTGTCTCCCCAGAAGCAGGGGGGCAGCTGTCAGCCCAGGATGACCCAGGGCGGGGGGGGGGGGGGGGGAGGGTTGGTGACCAGGCGAAAAGGGTGCCCAAGGGAGCAGGTAAAAAGAAAGCCGGGGGAACCGGTCTGGGATTCTGGCAGAGTCTGCAGCAGCGACGGGTCTAAGGGAGACACTGGGCGAGAGGAGGGGTCAGGCGCTGGGCAGTGCCTCGGGACAGTGTCTCCCTGGGGAGGGGAGCCCGTGAGGGGACTAGAGGATCATCCCTCGCGGGGTTGGAGAGGCTTGGGAGAGGCCGCCTCTGAGACAAGGCTCCACCACGGAGAACGTGCTTCTGAGGAGAAGGGGGGCTGTGGGGTGCGTCGGGAAGGCAGCCTCTCCAGTGGGCCCCTAAGCGGCTCCCGGCATCTCCCCACAGGGCCTGGGGGCTGAAGTGGGGGCCCGAAGGACAGGGCGCCTGAGGGCTGTGACGGGCTCCTCCTAGAGCCCTGAGGGTCCCTGTCGGGCGAGAGGATCTCTGGGGGCAGGGTCTCGGGGCCCTGCGGGTCCCGGCCGGGCCGCGGGAGGGGCGCGGGGGCGCGGGGGGCTCACAGGTCTCCACATCTTCGGGGCCGCGGCTCCGCTCCCGCCGGCCGCACGCTCGCGTCGCCGGCCCAGCAGTCCCTGCGGGCGGGGCGCAGTGCGCACGCGCGCACCGCCCCAGTGGGCGGGAACTGGAGGCCGTGCCTCGAGCGGACCCGCGGCCGCGGCCGCAGCCGAGCAGCACCCCCTGGCGGCCGCCGGCGACCTAGCTTTAGGGCAAGGACCGGCCCTCGTGAAGGCTGAGGACCGCGGCGAGTCCCTCCGGCAGGCACGCCATCGGTTCCTGCCGCTGGTGTCTTTTCCCATCCCCGATAGAAGTGAGGCTCGGGGAGGTAAGCTCACCTGTTGCCCAGAAGCTCACAGAACGGGCGGAAGCTGAGAGAGAGAAGGGACCCCACTAGGAGGTCAGCGCCGAGGGCTGGAGCTGGACCTGGGGAGGGGCAGGGGCGGCCAGTCCGGCCCAGCACTTCCGTGCCACGGATTAGGGTGAATCTCTCTAACTACTCAAGCCTCATTTTCCTCGCTGCAAAATGAGGTCATAACCCACAAGCTAATAGAGCTCTCTATCCATGCAACGCCTGCTGTTCACCTGGATCTACGCCACTGATGCGAGCACCTGCTGTGTGCGGGTGGGCGGCCGGGGAGGTGGACACTCAGTAACCACGCCGTGAACAGTGCGCACAGGGGAGGCAAGGACCGCGGAGAAAGCTTCTGCCTCCCTCACTGGCCTGCCAGCCTCTCCCGCCCCTCCTCTCCTGCCGCCCCCTGGGAGGGCGGGACCCGTCCTCTCTGCTCAATGGACCTCCCAGCTGATGCCAAATCTTCTCTCCCCTCCCCTCGCCTGCGTCCCTGTCACCCTGATAGGTAGCACCCACTCGCTCAGGTTCTGTCCTCTGGCCGTCGCGGCCCCCTTTCCGAGGTTCCACCAGCCGCCGGTTCCACTCCGCATAACTTCTTCAAGGGCAGAGCCACCAGCCAGCCACGGGCTAACCTCGGTGAAGCTCACGCCCTCAGGGTCGGGGACAGGGGTTTGTCCCGAGTGCTCCTGTGGCCTGGCCATTCTGCAGTGGATGCCCTGGGCCTCGCGTCCCCTACCCCACACGTACTAGGACCCCACCTTCACACTGATGCCTCAGGAAGTTTTCTCCTTGAAGTCTGGTCCCACCTGGCGGTTCTCCTGTCAGCCCCTCCCCTCCCACGTGGCCCCGCCCCTCCCACGTGGCCCCGCCCCCTCTCACATGGCTTCTCCTCCCAATGGTGCCTGCTCCTTTGGGCATCCCTGGGCCCAGGCAGGCCTGTGCCTCCTTCCTTCCCTTCTGCTACGATGTACCTCAATGTCCTGAATCACCTCGTTCCCATTGTCCCCAGTGTAACAAATGCTGGGCTCCGTACCCTGGCTGAATACAGATGGCTGTCCTCACTGATTTTTTGCCTGCCTCGCCAGGAGGACAGGAATGTGGCCTCTCGTCTCCACTGCTGTGTCCTAGTGTCCAGGCCAGGGCCTGACAGAGTGGATCTGGAGCCCCTCCCAGGGCCAGGCTTTCCGGAAAGTTTCCAGTTGTACACATTGGACCTCCCCACCTAACCCCGTAACATTTAATGAACCAGTTCCAGGAGATAGGGTAGGTGTAGCTGACACAGGAATGC
>NW_006791731.1:460329-463294 GCF_000442215.2 Lipotes vexillifer
GAAGGGACAAAAGCAAGGTGCAAGGTAGCAGGATGAGCTGACCGGGTACTCGGGTACAGATGGCACTGGAAGCCTGGGCCATCAACTGCCCTGGGGTGGGAATGGGGGTGGGAGGAGGGTTTATAGCTGTTTCCCAGCCCCCAGATGAACAAAGGAATGAACTCTGACCTATTTCCACATCAGAGGACCCTGGTACTAGCTTGGGCTCCCACCAGGGCTGAGGGCTGCAGGTCCTCCCTCCGCATGGCAGGACACAAGCCCCTGGACTGAATCAGGGGTACCCCACCCCTGGCGGTGCTGTATGGGGTCAGTTCCCTCAGACTGGGACTGCTGGGCCCCAGGAGCACCAAGGAAACCTTCCCGCAGTGACCGCCACTCCCGTTCCACTCACACCCCAGACACAGTCTCCTCCAGTCTCCCCCAGTGGATCCCCACCCCCAAGCATATCTGCACAATCTCCCAGCACCCTGTGTTTCCAGGGCCTTGAATCTTCAAGCTGCCCTTAAAGAAAAAGAGTGCAGGTGTATATTAAGAAGCATGACACACAGACATGATGGGAACAACGTTCCCCCAAAAGGTTTGTCCAAGTTCTAACCTCTGGAATCTGTGATGTGACTTTCTTTGGAAATAGGGTTGTTATAGATGTAATTAAGTTAAGGCTCCCTAGCTGAGATCATCCTGAATGAGGACGGGCTCTAAATCCAGTGACTGGTGTACTTACATGAGAAGGGAGAAGGAGATCTGAGACACACAGGAAAAGTCCATGTGAAGACAGAGGCAAAGACTGCGGATGTGGCCACAAGCCAAGGGACACCGAGGATGGCTGGCACCACCAGAAGCTGCACGGGAGCCTGGAACAGATCCTCCCGACAGCCCTCAGAAGGAACCAACCCTGCCAACATCTTGATTCCAGACTCTGACCTCTAGCACTGTGACAGAATAAATTTCTGTCGTTTTAAGACACCAGACTTGTGGTAATTTGTTCCAACAGTCCTAGAAAACTAGTACAGTGTGTCAAAGGTTTACTTAACTCATTAACTAATGAGAGAACCAGGAAAGGGGTTACAAATTCAAAAAAAGAGGTTCGAAAACCACAAATTTGTATGGAGTAAAGGAATGCTAAAATAAACTTTAAAATAGATGGAGATTGGCTTTTTTCACAGGAAAAATACAAGTGAACCTCTACTGGACCAAATGTATTTGCATGTCTATAAAAAGGAAGTATTTTCATTGCTGCTGGTCACTGGCAATTTATAGAGCTGTAAAATAGCTCACAGACAATGCAAGGCAGGGACCCGATGAAATCAGAATCAGATAACCCGGAAGGGCACGCGCTAAACAACACTGGAGATACCAGCATGATACTTCTTTTTTTAAGTAAGACATTTCTGTGTTGCTTGTTTTTGTTTTTTTAAAATATATTTTATTTATTTAATTTTGGCTGCGTTGGGTCTTTGTTGCTGCGCGCAGGCTTTCTCTAGCTGTGGCAAGCGGGAGCTACTCTTCGTTGAGGTGCGCGGGCCTCTCATTGCGGTGGCCTCTCCTGTTGCGGAGCACGAGCTCGAGGCGCACGGGCTTCAGTAGTTGTGGCACGCAGGCTCTGTAGTTGTGGCGCACTGGCTTAGCCGTTCCGCGGCATGTGGGATCTTCCCTGACCAGGGCTTGAACCCGTGTCCCCTGCACTGGCAGGCGGATTCTTAACCACTGCATCACCCAGGGAAACCCGCAGGTGTCATTTTAAAAGGCTGCGTTTCAGTTTACACCAAGAGTCTACCAAATGACTATGGGTTACAGATAGCTTGAGGAGAGAGAAACGGCTTCTTTACGTACCCAGTGTTAAAAAGAAAGCCACAGCCCCCAAAGGGAATCACTTATGCTCGGCCAGGCCACTAAACCAGGGCTTAACACCAGCCCTCACTGAAGCTTCAAGCTCCCCCAGAAATGCAGTCTTAACTGGTCAGTCGGGAATTCTCTGGTCGGCACCAATGAGGTTACCTGCCACACGGGCCCTCTCCACCCACAGAGGAAGAGGAAGTCATCCACCACAATGACCCCTTCCATCCCCCATAAGTAGGTGACCTAAGCCTGACATCGTCTTTTTTGTTTATGAGGTTTTTGTCTTGCTTTTGAAAATCTTCCCCTTTCTGGAGCCCTTTGGAACTCCCCTATACTTGCTGGATGGCAATGCCGCCCAACTCATTAATTGGTCAGTGACACCAACTAGACCTTCAAATTTTAGTTGGTTGAATTTTTGTTTTTTAATACCAGGAAACAGAGCATTGAAACAACATCAGTGGCGTTCAGGCAAATGACCACGGAAGCATTTCCCTCACCTGCTCACGCTGTCCTGTTACCAGTTTCTGGTTAGCTGGGTTTGGGGTGATAGAGTTTTATGAGAGCTTTCTGAAGGTCCATAAAATGCCTACTTAACTTATGTGCTTCAGACATATAACAGCCTCCACATGGAGGCTCGCTCAGTCGAGTCTTAGGGTGTCCTTGGCTCTCCTGGAGAAGCACAGAATACGTGGGAGAGTCTCCAAGAATCCGGGCAACATGGATGCCCCGGCCAGTTGCCTGCTGTATTGTTAGATGATGGCTCTCCTCAGAAAGAGAGGCTCTTTTCCCTTTAACTATATTCCATTCAGTTGAAATCTCAGTATGTGAAAGGGCCGACTTCATTTGTCACCCCTTCCCTTGATCAAGTGTTGTATGGAACACTTGTATAAACAGGTGAAGAAAGCCTATTTTTGTTGGGTCACGTAGAAGTCACCTGGAAGATGCTGAAATAATTAGTTCTAAAGCAGGTTCAATTTTATGTTACACAGATTATATGCCTTACAAATTTTAAATTTCATAGTTTCAGATTTGCTTGTATTTTGAAATTGATTCAAGAAATGCCTTTGGGGCTTCCCTGGTGGCGCAGTGGTTGAGAGTCCGCCTGCCGATGCAGGGGACGCAGGTTCGT
>NW_006791731.1:463351-478482 GCF_000442215.2 Lipotes vexillifer
TGATTCACTTTGTTATAAAGCAGAAACTAACGCACCATTGTAAAGCAATTATACCCCAATAGAAAAAAAAAAAAAAAAAAAAAAAAGAAATGCCTTTGTCTAAAGAATAAAACAGTGGCTTCGATCCTAACCACGGAGTTCTCCGTGAGTGGCTGGAAATGGGGATCCACCTCGAGGTATCCAGAGGTCATCCGAATGTCCATCCTCGGATAGGTCAGTAGTGTGAAGGACATGGTCCCAACTTTTTCTCAGGGACTCTGGGGCTATCCTCCATTGAAGGCTCAGTCTCTCTCCTGTGGCTGATGGCAGAGCCTCAGGTGAAACAAAAGATGAGAGACTCGGTGGCTGTGGCTAATTTACTACCTAACATTTTCAAATGTAAGAGGTCTGAGGAGGGTCAAAATAAGAACGATGCAACTGACAAAAAAATCTGGTTGTTTCTGTGACATGCAAAGATAGTAAAACAAATTTTAAAAAGTTTTTTGGCCGCGTGGCACGTGCAATCTTAGTTCCCTGACCAGGGATCGAACCCACACCCCCTGCATCGGAAGCACGGAGTCTTAACCACTGGACTGCCAGGGAAGTCCCCAGTAAAACCAATTTTTAAAAAACTTAGACAAAGAGTCCAGGCAGCTAGTGCTTAAAGGGCCCAAACCCCCCGAAGGCTTTCAGGGAAAGGTTTTTAAAAACAGGGTGAGGGACAGGGTTGTGCGGTGAGTGGTCAGCTTGTGGACATTCTCCTGATTGGCTGGTAGTGAGGTAGCCGGGAGTCAACATCATCAACTTTCTGGTTCCAACCCGTCTGAGGTCTATGGGCTTGTGGGCAGCAGACGGTTAACTTCTTCCAGCTGGTGTGGGTTTCAACATCTGCAGATCAGCTCAAGGACATGGCTCAGAATACATAGTCCTTGAGGAGGAACTAAAGGTCCTTGACTTCAATGGCTAAACTATTATTATTTTGTCTTGCTTGACTGTTTTCCTTTCTTTCTGCATTTTATCACTTCTCTGATTAAATTTACTCTTTAGAACTCAGGGAAGAATTAGGAGGCTACAGTTTTTCTACACACAAGAGGCAGGCAGAGGACATGTGTGTGTGTGTGTGTGGCAGGGGTCTGCTCCAAGAAGATCCCGTAGGGTCCTGCTCGGTTACAAAGTGTCTACTCAATATTTTGCCCATTTTTAATTGGGTTATTTGTCATTTTATTGTAAAGCTGTAAGAGTGCTTTGTATATTCTGGATACAAGTCCCTTATCAGATGTATGATTTGCAAACATTTCCCCCCATTCCGTGGATTGTCCTTTCAGTTTCCTGATAACGTCCTTTGAAGCACAGAAGTCTTTAACTTTGATACAGTCCAGTTTATCTAATTTTCCTTTTGTTGCTTATGCTTTTAGATTGTTAAGATTTAATCCTACGTTTTCTTCCAAGAATTTCATAGTTTTAACTCTTAAATTTGTCTACGATCCACTTTTGAGTTAATTTTTGTATATGGTATGATGTAGGGGTCAAACATCATTCTTTTGCATGTGGATATTCAGTTGTATAAAAGATTATTCTTTCAACATTGAGTTGTCTTGGCACCTTGCCAAAAATCCATTAATCATAAATGTAAGAGTTTCATCCTGAACCTGTGATTCTATTCCATCGATCCATGTGTCTTGAATATCCAGCACCACCTTGCCTCAGTTAGCGTAGCTTTGTAATAAGTTTTGTGCGTAGCTTTGTAATAAGTTTTGTAATTGGGAACTGTGAGAGATTCCTCCAACGTTATTCTTTTTCTTTTTTTAGTGCGTTTAATATTTTATTGCATCTCTATATATTATATATGACCACATATTTTTATATTATCATACATACATATATGCTTTGAAAGCAAATGCGCTTTTTTCTTCCAGTTTTATTGAGATGTAATTGATGTTTGCACTGGATAAGTATAAGGTGTGCAGCATAATGATTAGACTCCCACACATCATGAAATGATGACCTCAGTACGTTTAATGGACATCCATCATCTCATATAGATACAAAATAAAAGAAAAAGGAAAAAAAGTTTTTTTCCTTGTACTGAGAACTCGTAGGATTTACTCTTAACAACTTTCGTATATAACATTCAGCACTTAAATATATTAATCATGTTGTACATTACATCCCTAGTACTTATAACTGGAAGCTTGTACCTTTTGACCAGCTTCATCCAATTCCCCCTCCCCCCACCCCTTGCCTCTGGTGACCACAAATCTGATCTCTTTTTCTATGAGTTTGTTTTCGATGTATAATTGACCTACAACACTAGGTTAGTTCCAGGTGAACAACATAGCGATTCAATATTTCTATACATTACAATATGATCCCCAGGATAAGTCTAGTTACCATCGGTCACTGTAACCAAAAGTGGGGTCCAGCTGCTCCCTGCTCAAAAGCCAATAAAGAGGCAAGGTGGTGGAAAGGAAAGTTTCTTCATTTTGGATGCCGGCAACCGGTGGGGGGGTGGCAGCTGTCCAAAGGCCGACTCCCCCCACCGCCCGCAACTGGGGGCAAGAGCTTTTATAGACAGACGGAGGGGCTACGTGTAGAAACAGCACAGTCACCTCTGACAGTCATCTCGCAATTAGTCTTTGGTGGTCTGACCGGCATCATCTTGATTGTTTTAAGTACAGTTAATCTTCAGTTCCAGGGTCTGTTTGTTCCCTTTTCTTGGAGGCCAGTTCCTGGAATTGTGGCAGTTTGTGTCGTGGCTCCAGCCGGGTCACCATGTAGTTCACTTCCTCCACCTGGCGGGGGTTTCAGTATCTATAACACAGCTCCCAGGATACGGCTCAGAATATGATCTATAGCCCTGGAGAAGGAACTAAAGGAATTTGACTCTGCTTAATGACTAAACTATTATTATTTGGTCTCCTTTGACTGTTTCCTTTTTTTCTGCATTTTCTCTCTGATTAAACTTATTCTTTGGCTAAAGTTTTTCCACAGACAAAAGGCAGGCTGAGGACATGGTGGGCAAGGACCACAGGGTCCTGCTCCGTTTCATCACCACACAAAGTTATTACAATATTATTATTATTATTATTATTACTTTTGCGGTACACGGGCCTCTCACTGTTGTGGCCTCTCCCGTTGCGGAGCACAGGCTCCGGATGCGCAGGCTCAGCGGCCATGGCTCACGGGCCCAGCCGCTCCGCGGCATGTGGGATCCTCACGGACTGGGGCACGAACCCGTGTCCCCTGCATCGGCAGGCAGACTCTCAACCACCGCGCCACCAGGGAAGCCCCAACAATATTATTGACTATATTCCCAACACTGTATGTTTCATACCTGTGACTCATTTATTTTGTAACTGGACATTTGTCCCTCTTAATCTCCCTCACCTATTTCACTCATCCCCCACCCCTCTCCTCTCTGGCAATCACCAGTTTGTTCTCTGCATCTATGAGTCTGTTTCTGCTTTGATATGTTTGTTCGTTTGTTTTGCTTTTTATTCCACATATAGGTGAAATCGCACAGTATTTGTCTTTCACTGTCTGACTTATTCCACTCAGCATAATAACCTCTAAGTCCATCCATGTTGGGACTTCCCTGGTGGTCCAGTGGTAAGGAATCTGCCTTGTAATGCAGGGGACGCGGGTTCGATCGCTGGTCAGGGAACTAAGATCCCACATGCCGCGGGGCAACTAAGCCCGCGTGCCACAATTACTGAGCTTGCCCGCCTCAACTAGAGAGCCCATGCACCCTGGACCCCATGCGCTGCAACTAGAGAGAGAAAACCCACACGCCACAACTAGAGAGAAGACTGCATGCTGCAACAAAAGATCCCACATGCCTCAACGAAGATCCCGCGTGCCGCAATTAAGATCCAACACAGCCAAAATAATAAAATCTAAAAACAAACAAAAAAGAGTCGGGACTTCCCTGGTGGCACGGTGGTTAAGAATCCACCTGCCAGCACAGGGGACATGGGTTCGAGCCGCGGTCCAGGAAAATCCCACATGCCGCGGAGCAACTAAGCCCACGAGCCACAACTGTTGAGCCTCGTTCTAGAGGCCATGAGCCACAACTACTGAGCCCATGTGCCACAACCACTGAAGCCCGTGCCCTCCAGGGCCCATGTGCCGCAACTACTGAGTCCACGTGGTGCAACTACTGAAGCCCATGAGCCTAGAGCCCGTGCCCCACAACAAGAGGAGCCACCACAATAAGCCCACGCACTGCAACGAAGAGTAGCCCCCACTCGCCACAACTACAGAAAGCCCGCACGCGGCAACAAAGACCCAACGCAGCCAAAAAAAAAAAATCCATCCATGTTGTCACAAACGGCAAGATTTCATACTTTTCTATGGCTGAGTAATACTCCATTGTATATATGTAGCACATCTTCTTTATCCACTCATCTGCCGATAGGTTGTTTCCATATCTTGGCTATTGTAAATAATGCTGCAATAAACATAGGGGTGCATATATCTTTTCTAATTAGTGTTGTGTTCTTCAGACAAATACTCAGAAGTGAAATTGCTGGATCATATGGTGGCTCTATTTTAATTTTTTGAGGAACCTCCACACTGTTTCCCATAGTGGCTGCACCGATCAACACTCCCAGCAACAGTGCACGAGGATTTGCTTTTCTCCACATCCTCGTCGGCACTTGTTATGTGTTGCCTTTTGCTGATGGCCATTCTGACAGGTGTGAGGTGATATCTCATTGTGGTTTGGATTTGCATTTCTCTTATAATTAATGATGTTGAGCATCTTTTCACGGGCCTGCTGGCTGAATGTATGTCTTCTTTAGAAAAATGTCTATTTTTTAACTGGGTTGTTTGTTTTCCTGAGGTTGCATCATATGAGCTCTTTGAATATTTTGGATATTAATCCCTTGTTGGATATAACCTTTGCACATATCTCCTTCCATTCAATAGGCTGCTTTTTCATTTTGTTGATAGTTTCTTTTACTATCAAGTAAAAGGGCAACAACTTTTTAGGTTGATGTAGTCCCATTTATTTACATTTACTTTTGTTTCTCTGGCCTGAGGAGACATAGCCAAAAAAAAAAAAAAATGGCTAAGACTGATGACAAAGAGGATACCGCCAATGTTTTCTTCTAGGAGATTTATGGCTTCAGGTCTTACACATAAGTCTTTAATCCATTTTTAGCTTATTTTTGCATATGGTGTGAGGAAGTAGGCCAGTCTGATTCTTATGCGTGTAGCTGTCCAGTTTTCCCAACACCATGTATTGAAGAGGCTGTCTTTTCCCCTTTGTATATTCTCACCTCCTTTGTTGTAGATTAATTGACCATAAGCGTGTGGGTTTATTTCTGGGATCTCTATTCTGTTCCACTGATCTATGTGTCTGTCTTGATTACTGTAGATTTGTAGCCAATTTTATTCTTTTTAAAGATCGTTTTGGGGAACTGGCGGTCCAGTGGTTAGGACTCAGCGCTTTCACTGCCCAGGGCCCGGGTTCAATCCCTCGTTGGGGAACTAAGATCCCACAAACAGTGTGGTCAAAAAAAAAAGGATTGTTTTGGCTATTCTGGGTCTCCTGCATTTTGTTATGAATATTAGGATTCGTTTGTTAAGTTTTTGCAAAAGGCCAGCTGGAATTTGATAGGCATTACTTGAATCTCTGGATCAGTGTGCAGAGTTCTGCAACATTAACAACCGAAGTCTTCTGATCCATGAATATTTACTCGCATCTTTAATTTTTTTCAACGGTTTTGTAGTTTTCCATGTAAAAGGCTTGCTTTTCTTTTGTTAAACTTATTTCTAAGTATTTTATTCTTTTGATGCTGTTGTAAATGAAAAATTTTTCTTAATTTCATTTTCAGATTTTTTGCTTCTAGTATATAAAGATACAACTAATTTCGGTATATCTATACTGTAATCTGCAAAATTTGTTTTCTTAGTCCTGATAGTTTTTTTGTGGATCCCTTATGAGTTTCTTTCTTTCCTTTTTAAAAATATTTATTTATTTATTTATTTGGTTGTGCTGGGTCTTAGTTGAGGCAAGCAGGCTCCTTAGTTGTGGCACGTGAGCTCTTTAGTTGTGGCATACAAACTCTTAGTTGTGGCATGCATGTGGGATCTCGTTCCTTGACCAGGGATCGAACCTGGGTCCCCTGCACTGGGAGTGCGGAGTCTTAACCACTGCGCCACTGGGGAAGTCCCTCCTTATGAGTTTCTAAACATAGAATTGTGTCATCTGAGGGACTTCCCTGGTGGTTCAGTGCCTAAGACTCCACCCTCCCAATGCAGGGGGCCCAGGCTCGATCCCTGGTCAAGGAACGAGATCCCACGTGCCGCAACTAAGAGTTCGCATGCCACAACTAAGACCCGGTGCAGCCAAATAAATAAATAAATATTAAAAAAAAGAAAGAAAAGAAAATCAGTTTAAAAAAAAAATCACATCATCTGAGAATAGAAATAGTTTTACTTCTTTTCCAATCTGGATGCCTTTTATTTCTTTTTCCTGCCTAACTACACTTGCCAGGACCTGCAGTGCAATAGAGAGCAGACACCTTCGTTTGTGGATCTGCCTGCTTTTCCTCTCTGGATGTTCAAGCCCATGTGCTAACTCGCCCTGGAGCCCGAGCACCCTGGCCTCAGCAACTCTTCACATCCCTCTGGCTTAAGTCAGCGTGGGGGTGGGGTGGGGGGCATGGGCAGCATGGACACCTGCAGCGGGGGGCGGGGCGCTGGGGAGCTGCCTTCCCCACGACTTGCCTTTAGAGAATTGGCGCCCTGGTCTCCCAGGCCACAACACGTACCCGCTCAGCGCTCTCAGAGGGTGCTGTCCACAGAATGTTTTTCAAAGGGAATATCAAGGGCTGGCTCCGGGGTGTCAACGAGGGATCAGGTAGGGAATCTTTTGCAATCTGCGTTCTAAGAGCTCGGCTTTCCCGTCTCTCTTGCAAAATGAGGGGAATTTCCAGGCTGCTTTGCCACTTGCCTTTCATAGCTCATACAGTTACGCAGACAGAAACCTCCTCCCGGGGGTCCTGCCGAGGAAGGTCCTGTCTTCTCCCACGGGCCTGGCTTGAGGTGTTCTGAGAGGATCAGACGTCCAGGAGACTCTTCTATGCAGGTTGGAAGTGGGTCAGGGAAGCACCCTGGTCAGGAGCCGCCGGAGTGGCGGCCTGGGAGACAGAAGGGTCATGGGGAGTACGACAGGGAGAGTCTCCAAGAGAATGACCGACTCTCCCCCAGGCAAAGGAAGATTAACCAGTGCTGTGCGTGCAAAGTCTGAACAGTCCTAAACGCTTCAGAGAGGAGACGAAAGAGGATTTCACAACTCCTGCAGCTGTGACAGACAAGAACCAACTCAACTTAAGCAAGAAATTGTGGGCCCACGTAACTTGCAAGTCCAAGGGGTTTAGTTTCGGGTACAGCTGGATACAGGGGATCCCAGAATGCTCTCGGAGTTCTGCCTCTCTCCACCCTTCGCTCTGCTTGCCTCTGGGACGCCTTAACTCTCTGGTGTGCACCCTGAGTAGTCTGGGTGTTTTTTATAGCTCTTGGGATGACTGACACCCCGAGACAAATCTCTGTTAGCGCCCGACTTGCTCCCCAGGCCCAGGGCTCCCAGTTCAATCACCATGGGCAGGAGGGTGGGCACCACAGCTGGATTAGCCGGGCACCCACCCAGCCAAAGGGTGGAAGGCAGGGGCCTGTGACTGACAGCCCACTAGAACGATAGGGGCCTCTGAGCCCCTGGAAGGTGCAGTGGAGAGCATGTGGCCCCACTGAGGTGGGCAGCACCTCAAGCCAGTGTGGGCCTGGTCTGAGAGTGGCCGATTCTGGAATTGCTGATGACCTGCACCCGCTCCCTCAACAGAGGCCCAGTCACTCCCACACTCCCATCCTCTGACCCCAATCCTCACGGAAGCGAGGAGGTCCCTTTGAATCCATGGAGGAGGGAGCCCCTGAAAGGACTCATCCCTCGTCCCCAAGTCAGGCAGTGGGGCTCTTAACAGGTGCAGATGAGGGGTGTGACCATGCCCTCACCCAGCTGTTGTCATGCTCATGCCCGTGTCGGAACCCACACCTGCCTAGGGACCCCTGTGGGCTGACGAAGCCGGGACTGAAGGACGGTGAAGACCCCACCACTACTTGCTCAACCAGAGCCGGGTGAGCCTCGTCGCCCTGTCTTGGGGGAGTGGCCGCACACCTGCGGAGGGGCTGCTGCGTGTGGCAGGGCACAGCCTGGCTGGCTCTTCTCTGGTTTCGAGAGAACCTGAGCCGCAGACCACAGAGGGCCCGTGGCTCAGCTCTGTTCTCACACAGGGGACGCCGCCTCCCTTCTGGGGTCTCCTTCAAGCTCCTCACCGCCCCGGGCCTGAGAGACCCTTTGGGCAGGGCTGAGAGCTTGAGTGGCTGGCCACCTGCCGTCCAGCTGCAGGCGTGGGTGCCCGGATAGGGCCCCGGGGGGACGCTCGGCTCTGAGCGGCTGGCGTGGCTGGCCGCCCTGCTTCCCGGCCACTGGCCTTGCGCCCAGACGCCGGGAGCGGGAAGGGTGGGCCGCTGCCGCGCGGCCCTCTAGGACTTGACCCCAGGCGTCTTCCTCCCCTGGTTGTTTGGGCTGCTGCCTTGTTCCCTTCGGGGAGCTGACCGGACGCCCTGGAGACGCCAAAGGGCAGGGGGTCCTTCAAGCCACCCCTGCAGTCCTGGCCTCCGGGGCTCAAGGCCGCCCCACCCCACCCCCCACCCGCTGCGGGAGACCGTGCCTTGCTTAGAGGCCCTCACGCCTGTCACACGTGGCGCAGACACACACGCCGGCAGGGGAAGGCAGGAAGGAACTGGGGGGAGGCTCCACCAGCCTCCGGCCCCAGGGTGGGCAGGGGAGGGGTGAGGGCAGCGTCAGAGGGCACACGGAGGCCCGGGGCCACACCACCCCCGTCACTCCCTCGGCCTCCGCCCTCGCACTCTCCAGAGGTGGCTTCCACAGCTCACACCCGCCTGCCAGCAACCCCCTCCCCAGCCCTATCAGGTCAGGGGGCCCGGTGGTTAGCACCCTGGAGGGCGGTGGCCTTCTGCCTTAAGGGCTGGGCTGTGTCTGGGCCGGTTGGGAGCCTGGTCCCAGCACATGCCTGATGGGGGGTGGTCAAGGCCTGGGGATCTTTCCCGTCCACCAGGAAGTCCCTCAGCTCAGCCGCTCCTGCCAAGGCAGGGGAGGAAGCCCCTGAGAAGCCTCCGCGCAGCCCGAGTCAAGGACAGGCCGCTTCAGAAGCTTAGAAACGGCATCCGGAGAGGGCTGGCCAGCAGGGCAGGAGCCGCTCCCCCTGGTGCCCACACCCGGCCCCTGGCAGCTGCAGGGCCCCCTGTGGAAGCAGGGCTCCTTGTCTGTGAGAATGGGCTCTCAGTACCACGCCAGTCACACTGGCTCAGTGACTGGCTCACGGCTCTGGTGTCCTGACCCCCGGGGAGCCTGTGTCCCCCCGCAGGTCTCAACTCCCCACCTGCCCAGGAGGCACAGAGGAGGCGGCAGAAGCCCTGGCCCCAGCCCCGCGGCAGCCCTGCCTGAATCCCCTGATTGTCCCAGCCCTCCTGGCTCGGGGCGCACTCCAGTCCCCACCAGTCCTGTGTGTGGGAGCCCCCGATGCAGAACAGCCTGTGTTTGGTGCTGAGCTCCCTGCAAACACCAACAAGCAGAGGCCTGGACTGCTGTCCCAGGGTAGGGACAGAGCGTGGGCTGCTCAGAGCCAGGGCCATCTGCCAGCAGCCCAGCGAGAAGGCAGCCACTGTCGCATCTGTGTGAATAAAGGGTTTGGGGCCTTTGCAGGTTTGATCACAGGAGCTACAAATGAGGCTGGTGGTTTGGGGGAGGGGACCACGTTCTTGGGCAGAAGAATCCCAAGATCAGCTGGACCCTCACACCTTGGTCTCTTCTAAGTCCCACTCGCTGAGCCCTTTCTGTGCCAGGACCTGGCAACAAGCCCCCGGCACAATGCCCTGGTAGGATCCTCCCATAAAGCAGCGGGTAAGTGTGCCACACCCAGGCCACAAAGGCAGCGACTACGAGGCAGCCCATGCGACCTGACCTGACCCTCGTGCCTGGCTGGCTTGGCCCACCACACAGCCTCTGACTGCTGTAGCCTGTGTGGGTCCTTGGCCTATACTCTAGGCCCTGAGGGCTGGCCTTCACCCTCCCTCTGGGCAGTTCTATATGTGTATCTGTGTTTAGGAGGAGGTTCCATGACCCCCAGGACCTATGAGTGCCCCAGGGAGTGGGACAGGCCCCTGTTGAACAGGTCAGGCTACTGCTCTAGCTTAGGGAAGGTCTATCTACACAGCAAGAGTTGTTCCTGGGGTTAGCTCCAACTCATGAAATGAACACGCTTTATTGTACAAATCCCTCACAGGTGCTGGGCCTGGGCCAAATCCACATCCCCAGCCGGGCCCTGGCTCCGAGCCTGCTCTGTGGTCCCAACCCTGGCCTGCAGTGCCAGGTTCTCCTGTGGAGTACGCAGGCATCCGTGAGCAGGCTGCTTGTAGGGTGGGCCTCCCTGGGCTGTGGGCCCGCAGGCACTGTGGCAACCCCAACCTAAGATGAGTGGAGTGGAGCGGAGTTCCCACCTGCTCAGGCTTAGGGGCCACAGGCGTCCACACAGTCCTTCCCGCTGCGGAACACATGGTAGATGCTGGTGGGAGGGAACATAGCCACGGCGCCGAGCAGAGAGCCCACCTGGATGGCCACGCCAGCTGCCAGCAACGACTGCTGGCCCCCCACATGCAGCAGGGAGCTGGAAGCCACCTTCACGTATGAGAACACACCGAGACACAGAACCCACGACGCCACCTGGGAAGGTGGACACAGTAGCAAGCTGAGCGTGAGATGCCCCTGCTTTAGGGTGAAGCCCCTCCCTACTGCCACCCTCTTTGCTTCACTGTCCCCCAACATACTTACCACAAGGACCACCCCTGCAGAGGTGCCCACCAGAGGTGGGCAGGGGCTCAGGACTGCCAGCGCCATCAGGTAGGCCCCAAAGAGCATGCCCAGCAGGGAGAGACTGCCCAGCCCTGCCAGGGACCTGCCAGGGGGGAGCAAAAACTCAGGGCTCAGGCCCAGGCTCTCACCCCTAAGTCCCACCCTGAGGGGCCTGGGCTGCCCGTATACCTGCATAGAACACCCATGGCCAGGAAGCAGGCGAAGGGGTTGGCGGCACTGCCCAGCACCACAGCCAAGTGGTAGGCTGGGCGCCCATAGGGCAAGCAGGAATAGCTCTGCACAGCAGGCAACACGCCATTGGTCAGAGCGCTGGTGACGGCCAGCAGGCCCAGCAGGCAGACACCACGGGCGGAGAGCAGCCGGTGGGCCACAGGCGCTGGGCTGCGGGTGGTGCCTGCCGCCTTGCTGGGAGACTCCTGCAGGGGTGAGGCCTCTTCCTCTTCCTCCACTCCTGGGGCTCCCACCTGCAGGCCAGGCCCTGGGCCTCCTGTGGGTACAGGCGGTGGTGACGGCAACAGCACCAGGAGACCCTGAAAGGCGGCAGCTGAAACAACTAATAGGGCGGACAAGACCCCAAAAAAAGTGCTGGCAGGAAAACGCTCTGGGAAGTCAATGGGGGGCCCAGGAGTGCCATTGGGGGGGCTTGGTGGGCACTCGAGGCGACCCACACCCTGCACAAGGGCCAGCGCACAGGGCAGCAGGGCACTGAGGCCCTGACCCAGGAAAAAGGACCGCAGGAAGGGAGGCGGCAAGCGGCTCAGGAAGGGCAGGAAAGTGACATTCGAAGCACAAGAGGCCAGCGCCAGCGCGAAGGACAGAGCCAGGAAGGCCACGGAGTGCTCCTGCCCCGCCACTGCTGCCACGTGGGGCCACAGCGGGGCCAGCAGGGCCGTGCCCGCCACGCTCAGCGCCTGCACCACTCGGATGGGGGCCCTCTCGCCCTTGCCCGGGGCCAGCCGCCTCCACAGGGCCACCACCAGCAGACCCAGGTTCCCCAGCGCCACAAGCACAGAGAGGTAGGAGGGGAGACTCCAACCTACAAGGAAAAAAAGGAGGAAGCCGTGTCAGGGGCAGGATGCGCACGGCCGGAGAGCAGCTGCAACCCACCTCCCCCGCACGCAGCCTCGGCCCCTGCCCACGCGAACTCACCCTCGGGGAGGTCTTTCACCACCACAGGCAGCTCCACCCAGACCCCGTTGATGGCAGCCCATGAGCCCATGCCAAAGAGCGCTACCAGCACGTGGGTCAGCACCAGACGGCCCAGCGGGGGTGCTGCCATTTAGCCCAAGGCTGGGGCCTTCAGGACAGGGCAGAGGTCACGGCCAGCTCTTCTTTCCCCACCTAGGTCCACAAAAGACGCTTCGGCTCCTCCGGGAACTGAAGACTTCGTCTAGCTTGAAAGAAAGAAACATGCATGCAGAATCACAAGGGAGAGACACAGAACTATTGTCAGGAGAGGACCAGACGGCCAAGACCAGGGAAACCGGGGGGATGCCGGGGGTGGGGGATGGGGAGGAGAAGGGACCGAGCACACCGGCAGCCTGTGCCAGGGTCACGACACAGCAAAGGCCGGCAGGCAGGGAAGCAAGAAGGCGCCAAAGCCCAGGAGAGTATGATGAAAGAGGGAGATGATCTTCGGGTGTGAGCTACCGAGACCGCCAGAGCACTCCCCCGCACGGATACGGGACAAGGACTCCGGGACAGGTCCACCTCTCAGGCGCCAAGCACACCTCTACGGCTTCTGCGAGACCCCGGACGGCCGGAGCCAAGTCGGGGCTGGGGATGTGGCCGCGGCGGGCACCGCCCCTCGCTGCGTCAGGGGGGCGGCGGAGAACCGACCGGTGCGCTGAGGTGCCTGAGCCTCCCGGTCCTGAACGAACGCGCTCCCTGACCCGGCGACCGGCCGTCCCGCCACACTTGGAGGGCGCCGCCTCCGGCCCAGGGTCGAGGACCCAGCACAGAACCGATGGGGCCGGAAAATGCAGCCGAGCGGGAGCGAGGACTCCAACTCACCCGCCGGGATTCCGAGAAACCACTCGCCGGCGCGCCCCAGCGCCTGATAGCCCGCTCCGGAAATCGAGTGGGGAGTCTAGGGGCGGGGAGGGCCTGCTCGGGGCCCTGACCCCGCCCCCGAGGCAAGCCGCGCCTCCGCAGGCCCCACCCCTTCCGCCGCAGGAGCCGCCTCTTCCGCTCCTCCTGGGCGGAACTCGGAGCGCAGCGAGTGGCTATGGCCCCGGGTGTGGCCCGGCGGGCCCGGCAAAGGGTCCGGACCTTGCCGCTGGCCGGGGCGCGGAGCCGCTCGGCGGAGGACTGGTGGTGGGATCGGCTGGCGCCGAGCGGCTCCGGTTACCACCTGCTGCAGTCGGACAGCATGCTGCTGGTGTTGCCAGGCCCGGGGCCCGCCCGCCCCCGCGCTCAGAGGCGCGCCGCCCGCCGTGCTCAGCTGCTGCGGCTCCACAGGGCCCGCGCCGCTGAGGCCAAGGCCAAGCCCAGGACCGCACCCGCACCCGCACCCGC
The DNA here is from genome assembly GCF_000442215.2 of Lipotes vexillifer. Taxonomy (NCBI): domain Eukaryota; kingdom Metazoa; phylum Chordata; class Mammalia; order Artiodactyla; family Lipotidae; genus Lipotes; species Lipotes vexillifer. Next base: position 476,805 of record NW_006791731.1, read on the forward strand.
ACCGAAGCAGGAGCCCGACCCGGGCTGGGGCGACCGCATTCCCTTGGAAATCCTGCTGCAGATTTTCGGGCTGTTGGTGGCGGCGGATGGGCCTATACCCTTCCTTGGCAGGTACCCCAGGACCATCGCGCACAGCGCCGGGTCTCAGGCTGACCTCTTAGGCACTCAGCGGGTGGCTGAGCGCCCACACACGCGTCTCAGAGAGCGCAGTCTCTCAGGGCGTCCAGTTGGAATCCCAGGGGCCCGACCTTGAACTGAGGGGTCCGCAGCGTTGTGAGAGTTGGCGGGGGGGGGGGGCAGGTCCCCCATTTTAGAAAACCCCATAGCGACAGCCATTAAGGGCGAGCATCGACCACAAAAGGCCCGGCCCCTCAGGAGAGATTTTCTCCCAGGGCTGCACGCGTGTGCCGCCGCTGGCACGAGGCCGCCTCCCAGCCAGCACTCTGGCACACCCTCACCCTGTCACCCCCGCTGGTTGGCCGCCCCGCCAAGAGTGGGACCAAGACTGAGAAGAAACTTCTTGCTTCCCTGGAGTGGCTTATGCCCAGTCGGTGAGCAGTTCCATCTTTTTCTTATCCTCTCATTCCCCTTGTGTGTTGTGTGAAAGCCCCAGGCCCCCTCCTGCCTCCCTGCACGAAGGTGATGGGTGGGGAGAAGGCTGGCAGAAGGGGCAGCATGGGAACACTGTGCAGCTCTGCCTCTGCTGTCGGCCCAGGTTCTCGCAGCTCCAGAGGCTGACTCTCATCCACTGGAAGTCCCAGGTACACCCTGTGTTGAAGGTGAGAGCTCGAGGCTGCCTTGCACGCCAGCCATGACACTCTGGGGTTACCCACCAGGGAGTGGGTCAGGTACCGTGGGGCCCAACGATGCCCCACGAAGATGCCTGCTTGGTTCTCCTTTCCTGGCATGTCTTCCAGCAGGGAGGTGTGAGAGGTGGGAGCACCCAGGTAGGCCTGGCATGGCCAGAAAGGAGACCATTGCTGAGGCAGTAAAGTGCGGTTGGCACCAGGCATTGGTCTGTTTCCCTTGTGGACCACAGCCTGCCCTCCCCCAACCCCAACTGGCCCTCTGTTTTCCACAGCTGGTTAGCGAGTCCTGTCCCCGGCTCACCTTCCTCAAGCTTTCCGATTGCCACGGTGTGACCCCTGACACTCTGATCATGCTAGCCAAAGCCTGCCCCCAGCTCCACAGCCTGGACATACAGCATTCCATGGTGAGCCCAGGAGTCCCCAGGGGCCCCAAGGAAGCCTGGGCTGCGTTGACCGGTACCTCTGTGCTGGGTCTCTAGGTGGAGTCCACGGCTGTGGTAAGCTTCTTGGAGGAGGCGGGGCCCCGAATGCGGAAGCTGTGGCTGACCTACAGCTCCCAGACGACAGCCATCTTGGGTGCACTGCTGGTAGGTTGGTCACAGGCAGGAGCAGAGCTGGGTGCTGAGCCAGGGACTGCCAGGCCTCCGACCCTGTGTTCTCCCCCACCTCTACAGGGCAGCTGCTGCCCACAACTCCAGCTCCTGGAGGTGAGCACAGGCCTCAACCACAACAGCACTCCCCTCCAGCTGCCTGTCGAGGCCCTGCAGAAAGGCTGCCCCCAGCTGCAGGTACCTGCCGCCCCACCTCTTCTACCTGTCACCCCCCTCCCCATCTGCAGCCTGGGCCTCGCTCCCAGGTGTTGCGGCTGG
>NW_006791731.1:478492-497667 GCF_000442215.2 Lipotes vexillifer
CCTGATGTGGCTTCCCAAGCCTTCCGGGCGAGCGATGACTCCTGGCCCAGGCTTCCCCAGCCTTGAGGAGCTCTGCCTTGCCAGCTCCACCTGCAACTTTGTGAGCAACGAGGTCCTGGACCGCCTGCTCCACGGCTCCCCTCACCTGCGCTTGCTGGATCTCCGTGGCTGTGCTCGAATCACACCTGCTGGCCTGCATGATCTTCCATGTCAGGGTCAGCACTCCCCGGGTGGTGGCTGGGCAGGTGGGATGTGGGGATTCTTGCCCACCCCACAGCTCATGCCCATTCCTCTCACCTCCAGAGCTGGAGCAGCTTCACCTGGGCCTGTATGGCATGTCAGACCGGCTGACTCTAGCTAAGGAGGGCAGCCTTCTGTTAACTCAGAAGTGGTGCCACACTCTGCAGGAGCTGGACTTGAGTGGCCAGGGCTTCAGTGAGAAGGACCTGGAGCAGGCCTTAGCTGCCTTCTCAGGCGCCCCTGGGGGCTCGCACCTGGCACTGTGCTCCCTCAACCTCCGGGGCACCCGGGTCACAGCAAGCACAGTCAGGTCAGCATCCCCACCCCTGCCGGTTCCTTGGAGCCAGTATGGCTTGATCCCCTATCCTGCCTGGCTTGCCAGCTCCAGGGGTCTGAAAAGGGAGCCCATACTGGCCCAGCCCCTGCTTGGGGTTGGCCTTAGGGACACCAAGGGTACTGGGCTTGGGCCTTAATGGCTGTAGGTGGCAGAGCCAGCTGCGGTGCAAGGGTAGAGAGGACTCCTTAGACTGGCTCAGCCATGCTGCGCCTAGGTCTTCTTGGGGCCAGTGGCTCAACCTCCCGTGGCCTGCACTGCTCCCACAGCTCTGTGATCAGCAACTGCCCGGGTCTGCTGTACCTCAACCTGGAGTCCTGCCGCTGCCTTCCCCGGGGCCTGAAGCGGGTCTACCGGGGCCCAGAGGAAGTCCAGTGGTGCCTGCAGCAGCTGCTCACCAGCCTGCCCGCTCCCAGCTAGGCAGCTGCAGCCAGCCAGCCCTGCCCTGACCCCTTTCCCATTTTTGAATGTGTGAGCGTTTTGTTACAATAAAACATTTTTAGGAGCTCATGTGTGGTCTTTGGGATCCCAGTGAGAGGCTAGGGGTTGTCCCTGAGGGAACTACTTGGGGCTACAGCTGGTCCAGAACCTGTGTGTTGTGGCATTGGGGGCAGCCCCCCAGGGCTCCTGAGTCAGCCTGTGGCCATGCCTTGCCTGCTCAATCCTGGGCTCAAATCTTGGACTGAGTGTGAGTGTGTGTGTGTGCTTTCCACCCTCAGGGACACTAAGGTGAGCTGTGTTTGTATGTGAGGCTCCTGGGCTCAAATCTTGGACTGTGTGTGTGTGTGTGTGTGTCTGTGCTTTCCACCCTCAGGGACACAAGGTGAGCTGTCTGTATGTGAGGCTCTGACCCGGGCAGAGGCGGCAGTGGAGAAGGGGAGGCCATGCTCAGCCACGGGGCTCGCGGTGGGGCCCCTGCCTACAGATTCCTCTCCAGCTCAGGCCTGGGCTGTCCCACTAGCCCACGCTTCAGGTGAGGACTGTGAACCAGGGTGAACAGGGGGCCTCCGGTGGGGTGGGGCCTAGCGGAGGAAGTGCACGCCCACCGCAGGGCCGGGCCGGGCGACTCCCTGGAGAAGGGAAGACCAACAGGGCGGCCCTTCTAGAACCACCGCCCAGAGCTTCTAGAAGCCGGCGTAGCCCAGAAGCTTCTGGAAGCCGGCGTAGCCCAGCCTAGACCGCCACTTGGTGTCGCTCCCCTGCCTTCGCCTGAGAACTGCTCCTTCCTGGACCGCAACCCTGAAGGCTTTATTCTCCCAGGTACGAGTGTGGCTGTGAGCAGTGGGCAGTGGCAACAGACGAGCCGCACAGCTGACGGTCTGTACCCGACCCAGGCCCCCAAGGGCCGGGTCAGCGGCCTGCCTACGACCTCCGGCAGCAAGCCCTTCCAGCTCTGGGCCCAAGGGCTCTTCTGCACCGAGCGCAACCTGGCCAGGCGCCTCAAGAACAACAGTTTCTACCCGTTCACGCAGCAGCAGCCCAACGGTGAGGGCGACACTCAGTTGCCAGGGGACCAGAACCCGGAGGAGCGGGGACGCGGGGCGGGGACTGGAATCTGAACGGGGCGGGGCCGGGGTGGCTGCGGCCTTCGCGGGCGCTGGAACTGCAGGCTGGACCCCGACAGCGGCCGAGGCCCTGCGGCCGGCGGGCAGTTCCGGGCCCAAGCCCTGGCACTTCCACCTCGGGCTGCGAGCAGGGGCCCGGTATCCTCACGCGCCTCTGCCGCGCCGCCCCCAGTCTTCGTGCTCGAGTACTACCTGGACACGCTGTGGAAGGGGACGCTGCTCTTCATCGTCTGCGTCTTCCTCGTCAGCTTCGGGCTTGTGAGCGAGGTCTGAGCTCCTGGGCCCGCCCCCCACGGCCTTCCCACCCTGGGGGCCGGACCCCCACTCGGTGCCCCGGCCCCGGGTCCCGCGGCGGCTCAGAAAGTCCCCGCGGCGCCCACAGGTGCAGAGGCAGGAGACTTGGGGCTTCCCTGCCTGCGGCGTGGCCGCGGGCCTGTGGCTCATGATCTCGTCGCTGCCGCGGCGCCGCCTGGTGCTGAACCACGTGCGCGGCGTGTACCACTTCTCCATCCAGGGCCGCACCGTGTGTCAGGGCCCCGTGCACCTGGTCTACGTGCGCATGGCGCTCAGCTCCGATGGTGATGCACGGGGCGGGCAGCGGGCTGGGGGAGGGCGTGCGGGGGAAGGGGAAGCCACGTGGAGTGGGGAGGAGCAGACCACTGGCCCAAGCCCCGCCCCCGGAGCCCGCCCCCGGAGCCCCGCCCCCCGGAGCCCCGCCCCCGGCTCTCCAGAGGCCTGGGGCTGAGAGCCTTGCCGCTTGCCAGCCTACGGAAGGTGCTTCTTCCAGCTGGTTCTGTGCGGCCACAAGCTGGAGCCGCTGGTGCTGGTGCAGCTGTCGGAGCGCTACGAGGTGGGTCCCTCCCAGCCCGCCAAGGGGTCCCAGACACGCTCCCTTCCCCTCCTTGGTTCAACATGACGCCAGCCACTGTTTAGGGTCTTAAGATAGGGCCATTTCGCAGGTGGAGAGTGCGTACAACGGGGTCCTGGCCCAGGCCCTCGAGCTGGGAGCCAGCGGAGAGGGTGCCCGGGGCTGACGAGCAGGGCTGGAGGTGCGGTCTGGCCTAGGGGAGGGGACGCCTCCGGCGCAGCTCTTGTTCAGGCAACAGCTGACCGCCACCCGCTCGCACAGCAAATGGAATACCTCGGCCGTCATATTGCCCGGAAGCTCAACATTAACTACTTTGACTGCCGGGCCACGTCGTACCGGCACGTGGTCCGCCACTGGCCGCCGGGGGCCGCCTTCAGCCCGGGCATCCTGCTGCACAAGACCGGTGCCTAGGACAAGCAGAGCTCACACAAGTCAGCCCAGGACTTGTGATGCTGCCAGCTGGCGCCCACCCCTCCCCGACCCCGGGACTGCATTCTCCCTTCCCCTCCGATCTCCCACCTCCACCTGACCACTGGCCTTCTCAATAAAGCGAGCTCCTGCTTCAAGCCTGCTCATTTCCTCCGTGCGGTGGGGGCTGCCGCCCCAGCGCCCTCCCGTGGTGCACACCTCGCAGGGCCTCAGGGAGCCTTTCAGGGAGCAACCCCGGAGTTTGGGTTGGAAGACGGGGGTCGCAGTGGGGCTGAGGGTGACAAGTAGCCAGGCCTCTAGAACATGTGTGGGACACACTGCCTCTCTTGGTCAGTAGCAGTGAACTGGTCCTTCCAGGCTTCAGAAGTGCTGACCAATGAGCAGAATCCAGGAGTCAGAATCTGATCGGTCCAGTCTGGGTCAGGTGCTGTTCTAGTCCAATCAGCAATGGGATGGGGGCACCGCCGAAGGTCCAGCACTGTGCCTAGGGGTGGATCCTGCACTGGACACTAGTGGAGTTTCCCCTGCGGAGCTCTAGGCCAGAGCTCAAGGCCTGCTGGGGAGTAGACCCACCATATCACCGGAGCGTGCTCCTGCCTGCCTGCTGGAACCCCAGTCCCACGTTCCCTGTCCAGCGGGTGTTCTTGCCTCCTGGGTGCTGGAAGCTGCTGTGGGAGCAGAGAAGGCACCTGGGTCTCCCCGTCAGCATTTTTCCTCAGGGCCATGCTCACGACCCAGGTCTTTGTGCATTGTATCAGCTGAGTGTCCCTGGAACCAGAACCAGCTGCATAATTTGCAGGGCCCCATGCAAACTGAAAATGCAGAGGTCCTTGTTAAAAAGTTATTAAGAATTTCCACATGGCAGCACAAGAACATTAAACCAAGTGCACCCATTAGTGCTGGGGGCTTACCTGCCCACCAGCCAGTAGGCTGAACAGCCAGGTGTGTAGGCATCCAGCCCCACCCACCAGCAGGTTGGCAGCAGACCTGGGATCCCCTGTGCCCCACAGCCAGCCCCACCCACCAGTGAACCTGCACCCTCTGCATGAGGCAAGGTCTGGCAGCCAACTGGTCCAGGGGCCAGCCCCATCTACTAGTGTGCCCACAGTAGCAGGCCCTGCCACAACAGAAGGGCCCTTGCAGCCCACACAGAGGGCAGCCCTAGAGCATACAGCTCTGGTGACCAGAGGGGAGTGTGCTGCTGGGTGGGTCGCATAGGACATCTCCAACATAAGCCACTTTTCCAAGATCAGGAAACATAACTGACCTACCTAATACACAGAAATAAAAACGGAGAATTGGGCAAATGAGGCTACAAAGGAATATGTTCCAAATGAAGGAACAAAGACTCTACAAAAACAGGAACTCACAGGCCAATATCCCTGATGAGCAGAGATTTATCCTCAATAATATATTAGCAAACCAAATCCAACAATATATTAAAAGGATCATACACAATGATCAAGTGGGATTTATCCCAGGGATGCAAGGATGGTTTAATATCCACAAATTAATCAATGTGATACACCACATCGACAAATTGAAGAATAAAAATCATATGATCATCTCCATAGATGTGGAAAAATCTTTTGACAAAATTCAACATCCTTTTTTTTTAAATTTATTTTTAATTTATTTATTATTTTTGGCTGCATTGGATCTTCAGTGCTGCACGTGGGTGTTCTCTAGTTGCAGCAAGCGGGTGCTACTCTTTGTTGCAGTGCATGGGCTTCTCATTTCAGTGGCTTCTCTTGTTGTGGAGCACAGTCTCTAGGCACACGGGCTTTGGTAGTTGTGGTTCGTGGGCTTCAGTAGTTGTGGCTTGCGGGCTCTAGAGTGCAGGCTCAGGAGTTGTGGTGCACGGGCTTAGTTGCTCCGCGGCATGTGGGATCTTCCCAGACCAGGGCTTGAACCCGTGTCCCCTGCATTGGCAGGCAGATTCTTAACCACTGTGCCACCAGGGAAGTCCTCAACATCCATTTTTGATAAAAACTCTCAACAAAGTGGGTATAGAGGCAACCTGCTTCAACATTATAAAGGCCATATATGATAAGCCCACAGCTAACATTATACTCAATGGTGAAAAACTGAAAGTGTTTCCTCTAAGATCAGGAACAAGACAAGGATGCCCACTCTCACCAATTCTATTTAACATAGTATTGGAAGTCCTAGCCAGAGCAATCAGAGAAGAAAAATATTTAAAAGTAATCCAAATTGGAAAGGAAGAAATGAAACTGTTGCTGTTTACAGATGACATGATGCTACACATAAAAAATTCTTAAGACACCACCAAAAAACTATTAGAACTAATATATGCATTCAGTAGAGTTGCAACATCAAAATTAATATACAGAAGTCTGTTGCATTTCCATACGCTAACAAAGAACTGTCAGAAAGAGAAAGTAAAACAATCCCATTTACAATTGCATTAAAAAGAATTAAATAGCTGGGAATAAACCTAATTAAGAAGGTAAAATACCTATGCTCAGAAAACTATAAGACACTGATGAAAAAAATTGAAGATGAGGGACTTCCCTGGTGGCACAGTGGTTAAGACTCTGGGCTCCCAATGCAGGGGGCCTGGGTTCGATCCCTGGTCAGAGAACTAGATCCCACATGCATGCCACAACTAAGAGTTCATATGCCACAAATAAGGAGCCCACATGCCACAACTAAGGAGCCTGCCTGTTGCAACTAAGAAGCTGGTGAGCCGCAACAAAGGAGCCAGCGAGCTGCAACTAAGGAGCCCACCTGCTGCAGCTAAGACCCAGAGCAACCACATAAATAAATACACAAACAAATAGAAAGATATACTGTGTTCATGGATTGGAAGGATTAATATTGTTAAAATGTCCACACCACCCAAATCAGTTTACAGATTCTATGCAATCCCTATCAAAATACCAATGGCATTCTTCACATACCCATTCACAAAGTATGCCTAAAATGTGTATGGAAACATAAAAGACCCCAAATAGTCAAAACAATCTTGAGAAAGAGAACAAAGCTGGAGCATTGACACTCCCTGATTTCAAACTATACTACATAGCTCCAGTCATCAAAACAGTATGGTATTGGCACAAAAACAGAAATATAGATTAATGGAACAGGATAGAGAGCCCAGAAATAAATCCATGTGTACAAGGTCAGTTAATCCATGACAAAGAAGGCAAGAATACACAAGGAGGAAAAGACAGTCTCCTCAATATGGTGTGGGGAAAACTGGACAGCTACATGCATAAGAATCAACCTGGATTACTTTCTCACACCATATACAAAAATAAACTAAAATGGATTAAAGACTTACATGTAAGACCTGAAACCATAAATCTCCTAGAAGAAAACATTGGCAGTATCCTCTTTGTCATCATTCTTAGCAATTTTTTTTTTTTTGGCTATGTCTCCTCAGGCAAGAGAAACAAATGCAAAAATAAACAAATAGGACTACATCAACCTAAAAAGCTTTTGCACGTCCAACAAAATGAATAGGCCACCTACTGAATGGGAAAATATATTTGCAAATGATATATCTGAGTAGGAGTTAATATCCAAAATATACAATGAACTCATACAACACAACGTCAAAAACAAACAACTCGATTCGAAAATGGGCAGAGGACATGAATAGAGATTTTTCTAAAGAAGACATACAGAGGGCTAACAGGCACAGGAAAAGATGCTCAACATCACTAATTATTAGAGAAATGCAAATCAAAACTACAGTAAGGTACCACCTCACACTGGTCAGGATGGCCTTCGTTAAAAAGTCTACAAGGGCTTCCCTGGTGGCGCAGTGATTAAGAATCCGCCTGCCAATGCAGGGGACACGGGTCTGAGCCCTGGTCCGGGAAGATCCCACATGCCATGGAACAACTAAGCCCGTGCGCCACAACTACTGAGCCTGCTCTCTAGAGCCCGCCAGCCACAACTACTGAGCCCACGTGCCACAACTACTGAAGCCTGCGCGCCTAGAGCCTGTGCTCCACAACAAGAGAAGCCACCGCAATGAGAAGCCCGCGCACTGCAATGAAGAGTAGCTCCCACTCGCTGCAATTAGAGAAAGCCTGCGTGCAGCAATAAAGACCCAACGCAGCCAAAAATAAATAAATTAATTTTAAAAAAAGTCTACAGACAACAAATGCTGGAGAGGGTTTGGAGAAAAGTGAACCCTCCTACACTATGGGGAACAGTATGGAGGTTCCTCAAAATAAAACTACCATATGATCCAGCAATTCCACTTCCAAGTATTTTTCAGAAGGAAGAAAAATACTAATCTGAAAAAATATATACATCGTATGTTCATTGCAGCATTATTTACAATAGTCAGGATATGGAAGCAACCTAAGTACCCATCAATAGGTGAATGGATAAAGAAGATGTGGTACATATATACAATGGAGTATTATTCAGCCATAAAAAAGAATGAAATCTTGCCATTTGTGACAACATGGATGTACCTAGAGGGTATTATGGTAAGTGAAACAAGTCAGACAGGGAACGACAAATTCTGTATGGTTTCACTTATACGTGGAATCTGAAAAAAGCAAAGCAAATGAACAAACAAAACAAAACAGAAACAGAGTCATAGAAACAGAGAATAAACGGGTGGTTGCCAGAGGGGAGAGGGGTGGGGGATGAGTGAAGCAGGTGAGGGAGAGTAAGAGGTACAAACTTCCAGTTACAAAATAAATGAATCATGGGGATAAAATATACAGCCTGGGGAATATAATCAATAATACCATAATAACTTTGTATGATGACAGATGGTAACTAGACTTATCCTGGGGATCATTTTTTAATGTATAGAAATATTGAATCACTATGTTGTTCACCTGGAACTAACACAGTGTTGTAGGTCAATTATACTTAAAAAAAAGAAGAATTGGTATGTATCAGGTCTAAAAGTGTCCTTGAAGGGAGAAGTTTCCCTATCTTTGCCATTTTCTTCTTTCTGTGGTCTGGAATGCATCCATGATGACTGGAGCTCAAGCAGCCATCTCAGATCATGAGGTAGAGTGTATGTGTTGAGGATGGCAGAGCAACAAGATAGACTCTTGGAGCTTGATGATTGTGTAGCTGTCCTGCCAACTCTAGATGGCTTCTGTTAGACTCTGCAAAAGAAGAAAACTTCTACGGTTTTAGCCATTTTGTTTGGAGTTTTCTAACACTTGCAGCCAAGCCCCAATTCTCACTAATAAAGAATGTTATCAGCTTTCTGAGGGTGGGTATGTGGGCAGGTGGGTGAGGTGGAGATTAGGAGGCTTCAAAGGAAAGAGACAAAATGTGAAACAGTCTTTCCAGAGCACAGGAGAGTAACTGGATGAGGAAAACACAGTAAGATTGTCTGGCCTGTGCAGAGCCCACTTGTGTGTTATAAATTTAAATGGCCAGTAAGTACGGTTTTATGTTTTTTTCTAACGAAGTTTTGCTGCTTGGATGCAGGTGTGGAGTAGGCAGATAGTTTGCTCTCGCAAGCGTTGGGGCTTAGCCAAGACAATACAATAAGAGTGTGGGGGGCAAGGGAGTGATGAAAATTCTGGAGTGTGGGACCCAAGCTAGGAAGGCAGGGAGTGAAAGCAGGACTCGAGGGTGAAGGACAAGCGGCTTTTCTGTTGCTACATAACCAACCACCGTAATCTTAGGTGCTTAAAACAGCAACGATGCCCTGGTTCTCATGGTTTTGTGGGTGGCTGGGCTCAGCTGGGCGGTTCCACGCCGTGTGTGCAGGTGGGATTGCTCATGGGGCTGCATCAGCTGGGATCTCAGTTGGGGCCAGAATGTCCAAGATGACCCCTATTCTCCAGGGCCTCTTTTCAAGTAGTATCTCATCATTCAGCAGACCATCTTGCTTCTGGTTTGCAAGAGGGAATGTTAAAAGACACAGTGGGCCACCATCACATTAAGCCTCAGCGTGCACTGCTCATACTAATGTCCCAGTGGACAAGCAAGTCACATGGCCAAACCCAAAGCCAGCCTGGGAAGGGTCTACCAAGTGCGTGAACACTAGGAGCGTCCTGGGAGCCACAAACGTAAGCAGCTCACCACTGACAACCCTCTGGCCCCTCCTAAGACCTCCAGCATCTCATCCCATCCCAGAACCCAGCTCAGACCTCAAGTCCAGGATCTTGCGTCTAAGTCAGGTCCACGAGCAGGTGAGGTTTCTCAGTTGTCCTTTCTTGGGTGCAGCCCACCTGTGTGGGTCCTCAGTGCAGAGACCTGTGAACTAAAATATAAGCTCTCTTTCCCTGAACACACAAAGTACACGAATGAGACAGGGACAGAATATCTTCAACAGACATTTCTGTTAAAATACGGAGGAGCCTTGAGTGTGGGCTGGAGTTAATGACTCGCTTCCAAAGAATACAGTTTGGAAAAGGAAAAACAGAACTTTTCAGTAGGAAAACCTGGCAGACACCACCTTAAACAAATGACCGAGGTTAACATCTCCAGTGGTAAGTCACATTGACATCATGTACCCTTGGCTATGATGCAGTGAGAAGACCACAGCACCCAACAAACAACCCAGGCCTATCAGAAGAGAGCATCAGGGGCTTCCCTGGTGGTCCAGCGGTTAAGACTCCGTGCTCCCAATGCAGGGGGTCCGGATTCAATCCCTGTTCAGGGAACTAGATCCTGCATGCTACAGCTGAGAGCCCACATGCAGTAATTAAAGATCCCACATGCCGCAACCAAAGATCCTGCACACTGCAACAGAGAAAGACCGGGTGGAGCCAAATTAAAAAAAAAAATAAAGGAAGAGAGCATCAGACAAACCCCAGCAGAGGGACATTCTATAAAATAGACCAGCACTCCTCAGTGCTGTCACGGTCATGAAAAAGAAGGAAAGACTGAGAAGCTGTCGCAGATCGCAGGAGACTAAGGAGACATAGTCACTAAATGGAAGGCAGTATCTTTATTTATTTATTTTTTGGCTGCACCTCATGGCTTGGGGGATCTTAGGGATTGAACTTGGGCCACCTCAGTGAAAGCGCTGAGTCCTAACCCACTGGACTGCCAGGGAACTCCTTGGAAGGCAGTACCTTGAATTGGTCGCTGGAACCGAAAGGGGATGTTAGTAGAAAAACTGGTGAAATCCAAATAATGCCTGGAGATCAGTTAATGGCAATGGACCAATGTTGGTTTCTTGGTTGGGACAAATGTATCATTGACATGTAAGATATTAACATTAGGGGAAAATGAGGGAAGAGTATACAGATAGTCTCTGTATTATCATTCCAACTTTTCTGTAAATCTAAATGTATGCTAAAATGAAAAGTTTAGGACTTCCTTGGTGGCACAGTGGTTAAGAATCCTCCTGCCAATGCAGGGGACACGGCTTCGAGCTCTGGTCCGGGAAGATCCCACATGCCGCGGAGCAACTAAGCCCGTGCACCACAACTACTGAGCCTGTGCTCTAGAGCCTGCAAGCCACAACTACTGAGCCCACACGCCTAGAGCCGGTGCTCTGCAACAAAAGAAGCCACCGCAACGAGAAGCCTTCGCACCACAACGAAGAGTAGCCCCCGCTCGCTGCCACTAGAGAAAGCCCACGCGCAGCAATAAAGACCCAACACTTTTTTTAACTAAAAAAAACTTTAGTTAATAAAAGGAAGGGGTGGGAATTCCCTGATTGCCTAGTGGTTAGGATTCCAGGCTTTCACTGCCGTGGCCCAGGTTCAATTCCTGATTGGGGAACTAAGATCCTGAAAGCCACACAGCTGGGGAAAAAAAAAAAAAAAAAGGAAGGGGTGAAAGGTGTGTGGCAATTATGGGCAATAGAAATTCTGAAATGCAGATGAGCATAAGTTGGAGCGGGAAAGCCTCCTCAGTCAGTATCCATTTGTGGTCTGGTAGCAGTTTCCCAGTTGCTCTCAGAGGGCCTTTGTTTTTTTTAAGATGATTTATTTATTTTATTTATTTTTGACCGCATTGGCTCTTAGTTGCGGCACGCGGGCTCTCTGTTGTGGTGCATAGTCTCTTCTCTAGTTGTGGCACGCGGGCTTAGTTGCCCTGCGGCATGTGGGATCTTAGTTCCCCGACCAGGGGTCGAACCCGCATCCCCTGCATTGGAAGGTGGATTCTTCACCACTGGTCCACCAGGGAAGTCCCCCTCTCAGAGGCTCTTGACTCCACCCTCTAGCTTCTTGGCTCTCTCCTGAGTCATCCTTCCTTTTCCATAGGAAAGGCCCACGTTCTTCACCTACTTTCTGCCTACAGAAATTTTGAAGCCGAGGTCTCTTCATTTTGAGGGATCTCTATCTCTTTTAGGCCAAGCTAGTATGACTCCTTTAAAAAACATGTAGGTTTTCTATGTATCAAATTATAACCCACTCAATTAAACAAGATTCACACCTAGAGATCTGTTCGAGGAAGAGCCCACTCTAATTCAGCTGCAAGTCGGGGTCCTGTCTACAATGTGCTTGAGATTCTTAGAAGCCCTTCTGTCTAGCTGGGAGGGTTTACAGAACGCTGCCTTGTGTCCTTTAGCGCCTGGATGTGAGTATTACAGACACACCCTTGACTTTCTTCACACTGAGAGCACATTTCACTGGTGGGGCTGGATTTGATCATGGCCCAGAGCCCATCTCTTAATCTGAGAACCTTTTGCAAAGCCAGAAAGACTAGGAATGAAAAAGACCTTACTTTCCAGCCCAGCAAGTTCTAGGTTGGAAATATTTTCTCCAAATTCTTCTTGAAAGTACTCCCTGGTACTCTGTCCTGCGAATTCTGGCCACCCCGGCCTTCCCAGACACCCAGCTCTGTCTCTGACCTTGGGGAGTCTGCCCGGGTGGCCCACCTGTGCCACAGCCTGGACACACTCTCTAGGCAGTGACCTGGGGGATCATAGGGCTCACCTTGTTTGTCATCTCTCAGGGGTCACTGTCCTTCATTGCTGATGTCCAATGTCTTGAGATCCATTGCTTCATCTATTTTGCCTAGTTTTTTTTTTTGAATGGGAACCTGTTTGTGTCCCTCCTCCCTTTTGTTATTTTTTAAAATTAATTAATTAATTTATGGCTGCGTTGGGTCTTCGTTGCTGCTCACGGGCTTTCTCTAGTTGCGGGGAGCGGGGGCTACTCTTTGTTGCGGTGCACGGGCTTCTCATCGCGGTGGCTTCTCTTGTTGCGGAGCACGGGCTCTAGGTGCGGGAGCTTCAGTAGCTGTGGCTCACGGGCTCTAGAGCACAGGCTCAGTAGTTGTGGCTCGCAGGCTTAGCTGCTCCACGGCATGTGGGATCTTCCCAGACCAGGGCTCAGACCCGTGTCCCCTGCATTGGCAGGCGGATTCTCAACCACTGAGCCACCAGGGAAGCCCTATTTTGCCTAGTTTTTTAGCTGTTTCAGGTGGGATGGTAAATTTGGTTCCTGTAACTGCACTCTGTGCTGGAAGTGGACACTCTCCAAGTTTCTCTGGAGCTCAGCTACTCTGATGCTTAAGTCGAGGCCTGACCCTCAGCACTCTCTGCACTTTGGCTGCAGAGCTGGGAGCTGCCACCAAGGGGCTGGGCTTTCCGTGGCTAGGCCAGGCTCTCGGCTTGTCATCACCCTTCTGTTGGAGGTTCACCAGAGCTGAACCACGGCCTCAATCGCGACTGTTGCTCCTGCACGTTTGAAACACCAGGCCCTCCAGCCGCTGGTGCGTCCCTTCCTGCTGTGTGATCCCCGCTCACTACGGGGGAAAGTTTTAACCGCTGGACCTTGGCTTTGTGCCCCGGACTGTCCGTGCCCCACGTGCAGCCGTGGCGGGTCCTCACTGCCAGCCAGGCAGTGAGTGAGTCTACCTCAGTCCAGGCAGTCTTGGACCACTCCTGACTTCAACTCCCTGCCTGGGCTCTCCAAGAGGGAGACACTGAGGCAGAGTGTGCCTCTGCGAGGGCTCTGGGGTCGGAACAGCTCCTAGAGGTGCCTGCATCAGGCTGAGACGCCAGGCCTTTGGCTCCTGCATCGACCAGCCGTTGGATGCCAGCCACCACGAGAAGGCTGGCACATGGGGCCAGGGGCAACCCCTGGAGCCTCTGACAGCTGAAGTTGTCCCCTGCAGGCAATGGGACCAGAGTCCCTCCTGGCAAGACGATCGGGGCAGTGTGTCACGTGTGCACCACAGAGAAAAGTCCTAGGAGTGGCAACGGGACAGGAAGAGGCCAGCTAGTGTTCAGAAGAATGACCCGCTGCCCTTGCTGAGGAAGCGTGGTCCTCAGGGGACCTGGGAGAGTGAGAAGGTGGACGGTCGGGCAGCAGAGAGGATGTAGTGAGCATGGTCATCTCTCTGGGACAGAGCTGGGGTAGGGGTTTGGAGGGGAGCCATGGGGGCGTGATGTTCCAGAGCAAAGGTTCAATGAAAGTGGCAACTCCATGGAGGGGACAGGAAAGTGAGGTTCCGGAGGTCCACGCTGTATCAGGAAGTGCGGGGCTGCCAGGCCACCACATGCCAAGCTTCTGTGGAGCGTAGGAGGGGTGGCAGTCCACCTCCTGCTGCCAGAGCCTACCCCTTGGTGGCCCAGGCAGCCCTGCCCTGCAGTCCCTCTGGTCATTTTCTCCCCCCTTCCTCCGCCCCCCCAGAGCTCACTCTCCTGCCCGCTCCCCCTCACACCGTGTCTCCTTTAAAACTCCCCAAAGAACAGTCCTGTAGGGGACACTAGTGGCCTGTGTCTGGATAGGGCAGATGCCTGTGTTGACTCGGGAACACGGAGGCGTCTGAAGCGTTTGGGAGTTCCAGCTCAGGCTCAGGCTGAATGAGACCAAGGCTGTGAGCGAGTCGGGCAGTTGGATCCCTTGGACTGAGGAGGGATCTGGGCCACTTTGGGGCAGCTGGCCTCTCAGATAGCCAGCTGGAGACCCTGGACGCAGGAGGCTAAGGGGACACCCTGCCCCAAACAGGAAGGGGGCGGGGCCCAGTCATACCTCTGGTGCCCCCAGGTAGGGCCGGACGGACTCAGAGCACGAGGCTGGGGCTCCATCACACAACAGCCAGGCCGCCTGCTCTCCTGTCTTTGTTTAGCTCCTAAGAGAAGAGTGGCGCTTTGCAATGGGGGGAGGGCAAAAAGGAAACCAGTCTGGCCTTGAACTGGTCTTAGGTGGTGGTGGTGGTGACAGTCACATGGTCTGACTCTCTACACTTTTGTGCATGTCTGATATTTTCTATAATAAAATGTAAAAAAAAAAAAAAAAAAAAAACCCAAAAACCCTGAATTTACGTTTTCATTGTTTAATTTGCGTGACTTTTCTGGCGAGGCCTCGTTTCTTGTGTAGTAAATCTCCTGTGAACCCCTTGGGTGTCCCAGCATTCCCGTTCTGTACAAGTTCACCTAATACCACTTGTTCCTACTATCAGAAGAGAAACCATTGCTATATTTACTGCACTCATTTTCTACTACCTTGATGTTCACCCTTTGTTTTTCCTGGTCTTTTTCCGGTAGCCAGTTTCAGTTGCCTCGTGGTCTGGCCTCCCTGCTGCGGCTCTGACCTCCTGCCCCAGCAGGTCTGCCTCAAGCCCTTGTTCGCATGAGCCCCTCCCAGCACACATCACTTGTTTAGGAGTTAAGCCCCCCAGTCCTGACACCCTCCCCCGGGGCCAGGCTCCAGCCTCCCCCCACGCCCTCAGCCGCATCACTCAGCCTTTGCTCTCCCCTCCCTGCTCCCGTCCCGCCAGCCTTCTCCGGGGGGCTGCTTTTTCTCTCCCCCCTCGCCCCCAGGCCTGGAAGTGCCACGACCCCTCTTCCTGCTGCAGCCTGCAGCCCCTTCCCCCTGCTCCCCCCAAGAGCCCTGGCTGACGCGTCCATCGCCCATCGGCCGCACCCACCCCCCACCCCAGCCCTCGCCGAGGCGTCGCCGCACCGCTGCATCAGGCCTGAACTCCTGGTGGCCTCGATATCCCCGTGGGCCACCCTTCAGCTCCCTGCCCCTCGGTGCTGACCTCTTCTTCCTGCCAGTGACCTCATCCTCTGCCTCAACGACGCCCTGGACCCTGTCACCTCCAGTAACCCCCCAACCCCACCCCGGCATCTCGGTTCAACACCCGGTTCCCTGGCCATCACCCCTCCCAGCTCACTGCTGACTCCAGCGCCCCAGAGCCCCAGGATGACGTGTCGACACCCTCTCCTCATCTGGTTTAGATTCCACAATCACTGCCACCCCTCCCTTGCACGCCCCTTGATTCACATGCCTCTCTCTCAGTAGCTCACCTGGATAAACTCAACCCCTCTGCTTACCCTCACTGGCCTCCCTGCTGTTCCTGAAAGACACAGAATCCCATCACCTCTGGAATAGAGGCCAAAGCCCATAACCAGCTCACAGGCTTAGTCTCTGCCCCCTTCCTCTCCTTCAACTTGTTACTGTTCTTCCTCATGCACCTGCCCTTCCCTGGCCCAGGGTTTCTGCCCACACTCCTCCCACTGTGGCCTCAGGACCTTTGCACGGGTTGCTTCCCCCAGTACTGTTCAGTCTCAGTAGCCCTCCACTGCTTGTCTCCTCCCAGCTTTTCCCCTTCCTGCTCTCATCGTCCAAGCTTTCACTGGTTCGCCTCTGTTTCCTGGGCTGGACTGTGGGCCCTAGGAGCACAGAGATCAGTGTCTGCTGCCCCTGCTTCAGAGCACAGATTGATGTTCAATATAGATTAGGGGGGTGAAGGCAGAACTGGTTCCAGATATGCCCACTGGGGCAGAGAGTAGGGCAGAGGGGGGTGAGACGGTGACCACGGGCCCAGGGGTGGGCACACACAGGGCTCCTGGCTCTGCGGGGGACACGGTGCTGGGGATACAACACTGGGAGTCTCCGCTTAAAGTCTGGCTCTTCAGTAACATGAGACCTGCCAGGCCTGGAAGTGGCACACACGGAAGCAGAGGAAGGTGGAGGAACATAGAACCAACACCAGATCCTTCCCATTCGACATGGATAAGGGGCTGGGCCCAGCTGCTGCAGTGTGAACCTGGGCAGGGTGGGGCTGGTGGACAGAGACCCTGAGGCCAAGAGGCTCCTCGGGGTATGGTCCCTGCATGGGCCTCGAGTGCCGCAGTGCCCCGCAACCCACTGGGTCCGCCAGAGGCCAAAGTGGCCTTGCCTTGGGACCCACTCCCCTCTCCTGCAACAAAGCCCCCTATACCTCAGCTCTCGGTGGGAGAGACTCAGGGTGGCCTCCGGTGCAAGGGGGCTGAAACTTTCCAAAGGGGTTAGTATCTCCAGCTGTCCTTTCCCAGCCTCTCCTAGCTGGACCCCACCATGGGGCACAATTGTTAGGGGAAACACTGATTGAAACCGCCTGCCCTGGCCAGGCAAAGACAGTAACAGTTTGCATGAGTTATTTTACGACAGGAGATCCTGGTAAGGAACACGGAACTAACAAGCCACCACCAACCGGAAGAATACAGGAAAAGTCAAAAGGAGAGAGGAGACGCCAGTCCACATGTCCTACCAACCTCCCAGAATCCTCCTCGCTGGAACCCATCTTGGCTGAGCGGTTGCACGTGCCACCAGAAAGTTCCCTGAGTCAGAATGATCGGCCAGAAACAACCCAGAAAGTAATCCCATCACCATAAAACCCGAGACTGCGAGCCACGTGGCAGAGCCGTCCTCCTGGGGTCCCTTACCCGCCTGCTCCGCGCCTGGGCGCCCCTTCCCAATAAAGTCTCTTGCTCTGTCAGCACGTGTGTCTCGTCGGAAAGTTCATTTCTGAATGTTAGACAAGAGCCCGCTCTCAGGCCCTGGGAGGGGTCTCCCTTCCTGCAACACAGTGACCTCGACCTCAGGGTGCTTGAAAGGAGGCGGGGTGGAGAGGACTAAGTAATTGCTTCCGAGCCGCATGTGTGCTCCACAACCTGGCCTTTTCGGACTGATGGCCAAGGCCTAGGCCCAGCTGCCCCTCCCCGCTGGGCGCCCCGAGGGGCTGCAGGCTCTACCCTGAACGAGTGCGAGCGCGAGGGCGGCCTAAATGATCCCCTTGGGAGCGCCCGGCCCATAGGACACATGTGTCGGTGCTCTGACGCCCGGTCGCTCAAGAGTGTTGGGAGCCTCGGGGACGGGGAAATTGACAGACAGGCAGGGTCTGGGACAGCGAGCCAGGAATGGAAGAATCGAGAAGCTGGATGAAGGAACAGAAATGAGGGAAAAGCGAAGGGCGATGGAGGAGTGGGACTGAGGAAACAGGTGCAGAGGGAGGGACAAAGGACAGGGTAGGGGAGTGGAAGAATGAGGGAAGGGGTGGAGGAGCAAAAGTACACGGACAGAGCGACAGGGCCACTGGGATAACAGAGGGGGACAGGGACGTGGTCCGAGAGCAGTACTGGGGCGGATTGTTCGGGAGGCGGGGAGCCCAGGGTGAAGGGAGTGCGCCTGGCCCGTCCCGCTGGCGCCCCGAGGGTTAGCCCGGTAATTAGGCCTCGGTCCAGATGGGCCCCCCAGTCCCGCAATAAAAATGCTAATTGGGCCCGCGCCTCCGGCTGCGCCTCTGCCTGGCCCCCCTGGGAGGGGGCAGGGACTAGCGGCTCGGCCGAGGGGGATCCCCGTCCCCGCCCCCACTGCGGGCCCCGCCGGCTGCGGCTCTGCGATAAGGGGCCAGCCGCGCCCCGCCCCTTGGGAGCAACTGCCACGCAAGATGAATATCCCGCCACTGCCGCGGCCTGGGCCGCCGCCACAAAGCGGGCCTGTGGTCTCCGCCGCGGCCCCGCGCCGGGCTGGCTCGCTCACAGCCCCGCTCACTCGGCACCTGGGCTGAGATGCGGAAGGCACGGGAGAGCCGGGCAGGCGGCGGGGCGCTGAGCTCGGCGCGCCCGGCACGCCCCCGAACGCGCGCCCCCGGTGCGGCCCTCCCGCCGCGCGCTCCCGGCAGGTGTCCGCGGGACCGCCGTGCCTCCCCGCACAAGGTCACCGCTCTCTGCGCCGGGTGCGCACGCGTTCCCGGCTCGGACGCGCCCGATACTCCCGGAGCCACCCTTGCAACCTTGGTCCCCAGAGACGGAGGGCCGCGTTGGGGAGCGCTCGGAGCGTGGAGACCCGAACCTCCGGGCGGGGGAGGGTGAGGGGACAATGGCGGCGCCGGGCCCTAATTGGGGACATATGTCCTCGCGCGCGGCCATTGTGCGGCCCGGAACTCCCCGCACCCCCGCGCCAGCCATTGGCTGCTGGGCCTGACGTCATGGGGGCTGCAAATCGGGGCGGGCGGCCGGGGGAAGGGTTATCCGCCTGGTTGCGGGGCCGCGTGGGGGAGCTGCAGGCGCGCGGGAGGGCGGAAAACCACCAGTGAAACCGAATTTCTGGAGCAAGGGCAAAGCAGCCCCTCTCCCGCTTCACATCCCGCTCGCTGCATCGCCGCTGCGCTCGACCTCCGCCCCTTGGGAGGAAGGCGGGGGTGGAGGAGGCCTCTCCAGCGGGCGCGGGGTCAGCCCGGGTGACCGAGTGGCAGGGAGCCACTGCGGCACAGGGCGAGCGCAGCGCTTCCACACTGCACTTTCGCTGCCTCAGCATTCGCTGCTTCGCCTCCCGCCTCCCCCACCTGCCCCCGCAGATCCCTCGCCTCCACACCCGAGAGCTAGACTGGCCGGACCATTCTGGGGTCCGCCCTGCGTTCCTCCCCCAAAGATCCCGAGTCCGGGCTCGTGGGTCTCAGGCCTGTTTCCACCTCTCCCCCCACGCCCCACAATGCCGCGGACAGCTGGGCCTCCGTTCCTGGAGTCTCTCGGGGGAACTCCACACAAGCCGGGCCGCGGCATCCCTAAGACCCCTCCCAGGAGATCCTGGCGGGGGCCCCG
>NW_006791731.1:498313-500549 GCF_000442215.2 Lipotes vexillifer
CCCCGCCCTCCCAGCCTCCTCCCCCGCCTGTCCAGGGGCGGCACTGCGGGCTGGGAAGCCGGGACCAGAGGAGGAAAGGAAGGAAGGAAGGAAGGAAGGAAGGAAGAGAGAAGAGAGAAGAGAATAGAGAGAAGAAAAGGGATCCCGAGGAGCAGAGGAGGAAACGCAGGACAGGCAGGCAGAAGAGAGGACGGCACTCGCGCGGCAGCACCCAAAGGCCAGAGTGGGGACCCGTGCTGCTTCCGCCGCTCCTCGGATGGTGACGGGGCCCCGCCGCGGCCGCAGCCCCCCCCGCGTCCCGGCTCCGCAGGCCCACAGCGCCGGAGCCCCGCAGGAATCATGCCCAGATCCTTCCTGGTCAAGAAGGTCAAACTTGACACGTTCTCCTCGGCAGACCTCGAGAGCTCCTACGGGCGCGCCCGAAGCGACCTCGGCGAGCGACTGCAGGAGAAAGGTGTGAGCTGGGATGAGGCTGGGGGCGGTGAGGGGCCCAGGGCAGGGCCGGAAGGGGTAGAGGGCCAGAGTGTGGGGCTGGAGGGAGCAGGGGCCCCAGGAAATAGACCCGAGGGAACCAGAACCAGCAGGAGGCGGTGGCTGGAGTGGGGCTTGGAGGGGAGGGAGATGGGGGGTAGGGAGAGGGGAAGGCAGAGGTAGGCCAGAACGGAGCCAAGGCTGGGCAGCGAGAGTGTCAATGCAGGAGAGAGTGTGGGGAACAGGGGGCACGAACAGGAGGTACCTGAATGTACACACTGACCCACACCCTGACCGACACAGCATGGACACCTGCTGACATGACAGGACTTAGCGATGCATGCAAACCCACACTCAGAAAGCTGAGCCTGCTTCGGAGCCCTCTCCTCTTCTTTGGCTACACCTCCAGGACCACCTGCTAGGGCCATCAGGGAAGTGCTATGAGCTCCAGGGAGTAGCCGTGTGGTCCAGTGGGGGCGGCCCACCTGTCAGGGCAAAGGTCCCAGCTGAGGCAGCAGCAGTGTCTTCCTCCCTGAATCCAGGGTCAGGGAGAAGGGTGTGGGCAGGTGGGCTGTGGGCCGGGAAGTCCAAAGTGCTGGAGGCAGGGGGAGGCTCTTTGTGTAAGGGCGCCCAAATTCAAGGACAACTGTTAGCATGCAGGCAAGGGGCCTGAGAGTGCCAGCAGCCTGGGGTGGTAAAAAATGTGTGACCTGAAGAGGCATAAGCCTGTGTGCGAGCCTGTGTGTGGCCATGTGACTGCGTGTGGCCATGTGACTGTGTGCGCTTGTGTGTGACCCTGTATGAGTGTGTGCCTGCCTGTGTGCCACTACATGGGACCATGTGACTCTGAGGCCGCTTTGTGCCCATGTGACTGGTGACCCTAGCTGAGAGTGTCTGGGTGGCTCTGGGTGGCTGCATGTCTGACCCTGCACGAGTAGGTGGCACAGGCCTGGGTCAGCATGCAGCCCACCCTGAGGGGACTCCAGGATTGACAGTGTCTGAGAGGCTGAGTGTAACCCTGAAGAAGCCAGAGCCTGTATTGTGTGGGGTGTGCACTTGTGACTTGGAGGTTGTGAGATCCATCTCATGCCTTGAGAACAGCTGCAGTTACCGGCATGAATAATGCTGCCTGCCAGCAGTTTGTCCCTGTGAAGGTGTCCCCTGGTGGACGCCCTGGCACTGTCTCCAATGCAGTGTCTTCCTGGTCGTCTGTCCTGGGGCTGAGGAAGGCCCCCGTAAAGGATTAGGGCCTGGGGGAAGAGGGCAGTGCGGAACAAGGTAGGACCCAAGGCTGCAGGATGACTGAAGGGAGTGGGGGCAGAAGCAGAGTGCATGGAGGGAGATAGGGCTGGAGCTGAAGGTGGTCAAATCTAGTGAGTAGTGGGAGACCTGGGAGATGAAAGGGAGGTGCTAGAGGGTCTGCAGGAGGTAGAGTTCTCCAGGGCTTGTGGGGAGACCTCGAGCACCGGAGAGGGTCGGCATCAAGGCTGGGCGCGGGTTCTCAGCACAGTGGAAAAGCCGCTGGGAGCCATGAGAGCAGGAGCAACGGGGTCCCTGGACAGGCGGTCCTGGCTTTGTGCGCTGCGGGTCTGCAGTGTGTTGCATAATCAGGGAGAACTGCTGAAGTGGGGAGAACCCGAGGGGGAGGGGGATGAGGGGGACGGGGAGGGGGGAGGGGAGGGAGAGGAGGGCGAGGGAAGCGCCGCCCCTCCCCCCTGACCTTGAAGCTCCGCGGAAGGTGCGGGGCGGCGGGGGGGGGGGGGGG
>NW_006791731.1:500573-525312 GCF_000442215.2 Lipotes vexillifer
GGGGCAGCCGCGCCCGAAGATGCGACTCTTTTCCTCCTCCTGCGAGGGCGGGGCGGGGCCGGGCCGGGCCCTGTCTCATCTCTCCTCTCCTCTCTTCCCCTCCCTGCCGTCTCCATCCTCCCTGCCCCGCGGTCCCTCGGCCCCTTATTCTTTGTCCTCCTTGTTCCCTCCTTCCCGGACCCCGCTGTCTCCCGCCGCCCTCCCGTGTGTGTCTCGTCCGCTGCCCGGTTCCCCTCCCGCTGTCTCCCTGTGTGTCCGCCTCGGCCCTTAGGATACCTCGACTACGCGGGGCCTGCCTCTGTCTACGATGGCGACGCCGAGGCGGCCCTGCTCAAAGGGCCGTCCCCGGAGCCCATGTACGCTGCGGCCGTGCGGGGAGAGCTGGGCCCGGCGGCTGCGGGCTCGGCGCCGCCGCCCACCCCGCGCCCGGAGCTGGCCACGGCCGCGGGTGGCTACATCAACGGCGACGCGGCGGTCAGCGAGGGCTACGCTGCTGACGCCTTCTTCATCACCGACGGGCGCTCCCGCCGCAAGGCCGCCAACGCCAATGCCGCCGCCCCCTCCACGGCCTCGGCGGCGGCCCCCGACGGCGACGGCGGAGGCGGGGTCGGGGCAGGCACGCGCGGTGCGGGATCGGGGGCCGGGGGTCGGGGCGGCGCGCGCGCGGGGGCGAGCACCGAGGCGCGCGCGGGGCCTGGGGCCGGCGGCGCGGGAGGCCGGCACGCGTGCGGCGAGTGCGGCAAAACGTACGCCACGTCGTCGAACCTGAGCCGCCACAAGCAGACGCACCGCAGCCTGGACAGTCAGCTGGCGCGGCGCTGCCCGACGTGCGGCAAGGTGTACGTGTCCATGCCGGCCATGGCCATGCACCTGCTCACGCACGACCTGCGCCACAAGTGCGGCGTGTGCGGCAAGGCCTTCTCCAGGCCCTGGCTGCTGCAGGGCCACATGCGCTCCCACACCGGCGAGAAACCCTTCGGCTGCGCGCACTGCGGCAAGGCCTTCGCCGACCGCTCTAACCTGCGCGCGCACATGCAGACGCACTCGGCCTTCAAGCACTTCCAGTGCAAGCGCTGCAAGAAGAGCTTCGCGCTCAAGTCCTATCTCAACAAGCACTACGAGTCGGCCTGCTTCAAGGGCGCCGCCGCCGGCGGCCCCCCGGCCCCGGCGCCCGCCGCGTCGCCGCAGCTCAGCCCTGTGCAGGCCTAGGGCGGCGGTGCCTCCGCCAGCCGGGTCGGCTCTCAGCAATACGGGCCCCCAGGGAGGTCTCCGCCGGCGAACAGGCGGAGGGGCCGGAGGGCGGGCCCCTCCTCACAGCAATAGGGGGAGGGGGCCCGGCCCCGCCCCGCCCGCCAGGGGCCCTGCCGGCCCCTTCAAGCAATAGGGTCCCGAGGGGAGACCCACCCCGAGCCCCCTCCCTTCCCCTCCAGGGTGCCCCAGGCTATTTCCCAGCAATAGGGTCGAGGAGACCCAGAACCGAACCTCATCTCCGAGTTAGGTCTCTGAAGACTGGGGTGGGGTGAGGTAGGGAGCTCCCCCTTCCTCCCTCTTCTGCGCCCCTGGATCGTGTCGCAGAGACTCAGGTCTTCCCCACCCCTTCCCAAGCCTTCCAGGGCCAGGCCTGCGGCCTAGACGTCCAGGGAGCCGGTCCCTCCCCAGCAGCAGGCGGGGGAGGGGCAGGATGGGGGGCCGCAGAGGCGTCCCTACTCCTCAGTGTTCGTTGAACCCCAGGAGTGTTAGACGCGTTGGGGATCGGGGAGGGGGGCGGATGGCGGCACCTCTCTCCCTTGGGTTCCTTCTGGGCCCTCAGTCCGAGCCGCTCTCCTACCCTCGCCTCGCATCCCCTGCCAAATCCGAATTCTTCCAGCCCAGCTTCCCGGGCTCTGTCCTCCATAACGAATAATAATGACGCATATCAAATCGCATGGACTTATCCGACCTCCTCAGAACCCGCTCCCGCCCTGCCCCGGGGCCCCCTCCCTCGTACCCGGGCATTCGGTGTTGGAGGACGGATTTCTGGGGCCCGGCAGGCAGACCTGGGCACAGCCCTCTACACACCTCTCTGTATTCGCTTTGCGGGTAAAGCCCCCTGGGGGGGGTTGCGGATGCGTCGGGTTTCTTTCTGTATTTGTACGTTATATTTATGAACGGATTGCACTCGGGTCAGGGAAGGGGCGCTGCGGCCCCTATCCTTCCCGCCGACGCCAGGGGTTTGGGATGTCCTGTATCACTTTCCCCGCCCCTGAACCCCGCCCCACCCGGGCTCCGCCTCTTGGGAGCCTCAGGCCCCGCCTCTCAGAGGCCGGTCCCCTCCCTGGAACCCCAGGCCCCGCCCTCACTCTGTTGCCAACTTACGCCCGTCTATGCCAAAGCCTCGGCGGCGACACCGCCCCAAGGGCCCGCCCCATTGGCCGCCGCCTTTGTGACGTCACTGCATGCAGCCCCACCCACCTCCCGTCCCTTCCCGGGGCTGCCCGCTCCCTGTCCCTCTTAGTTAGTCCGAAGCCGACTATAGAGCAATAATGCGCACTGCATGCGAAGCTGCCGCCGCCTCTAGAGTTACTGAGAATCAGGTATCCCCCTGCCCCACCCACCCCATAGGCCCCTAGATCAGGGACGCTGCGCGGGGCCGGACGCGCAGACTTTCTTCCCCCTCCTCCTCCCTCCTCCTCCTCCCCCCCACGGCAGAGGCCGGCGGGTGTAATGGTTTCAGGGGCGGGGCGGGGTGGTTGACCCCCAAGACCCCTCCTTCAGTCGTCCATCACCCACCAATCCTTCATTAGACACCAACTATGTTCCAGGCCCCCTTCTGAGTCCGCTAGGGACGTGGCGACCTGCGGGGTGTGTGTGTGTGTGTGTGTGTGTGTGTGTGTGTGTGTGTGTGTGTGTGTGTGTGTGTGTGTGTGTGATGTTTGTGACGGGCCCAACGGGCTTGGGTGGGCCAGGGATGGCCGCAGGTGCAGAGAGAGCCGCGGTCCCTAGACCTAACCGTGGGCCCCTCACTCCTCCCAGCCCCAGCGCCGAGCCAGTGCTGGGGGCAGTGGGGCTCTGCCTTTTACTTGGGCCTGGGTTCTCAGCTCAGGTGGCACAGACCGAGGGCCCCAAGGCCCAGCGCCACCAGGGCCGCCCATACCGTATCCCATTCCTTCCATCCCCTGGCAATGAGGGCTCTGTCACCTCAGTCCAGGGCTCCAGGCCAGAAGAAAAGGTGCACGCTGGAGCATTTGACCTGGCTAGCCCCATCCCCGTGGGTACCAAGCCCGGCTGCTACCCCGCTGCTCCTGCATGGGGGGACCCGGACCTGAGAGGCCAGCACAGCAGAGCCCACGTCCAAGACCCCTACATCCCAACTTGGTGTTCACACAGCTCCCAAGCTGGGGCCTGCCCCGCTTGCGCTGGGCACACCCGCATGCACACGCACACACAGGCACCCCCACCTACCCCACATGCCTACCTACCTACCTAAGGAGAAGGCCGGAGGGCTGTGGGCCGGCCAGGATCTCCCGCTTCTCCCCACACCCCGCCGCCGCCGTGGAAAGCCATGGGCCCCCTCCCGCCCCCATAACTAAGCAGCACAATAACCGACTTAGCGAATTCAGGTAGAAGGAACGTTTAGGTAGCACCTATTTTGTACCGATTCTATGAGTAGGGCCCGAGATGCGGGGGCCCTCGGGTGGGGGCTGCGGCCGCCGGCCCGCCCCGCCCCCACCCCCGCCTGCGCCCCGCCGCCTTGTACATACTCCCACCCGGAACAGGCCGGGATTTTTACTCGGGCCGCGCCCCTCTTCCGCCCCCGTTTGGGGCCGGGCCGGCCGGACAGACGGACGGACGGACAGACCTCCTTCCTAAGCACAATAGCACCAGCTCCCCGGAGCACCGCACCTCCACGAGGAGAATAAATGCCACTCTTGATAGAACTTGGAGTGTCGGGCTGATGTATACAGGGCTGGGCCCGCGCAGCAGGGGGCACTGGGGTCACCTAGGGGGCGTCTTCCGGGTCCTGCCGCTCCTCAGAGGTCGGGCAGGCGCAGGCCCAGTGCTGGGAGTGGCATCCTACCCACGCAGCCTTGGAGTCGCGCCGCTGCCTTTTGCTGGGGTGCGCCCGTGTCTTTTTCGAGGAGGCAGTCTTCCACCCTGGAGGGCCGGCTTGTCAGACCAAAGGCAAGAGCGCACCCCTGAAGGCGAGGCAGTTAGCATGTCTCCCGTGGCAGGTGAATCCGCTCTGTGCCAGGAGCTGGGGGAGGCTGCAGTCAGATCTGGCCCAGGACTCATCTAGGATGGCCAGAGTAGGTACAGCAGGGCCTGTAATCCTGTGGCCTGGGGTACCCCCAGTCTTCCTGTAGGGGCTCCTGCCGTCCCTACAGGCCTGACAGCCACCAGTGAGCCTTCCTCGATGCCACTGGAGAAAATGGTGACAGCAGAGGGTGTGGGGTCTGACCCCTTCCTGCAGCCTGCTGTCCACATCCTGACTCCCAGACTCAGGGGATATGTTCCCACACTGAGGAGCCCTCCATAGGTAGCTGGGCCAGGCTGGCTCTGGGGAGGAGGTGCCCAGGGGTCATAGGCGTTCCCACAGCCGCCCACAGCCACCCACAGCCCTCGGGCTCTAGACAGGACGTCATGTTGAGGAGATGAGGGGCAGGGCTGTGCTGGGCTCAGAGAGCCCAGGGACATGGACCCCTACCCCAGCAAATGCCCTCAGCACCCAGGTAGGTAGGCATGAGCTGAGAGGTCCCACATCTTTGGAGACATGTGGTCAAACCAGGTCAGCCCAGGGCCAGAGCAGCTGTCTGCACGCTGGCAGGGGACAGGCCCACCCAGACTCCACTGGTATGGACAGCAGGGGAGACTGACCTGCAACAGACCATAGCCTGTGGGCCTGCTGCCCAGGGTGGGGCTCACCTGGAGGTGGGCGCCCCCTTCTGGGGAGCGTTATCCGCCTTAACAACCTCAGGAAAACCCCCAGTGTTGGTAGAGGATAGGTAGGAGTCATTGCCTAATTTGCATATGAGGACTCTGAGCCTCAGGGAGAGAACAAGCCCTGCCCAATACCCCACTCACCCTAAACTCAGATTCACACCTGGGTGGGCACCAAGGCCAGGGAGGAAGGCTCTCAGAGGTCCACTCCTCCCCAGGGCTCCTCAGCTTCGCGGTCTGGACTGACTGTTTCTGCTTCTCCAAGACTCTAAGGGGCAGTGGGGGTGGAAGGATGGAGGCTGCCTCCCCGGTGCCTGGGACGAGCCCACCCTTGTCTCCACAGGTGTCCACGGACAGAACTTTGCATTCCAGGGAACAGGCGGTACAGGCTGCTGGTCACCATGTCCAGTGTCTTCCCTCACAGGCTTCCTTGGCCTGCCTGCGGTGCCTCCCACCTAGTGTCAGCCCGAGGCCCTTTCTAAACCCCAAAACCCTTCCAGCCCTTTATTCGGCCAGACCTGCAGGTTCCTCACACCGGCCCAGGTGTTGCTTCCACCGGCAGGGAAACTCGCCACTGAGCTTTCTTCGACAACTCCTCATGCACACATTTGTCCCCAAACAACCTCACCTACCTTGACCTTTTCCCTCTCCCCTGTGGGTCTGGGCCGCACCTCACCCAGGATCCTGAGGTGCTGGGGCTGTGGGCGGGGCTGGCGTAGGCCCTCCCTCCCTCCTAGAGGTCCCGCCCACTATCAACCACAGGCCTCCGCCTCCCTCAGAGAGGCCCTGCACCCCGCTGGTACAGGGGCTCTTCCTTATTGGTGCCTTCACAGCCCCTGCCTTCCCATTGGCTCGAGGCCTTCATCTTGCTCTCAACTTCGGTGGTGGAACCCTTGGTTCCCCCACAGCCCCCGGTCAGATCGGTCCTTTCTGGCGTTCCCCAGTCCACCCTGGTCCCCTCACTCCTACTGCTTCTCGTCTGCCGACGACTTGGAGCCTGGACGCGGACACAGGCAGCCGCTTCTAACACGGCCCTTCACTCCTCGTTGGCTACGGCGCTCAGCCTCTCTGGGCCTACTGGCAGCCTGAGCCGTCGGTCTTCCCCTCTACCAATCAGCGTGCCAGTCCGGGCCGGCCCTCTAGTCTTGGCTCTGTATTGGAGGATGGCAGGGCCACAAGGTGCGCGGAGACACGTGGGCGTGGGTGGGGAGCTTACCACTAGCTGCCTGGGAGAGGTCTGGGGACGGAGGGCCAGAGCTCCCAGGTCTCACCCCTACGCTGCGGGCTCCCGAGAGGACCCTCTCCTGCGTCCGACCTCCCTTGGGATCAGTACTCAGAAAGGCCTAGCTCCCCCTGGCTCAGGTCTGCCTAGGAACAGACGAACGTTCTTGGACACTGGATAGGAGACGGGGCTGGTCCTAACCCACCGAGGCTGGGCCATGTGGGCACGCAGGAGGGGTTCTGGCGCCCAATGAGGGCGGCCCCTTTAGCAGGCTACTCGAAAACACCTGCAAGGTAGCCTCAGCCTGCCAGGAAGGGATGCCAGGCTGGTATAAGCCGCAAATGGTCCGGTGGCAGAAGCACGTGTCACCAGGGGGCCCAGGTGCCTTTCCGTGGAGGTGATGGATCCAGGGCAAGCCCGGCGGGAAGGAGGGCTGACCTCAGGCTGAGCCTCTGGGTTTGTTTGCTTTCAGAGAGGTGATCTTCTCAGCCTTGCTTACCTCAGAGGAGTGAATGGAGTGGGTTCTGCGGCTAGGGGTGTTTCTTGGGTAAACCAGGCCTGAGCCCCCAGTGAACCCTCGCATCCGGAAATCCAGGATACTCACACTCCATGCTCTTTGCAAAATGCACGTCAAGCCAAGTGGGACCGGACTTGCCTGCCCACGGTTCTCACCGTGCAGTTGTTATGGTGTATTAGTTGCTTCATTTAACGACTGGATGACTGCAGACAGTGCAATGACACAGAAGCCTCTGGGCCCCCGCGAATTGGCACTTCAGGATCCCCACGCCCTGGCAAAACTGGCCCGGGTGCGAAACGCAGGAAGCTCTGCAAGTCTGCGGACGAGGGCAGAAAGGGGCTGGGTGGAGAGGCGGGCTGGGCGTGCCCATTGTGGGGGCGAGGGCCCGCACCCTTGCCCTTCCCCGTCCTGGGCCTGCAGGGGAGAGGTGCTGCCCTGGGAGTAGGTGGGCCAGGCGGAGGTACCCGGGACGCGGGGCCTGGGGCCTTTCTCTCGCTCCATCCTTCGGCCTGGCGCTTGTCTGAACAACCTAAGCGGAGGAAAAGCGGGGGCCTACGGTAGTAACTAGAGGGCTCGCGGAGCATCAACGCTCTGGTGTCTGTCTGACAGTAACGCACGAGGCATTTCATAAATAACCTCCATCCCCACACCCCGCGCCTGGGCTGAGGCATGACGAAACCCTGTGTTTAAAGAGCGGGACAAGGGTCAGGCAGCGGTCAGGAGGGGCTTCCAGCTGCCAGGAAGCCGCGCGTTTCCCGCCGAGGCCCTCGGGGAGCAGCGTCCGCCCCTGGCTGCGCGCCCACCTCCGCGCGCCGGCTCGCGCCATGAGACTACAACTCCCAGCGTGCCCCGCGCGCCAGCGGACTACAAATGGACGCGCGCCGCGGCCACGGGCCAGTTAGCAGCTCCGGGAGCGACGCTGCCGCGGGCTCGGGGAGGACCCGGCGGGTGCGCGCTGATTGGCGGCGCGGGCTACGGCGGCCGACAGGGGGCGGTGGCGGCCTCTGGCCGAGGGACCGGAGGCGGGGCCTTGGGCCTCGGGCGCTGCGAGCGCGGTGGACCAAGACTCCGCCGCGGCTGGGTGCGGGCTGAGGCCATGGGCGATCGCAGCGGCGCGAGCGGCTCCCGGCGCCGGAGGACGGGGTCGCGGCCCTCGAGCCAGGGCGGCAGCGGGCCCGCGGCGGCGGCAGAAGAGGAGGTACGGGACGTGGGCGCCGGGGGGGACGCGCCTGCCCCGGAGAAGGACAAGGACGGAGACGTCGACGTGGGCAGCGGCCAGTGGGATTTGAGGTAGCGGTGCGCCTGACCCTAACCTTTGACCCCGACCCGGGGCCTGCGCGACCCTCGCTGTGCCCCCAGGCGTGTCCGCCGCAGCTCGGATTCCGAGCCCGAGAGCCTGGCTTCCGGACTTTGCGTGGACAGGTGTGCCCCTGGGGCCTCCGCGGGGAGGTTAGGGGTGGAGGGTCGCCTGACAGAGTCACACAGGTGGGGGCGCCGAGGGGAGCCAGCAGCGGCCCAGCTTCCAGACGCCCCTCCCTCTGCCCGTCTTTAGGTGGGTCCTGAGGCTCTTTCCCAGGGTGAGCCCAGAGCCTGGAGCCCGAGGTGGGCTGGTTCCAGCCACCCGTACTGTCTTCTTCCTGGAAGGAGATGGATGGCGTCTGGCGGTGTGTGATGAAGGGGGCCCCTCCTGAGGGCTATGAGGGGTGCCTTGTGGGTAGATAAGGCTCCCAGAGGAGGGTGGGCTGGCTGGGGAGTGGGCCAGCAGGAGCTTGGGACTGCCTGAGGAAAGGGGCAGGGGGCAGTGCGAGAGGGTTTCTTGCAGGCCCTCCCAAGAATGGTCTTCACAAAGGTCCCTCATCCTTTACCCAGCGATTGACCGGCCTGGGGTCCTGCTTATATTACCAGCACAAATGCCTGCTCTAGGGTCAGAGATGGGTCCTGTGTTGGGACTCTCACCCCTGGCTGGGGTACAGGAGAGGGCTTTGAAGTGGGCACACCCACAGGTGGTCTCCCTGCTTAGCTGAAGGACTAATGGGAAGCGGGTAGAGAGCAAGCTGTGGCTGATGGCGAGGACCTGGCCCACCTGGCCATTGGCTAAGTCCTGCAGCTGGCTCCAGGCGGCCGCTTTGCCATTCTCCACGCCCCCTCCCCCCACCGGAGCCTTCCCGGCCAAGGGGCCCTCAGGGACTCGGATTTGGAAGCAGCTCCAGAGCTAGAGATTATCAAGGAGGAAGTGGGCAACCTGTCAGTGGGTTGGCAAGGATTTGCTCTCTCGTTAAAGAAGAACCGAGGCTTTCTTCACTGGGTACTGTGGGGAGGGGATGGGCAAGGGCAGCTGTGGTGCAGGCACTGTCCTTGCCCTTGGGGTGCGCACAGTTCACCTGGGAGATAAGGTAATCTCAGCACTGAGCAGTGTGAGCAAAGGTCTGGCGCAGAGTTCATGATGGCACCATGGGGCAGGAGGGCGGCTCTCCTGAGGGGTGCTGGCTTCCTGTGGGCTTGAGGTGGGCCTGAGGGAGGATGCAAAGGATAGGAGTGTCCTGGAGTCCCCTCTGCCACCTCCCCACAATATCCTCTCCAGGAGTCAGGGGCATGGCTGGCTCGATCTCCCTCTGGAGGGAGTGGGATTTGGGGTCATTTTGTATGAGATGGGGGGGCGTGCCAGCTTTGGGCCAAGCTGTCACCCTGGGTGGGCCGTCACTTTCCTGCTCTACGCAGGCCAGGTGGCCAGAAGCCTCCCCTGTACTCCTGCTAGTTGAGCTGAGCCAGCAGGAGCCCTGACTGCCCACCGTCAAGGTCGGGACCCTTGGGGAGAGGAGCTGGAGCTGGCAGGGACGGGCCACAGTCCCCTCGGGTCTGCAGGACACACAGGCTCTGTGCGCTTGTCCCTCACGCCAGATGCCGCAGGGGTTGGGTCTCCTGGGGCAGAACCAGGCCTTGCTGTGTCTGCCTGCTTGGCATCTGGCCTCCGCCGCCCCTCCTCCCCGTCATCTTCCTCTCACCCGCCGCCCCTCCTCCCTGCGCGTTCCTCCCCCTTCTTCCTCCCTCCCCTCCCGACACTTCCTGCTCACCTGCGCCTGGCAGGCGCGGTCAGGCTCTGGGTGGGGCCGCAAGGAGGGCCGCCCCTTTAGCCCTGCCTCTCAGCTCATTCCTTTCAGGTGCGCCACACTCGCCTGTGCGACCTCCAGCCCTTGGTTCACGGGCCCTCCAGGCGGGGCCTTCTTGTCGTGGGGCTCTCCCAGGGGTTTGTCTCTGGGGTGTCCTCTGTTTCTCCCTCTCTAGCAGGGACTGAGGACACGGGGAGCCCACCCAACTGCAGGAAGTGCCAAGGGGGTGGCAGCTGGGAGGCGCGCTGGCACCCTGCCCCCTCCTTGTTCTAACTGGCCCTGGAGCTGGACCGTGTGGTCCTGCGTGTGTGGTCCACACTTGGGGCTGTGCCTCTGGGCAGGCTTTGAACCTCGGTGAGCCTCAGTTTCCCCGTGTGCCTGCCTCCCAGTGCTGGTGTGAGGCGGTGAAAGAGGTGATACCTGTGATGAGTTAGAATGGCCCTGCTGGCTGGGTGGGATTCGGGAGCAGGTGGGCGGGCCGATGCAGGGCACAGAGGTGTGGGCAGCGCCTGCAGTAGGGGAGAGGGTGACAGAGCTCTGGGCGAGGCGGCGAGGCCCCGCGTCCATGCCAACCATGCCTGGTGCCCTCTGGTCCACTGTAGCTGACCGCATCGGCAAGGCTGGACCTCTGGGGGGATTGGTGGGTGGTGGGCTTCCTTCCCTGGGTCGGGCCCTCCGACCTCCAGGGGCACAGAGCTGCCTGGGTTGGGGGTGGTCAGAAGGCTGGTGGAGGGACCTGAGGGGCGGGTGTGGGTGGCTTGGGGAAGGCCTTAGGAGCCTGACAGCAGTGATCCGGGAGAGCTTTTATAATGTTATTTGTTGTCAAGTTTGGAAAATGCCACCCTTCCCCCACCCCCATTTTCATCTTAGAGATTGCTGCAGATAAAGTCAGCGTGGTCTTCTCAGTGGCCCAAAGCGGGCAGGGGTCACGCTGTTGTGAAACAGTCCCCTGGGCGTGTCGAGCCGGGCGTGGACATGCAGATGGCGGTTGGCAGGTTGTGGCATGAGGTGGCTTCGGGACGCTTCCAGTAAAAGCGACTGGGATTGAATTTGGGGGAGGGTTCTGGGCAAGCCCGTCCAGTGGAGAGGCCCAGAGACTGTCCCGTCTGGGGAGCTGGGCCTTGGAGCTCTGCTTGCCTCTCCGAAAGGCAGAGCGCCTGGGGTGGAGCTCACAGCCCCGCTGCGTGTGCTCCAGGATGGTGCTGGAGGGCAGGTGCAAGGAGGCCAGGCCTGTGACTGGGAGAGGCGGGTGGGCCAGGTGTGGGCAGACCTCGGTCTGGGAAGGCAGAGGTCAGACCGTCAGCACTGCCCTGGCTGAAGATGCTGAGTGGCGTCTCGTCCTCCCTGGCTCCTCATCTCCTGGGTGCGGCCATCTGAGTGCTGACCCCAGCCATAGCCAGGCCTGCCACAGAGGCAGGGCCACCCCCGGAGGCCCTCTCTTCTGTGCCCCAGCTGCCTCTTGAGGTGGAGCTGTGTCCACGGGAAGGAAGGGGAGGCCCTGGCTTCTTCTCTTACAAAACCGGAGGCCTTGCTCAATGCCGTGGAAGGCCTCCTGGTGGCAGGGCACTTGGGGTGAGGCGGGGCTGCAGCCAAGGACCGGCACGAGGTCTGAGCCTTGCCCCGCCGTGCTGTGGCCCCTCCACCTCTGCCTCGCTCTGAGGGTCAGGCAGGGACGCGAGGGTCTGTGTCTGTGTCCCCCAACCCCGGCGCTGGGTGGGAGCGCTTATGGCCACCGAAAGTGCCTCCGCTGGCTTCTACTGTAGACCTCCCTGCCATCAGGCGCCCAGCGCCCGGGTGCCGGTGCCCGCTGGGACCTGTGTGGCCCAAATGGAGGGAGGAGGCGGTTGGAGTGGGGCCCTTGGCTCACTGGGTGGTGGGCTGGGCCGACTGCAAAGGCAGATTCGCCCCCCCCATCTGTCCAACGTTGCCGGGTGGGCCCCCGGACCCCTGGGGTGGACTCTTCCTGTGGGCCCATCACCACTCCTTAGCCAGCAAGGGTGGCGGCAGCCAGAGGCATCTGTGGAGGGAGGTGGACTTCCAGCCCGGGGGACTCGGGCCCCGCGTAGCCAGCTCCTGCCTGTGGCGTGCCCCCGCCCACCTGCAGCGTGGAGCGGCAGGCCTCTGAGTGTTCCTGAGAGCTTGGCACGGCCTGGCCCCTCTCTGGTGACAGTGGGGGAGTAGGATGGTGGGCAGATGGGTGTGCGCTGCCCAGAGGGAGGGGCTGGGCGTGGCCAGGTTCCCAGGTGTCGCCAGGGCTGCGGCGTGGGCCTGCTTTTGGCCTTGCCTGGGGTTCTCACTGCCTGGGGCTCTGCGGGTGCCCACTCTTGCTTTCCAGGTGCCACCGCCTGCAGGATTCTCTGTTCAGCTCTGACAGTGGCTTCAACAACTACCGTGGCATCCTGAATTGGTGTGTGGTGATGCTGGTAAGTAGGGTGGCATCTTGGAGCAGGTGTCCCTGTGGCCAGGTGGGGCGCGAGCTATGCCCCCTGGGGTGGGTGGCCAGAACTTTTGTGGCTGGGCTGAGTGGAGAGGGGTCGCGGTGGCCGTCCCTGCAGCGGCCGCATGCTGCGCCCCCGGAGGGCACACACTCAACCCTTGTCCCTGTTGCATCCCAGGAGACGCCTGCAGGGCTAGCATGGGAGCCTTTGTGCCGTGGGCTGTGCCCGAGGGGCACTGGGGTCTCCTGAGGGGCTTCTCTGGCTTGGCGTGTGGGCAGGAAGGAGTAGATGGGCTGGTGGGCCTTGGGGCTGTGGAAGGGGCGTTGTGGGCGCAGCGCCTCCTGGCAGCACGTGTGAGTGGTCTTGGGGCTCCGGGAAGAGGTTCCTCTTCTGTTCCAAATGGCCCTTGTGGGCGTGGAGCCCCCGGGCAGGCCCGGACTTGGGGGAGCAGGGGTGAGAATACGGTTCTAGCCCTGGGCCCCCCTCCCTCAGTCTCAGGAGGGTGAGAGCGGGGAGCCCCGCGCCTGCCTCACTCTGCGGCCTGGTCGAGGCCACTGCTTCAGGGGCCCCGCTCCCCTGGCATTTGGCGGGGCTGGGCCAGCAGCTCTGGCCCACAGGAAGCTAGAGTCCCGCGCTCCAGGGTACAGCCTTCGGGCGGGGCAGGGGGCAGGGGCCTCTCTGGGCCCTGCCCCCGCCACTCAGGGCTGATGTGGCACCCTCCACCCGACGTGTCCGCCCTTGACCCTCCACCCGACGTGTCCGCCTGTCTTGGGCGTGGCTCCCGCAGCTGCCCGTGTACAAGGGGCTCCCGCACCTTCCCTGCCTGTGGCCCCAGGAGGCTGCCTGGGGAGCTGTGGGGCACCATGCAGCCTGGTGGGTGAGAAGCTGGCTGGGCAAGGGGAGAGCGGGCCATTGGCCAGCCCAGACCCAGGAGATGACGTGTCCCTGGTCTCTGGAGGCCACTGCCGGCCGAGGCTGGGTTTGTGAAGAGGGGGTCTTGCGGGGCAGGCCCTCAGCTGCCTGGGCAGCACTGTCTGCTCCCCTGCAGCCCCTGGGCCTACCTGGCCCTTTGGTGTCACCCCAAAGACTTCCCCCTGCTTCTGGTACCTCTGCCACACCCTTCCTGTAGGAGACGTGCATCCCGCGCTGCGTTCCCTCTGCAGCCTGGGCCTCCAGGTGGGTGCTGCCTGTTTGCAGCTCCAGCTCTCGCCTGCTGTGAGCTCTCAGGACAGGCTACCGCCGGGTGGGGTGGCGCCACGCGGGGTAGGACCGCGTGTGTCCTGGTAAGCTGGCTGCTCTGGCGTTTGACTGGGGGAGGGTGTGGCAGCCGGGCCGCATCTCGGAACTTGTTTGCCTCCTCGTGAGACTGGTAAGGGAGCCCACCAGCGTCCCCTGAGCCCACCAGCGCCCCCTGAGCCCACCAGCGCCCCCTGGAGAAGCATCACTTTCTGCAGCCCTTCCGTAACCTGCACGGGGCCTGTGCCTTGTGGGGTGAGGGAGCAGGTCCCTGTCCCTGCAGAGGAAAGCCAGGCACCCAGCCACTGGCTAAGGCAAGAGCTTGTTGTGATGGGGGCTCCATCCTCAGCTGCTGTTGCTGCAGGAATGGCCGAGGCGGGCAGGGGCGTGAGTCACAGTGTGGCGCTCGAGGCCCAGCTTCCCCCAGCCCCTCAGGACTCTGGCCCGCTTCTTCCTACCCCCCCACACAGGGCGTGGGCACTCCCGGTGCAGCGCCTGCCACACAGCCGGGCTCTATGAGGACTGGCCTGACTGGCAGGGCGGTGCCCTGGGCGTGGGTGGCGGCTCCATCTGGCAGGCTTGGACTTTGGGACTGTTGCTGTGGCCTTGGGGCCCTCACCAGCTCGGTGGGATGGATGTGGGCTGCTGGACGGCGTGGGTCTCTGTCTGCTGCTGAAGACACAGGCATCTGAGAAGTGCCTGGTGTCGGGGCCGGCTCCTCATTGGTGTGCCGGGGGCAGTGCCGAGGGGCTTCCCGTCCCTGCGCTGGCGTCCACGGGGTGGGTTGCGCGTCTTGGAGCTTGGCGTGAGGTCAGGCAGGGCTGGGCCTGCAGGATGGAGGCTGCTGCTCGGACCTACGGGTGCCAGGAGGAGCTGGGGTGGCTGCTCCGGGGCCAGAGATGACGGGGTCGTGTCTCTCTCTCTCTCTCTTGCAGGTCTTGAGCAATGCGCGGTTATTTTTAGAGAACCTCATCAAGTGAGTGGGCCCTGGCCCTGCCCCACCCACTGCCAGATCAGGCCCCGCCCTTCTCCCCCCCCCCGCTCAGACCCTCATCCCCCACCTGCCCATCTGCAGGTACGGCATCCTGGTGGATCCCATCCAGGTGGTGTCTCTGTTTCTGAAGAACCCCTACAGCTGGCCCGCTCTGTGCCTGGTCATTGGTGAGCTGAGTGCCCAGGAGGCCTCGGGTGGGGACAGGGCTGACCCGGGCCTGAACCTGCCCTGTGGCGCTTCTGTCCTCAGTGGCCAACATCTTTGCCGTGGCTGCGTTCCAGGTGGAGAAGCGCCTGGCTGTGGTGAGCAGCGCCCTCACGCCCACCCTCGCCCTGCCCGGGGGTCTGCTCCTCTCCAGCCAGACTTAGGGCAGACCAGCAGCCCGGCCCACTGTGTCTCATCCAGGCTTTGGGGCTGTGTGTGGCTTTCCCGGGAGGGGCTGCACCACAGGCCTGGCAGCCATGCCCTAGGGAGACCCTCTGGCCGGGGAGTGGGGGCCCCCGGCTGAGCGCTGTGCTCCTCCCCCCCACCCCAGGGTGCCCTGACGGAGCAGGCAGGGCTGCTGCTGCACGTGGTCAACTTGGCCACCATTCTCTGCTTCCCGGCGGCTGTGGCCTTCCTGCTTGAGTCCATCACTCCAGGTGGGCCACCCATCTCAGCCCCATCCCAACCTGTCTCGGGCCCGTAGGAGAGACCTAGGTGAGCCACAGGGGCTGCCCCTGTGGCCGTGGCTCTCCTGTGGGCAGTGTGGGAGGTGCATGGCCTGAGCTTGCCTCTCCTGCAGTGGGCTCCGTGCTGGCTCTGATGGTGTACACCATCCTCTTCCTCAAGCTGTTCTCCTATCGGGACGTCAACCTGTGGTGCCGAGAGCGCAGGGCTAGGGCCAAGGCCAAGGCTGGTGAGGGGCTGCCTGGGGCTGGGGCCACCCGGGGCTGCCGCCTGCT
This sequence comes from Lipotes vexillifer, assembly GCF_000442215.2. Classification (NCBI taxonomy): domain Eukaryota; kingdom Metazoa; phylum Chordata; class Mammalia; order Artiodactyla; family Lipotidae; genus Lipotes; species Lipotes vexillifer. The sequence continues at coordinate 515,949 of NW_006791731.1, forward strand.
GTGGGGCTGGACCCGGGCAGCATCGCAGCCTCACCCCGCCCTGCCACTTGCTCGTAGCTGCTGCGGGTAAGAAGGCCAACGGGGGAGCTGCCCAGTGCGCCGTGAGCTACCCTGACAACCTGACCTACCGTGGTGAGAACCCCCGCCAGGGCCTGGGGGAGGGGTGTGGCCTGGGGGAGGGGTGCTGCGGGGGGGGGGCTGGGGCGTGGCCTGCTAGCCCCACCCTCCCGTTGCAGACTTGTACTACTTCCTCTTTGCCCCCACCCTGTGTTACGAGCTCAACTTCCCCCGCTCCGCCCGCGTCCGAAAGCGTTTCCTGTTGCGGCGGCTCCTTGAGATGGTGAGGCTGGGGGCTACGGGCCTCGCGGGCTGGGGGGCCACGGGGCACGGGGGGCTCAGCCCGCTGTTCTCTGCTTCCTCCTCCAGCTGTTCCTCACGCAGCTCATGGTGGGGCTGATTCAGCAGGTACGCGGGCTGGGCTGGGCGCTGCGCTGTGCGGGGAGGGGGAGTTGCTGGAGGAGGGTAGCTCGGGCGGCCAGCGAGCTGACACCCTGCTCTCTTTGCAGTGGATGGTCCCCACCATCCAGAACTCCATGAAGCCCTTCAAGGTGAGCAGGCAGGCCCTCGCGGGGTGGGGTCTGAGGGCGGGACCGAGGGAGCCAGCAGCACTCTCTCTCTGCAGGACATGGACCACTCCCGCATCATCGAGCGCCTCCTGAAGCTGGCGGTGAGCAGCCTGGTGGGTGGGGGCACGTGGGGGGCGGGTGGTGGGGTTCTGGAACCTGGCACGCGCCTCCCCGCAGGTCCCCAACCACCTCATCTGGCTCATCTTCTTCTACTGGCTGTTCCACTCCTGCCTGAACGCCGTGGCCGAGCTCATGCAGTTCGGAGACCGGGAGTTCTATCGGGACTGGTGGTGGGTGGCCTTGGGTGTGGGGCCGGGGTCTGGGGGGGCAGGGCCCTGGCGCAGCCCGGTCACCCGCCGTTTCCCGACCCCCAGGAACTCTGAGTCCGTCACCTACTTTTGGCAGAACTGGAACATCCCGGGGGCAATTGTTTTCCAGACTACTTCTCTTCACGAAGCATCATCAGTGCTGAGGTCAGATGGTAGTGCTGGCATAAGTGACAATGGTCCACCAGCTTTCCGACCCCTGGGAGACTTCTCATGCTCCCTAGGGAAATACTCTCCTGGTGCCTCTGCATCGAATTTTCTCAGTTCCGGTAGTTCCTCAAATGTCTGCTGCTCTATGATTTCCTTCTCCCTCAAAAGTCAAAATGCACTTTCTTCTTCTTGCGTGGGTCCCCTCAAGGTTTTTTCCCAATTAAACTGTCATCTTTCCCAATGTAACCCTCTCCCCTCTGGTCCAATACAGGTTTTCCCTCTCCCTGTTTAGTTCAACTTCATTAGGCCAAGTGAATACAAGCCCAGCTCCGGAGGGGAAGCAGCAAGTGGGCAGCCAGGATGGGGGTGTTCCTGGCTTCAGCCTTCTTCCACGAGGTCAGTGCCCTGTGGGCGCGTCTGGCCCCACCTCGGGCGGGGGTGGCCGAGGGGTAAGCTGACGCCCCTCTCACCCCCACCCAGTACCTGGTGAGCATCCCTCTGCGCATGTTCCGCCTCTGGGCCTTCACGGGCATGATGGCTCAGGTGAGCACCCTGCGTGGCCTGGCATCCGCCCCGCGCCCGGGAGCCAGCCCCGTGGTCGCTGAGACTTGCTAACCGGGCCCCCGTGTCCCCAGATCCCACTGGCCTGGATAGTGGGCCGCTTCTTCCGTGGCAACTACGGCAACGCGGCCGTGTGGCTGACACTCATCATCGGGCAGCCGGTGGCGGTGCTCATGTACGTCCACGACTACTACGTGCTCAACTACGAGGCCCCGACGGTCAGGGCCTGAGCCACTCCAGGCTGGCCCTCCTTGCTGCGGCTGCCCGCCTTGCCTCACTGCCCATGGCTGGAGCCGGCCCCCCGCCTGTGTGCTGGGGAGAGGCCTGGCTGGTCGATGCTGCCTCTCTGCCCCTATGGGGCACCCTCCTGCCCCCTCAGGGATGGCAGACTGGGCCCGTGGGGGGTGCCAGCACTCGGGAGCTGTGCCGATCCTGCCCAGGGGTCTGAATGTGTCAATAAAGCGCTGTCCACAGTGAGCTCCCTCAGCCTCCAGGGCACGGGGCTGCTGGGAGGTGGTGGCCGTCCCAGTCCCGCGGGGGCGGCCTCCCTTGGGCTGGACCGTGGGAGGGGGATCTGGGTCCCTTCGGCATCCCAGGGCCTGGAGCAGCTGCCCAGCTGTGGCTGGGCTGGGGGGAGGGGGAGCGCGGCATAGGACGCAACCTCCTTGCATCCCAAGACTTCTTGTCCCGCCAGGCGGGGCCTCAGACTCCCAGGCCCCGTGTGCCGAGGGCTGCCCAGAAGTGGACTTCAGCTTCGGGTGGGACCGCGGGCCGAGAGGGCTGAGAATCAGGACTGACTCGAGGGGCTAAGAGACCCCAAGGCAAGGCTGCAGAGGACGCAAAGGCCGAGTGCACAGGCCCCTGGGGAGGGGCAGCCACGTGCTGGGGCGCTCCCCTGGGGTGGGCTCTGGGATGAGGCTGGTGGCCTGACCCAACCCTCATCCAGGGCCTCCCTCTCAGTGGCCTCCCTGATAACTACTGGCTTGAGGCCTCCCCAGCCCTGCCCAGTTTTCTTGGCACCGACTGGGCTGGATGGTCCCCTTGATACATCCTGAGTGTGGCCTTCGGGATACCTTGCTCCCAGAGCTTGCTAGGGAGGTGGGGGCAGCCCCGGGCTCCTGTTCCCACCTCTGGTGGAACCCCGAGGCTGTGCCGGGCCAGGTGTGCCCTGACGTACATCCACAGCCCAACAAGGTGGGCGTCTGAGGAGGTGACTGGGTGCTGGTCTCGGAGCCATGCTGCCCCTGTCCCAACCAGAAGCTGCTCAGCCCCAGGTCCTTGTCTCCTCTGGGTCATGGTGGTGTTTTGGGGAGAGGGAGGCCACCTGGGGGTGCCCTTTGAGTCCAAGGGGTTACAGGCCACATCTCCCTGACCCCTGCCTCCTGGCGGCTGCCGGGAGAATAGTGAGCAGCGCGTGAGCCGGGTGGGGCAGGACATCGGGTGGGCTGCTCCGGCCCCTGCCCCCTGTGCCGCATGCACGTGCTCACCGGTGGCTGCCTGACCCAGGGGCGGTGCTGCGCTCCCACTGCCTCCCTCCTCTGCCAGACCCCGTGCCTCCCTTTTGCCAAAGCCAGCCCGGCCCCTCGTGACACGAGTGCAGAGCAGAGGTGGCTCTGCTGGGCAGATACACAACGGTGCACCCACCTGTGTTCCACCTGGTGCAGACCTGGCAATGGAGTTCCTAGGAGCCCTCTGACCCCTCCCCGGTCCTTTAATAAAGACTTTTGCGTGCACACGGCCCAGTGGAGCCAGGCAGGCTCAGGCTCAGGCTCAGGTGTGCTGTGCCCATCTACCCTCCCTCCAGCCCCTTCTGAGATCCCTGTGCCCCTCCTCACCCCTCCCACCCACCCCAGGACCCCCGCGGCAGGAAACAGACAGGGAGGCCACACACACAGCCTGTCGTTTATAGATCTCTCTCGTCTGTCCGTCCGTCCGTCCATGTATATGCCTGTATATCTCTACAGAAGGGGAAAGGGGGGACTCTCGTGTAAAAATCCAAAATACAATTCTATGAGCACCCGCGTACCGGTCAGTCCGAGTGTGGCCGTGAAGGCCCCAGCAGGCAACTGCTCATGGGGCTGGGCCCTCGGTGCTGACTGGGGGCCATGCCCGCCCAGCCGGCCTGGTACTACTGAGACCAGCCCTGCACTGGGGGGTGGGGGTGGGGTGGGGGTGCGTGGGGCGCAGGCCGGCCCTCCTCCTGGGGCCTCTAGGAGACAGTGGGGTCCTTGGCTTTGGGGGGCTCGGAGCCCGTCAGCAGGGAGATGGTGGGGTCGTCTGCGTAGTCGTCTCCCTCGGAGAAGTAGGAGCCCTCTCCCAGCTCGAAGAGCACCGGCAGGTCGCCGCCCCCCACGTCCACGGAGCCGGGGTCCAGCAGCAGCAGGGGCTGGGCCGTGTAGTGCACCAGCTGCTTCCCTGAGGGGGCCCGAGCAGGTCAGCGTGCCGGCGCGGGGGCGGGGCCGAGCAGGTCAGCTTGCCGGCGCGGGGCCAGGGGCGGGGGCGGGGGCGGGGGCCGAGTGCGGGCAGCTTCAGCTCACCTGAGTCAGGGCTGCTGCTCTCTGCTTCAAGAGGCCTGGGGGGTTCCTGGGGAGAGAGGAGCTCCTGGATCTGCTGGGGCGGAGGGAGCGTGGTGAGGGTTCCCGGATCCTCTCCCCCGCCACCCCGCCACCCCCATGCCCTACGCACGCTGGCCAGGCTGCTGTCAAGGTCGGGCAGGCTCATATCAGGCACTGTCACCGAAGGGCTGAACAACTGCAGGGAAGGGAGGGCGGTCAGGCTGTGCCTGTGAGCGGAGCGGGGCGGGGCAGGTGCAGGGCGGGGCCGGGACTCACGTCCAGCAGGGTGCTGGTGTCCACGCTGAAGCCGTGGCTTGTCAGCATGGTCTGCAAGTTGTCCAGGTTGGAGTCCATGGCATCCAGGTGGTCGCTGAGCTCAGTCCTGGCCAGACAGAGGGAATGGGGTGAAGCGGCACCCCGGGCGTCCCCACCCAGGCACCTTCCTGCCAGCGCTCACACCCACCTGCCAGAGAAGGACTCCCCTCGGCCACCACCCACCCTGCTCGGGCTCACGGGAGGCCCTCCAAGTTAGGGCCCCTCTGCGCTGCCAGCCCGGGCCCGGTGGGGCAGTGTGCACGGGGCCGGGATCCTTGGCCACCCTGGGGGAGTGGCTCAGGCCCCGCTGTCCCTGGTCACCGTGAGGCCCCGTAAGGCCTCTGGCAGCATTTTAGGCTGGGCCAAGACGGCAGGAGGGCCAAGGAGGAGTCAGTGCTCAGAATGGGGTGGGCGCCCAGATCTTCAGGCTCGGTAAGGTTGGGCCTTTGCACCGGAAGACAGCAGGAGGCGGCGAGGAGCCGTGCTCAGCGGTGGCTGGGCCAGCCTCTCCCCCGGTGCCCGCCAGGAAAGAGACCAGGCCTGGCGGCTGCGAACCAAAAGGCCCTGCCCTCTCCTTAGAGGAGGCCAGTCAGCACAACCCCTGGGCCACCCTCTGTCAGTCAGCAACTCGGGGTGCTGGCTGGGGCCCCAGAGCCCGGGGCGCCTGTTCACCAGGCAGGGCTGAGTGCTCCCAGCTGGGCTGGGGGTCTGGTCCGCGGCTGGGGAGGGGCCCGAGCTCTGGCAGAGCCCTCCTCCCTCCCCAGTGGGACAGCGCTAACCCTGGCTGGACTCGGCCATGTAGAGAGGAGGAGGGACAGGGGAAGAGGCGGGCGACCCCAGACATCTGTGGAGCGCGAGCCACACTGCAAGATAGAAAGACAAGAGCCCCCCGATTGCAGGTGGGGGCCGGGCAGACCCCCAGGCCCCACCCTCGCCTGCCCACCTCTGGGGCAGCAGGACAGACACAGGGACCCAGCAGCCTGCTGCAAGAGAGGGCGGCCTGGCCACACACCTGGGCTTCTGCGGTGGAAGGGCCGTGGGACCACCTGGTTGGCATCTGTCTCCCTCCCCAGCCCTGAGCTTTGTGCTCAGGGCCAGGTCCGCGAGCTCATCCCCAGCAAGCCCTAAGCCGCAGGCCTGAGGACCGCCCGTGTCCAGCCCTCGTCAGAGGCCCGGCCGTGCTTCCAGAGGCCAGCGGGTGAGCAGATGGCACTCACTTGTCCAGGCAGGCTACGCTGAGGCACTTCTCGGGGGCCGAGGCAGGCCGGGGCGAGGGGGGGCGGCCCCCGGCATCGCTGAGGGCTGGGGCCGAGGCGGCCGGCGCAGGCTCGCTCTCCCGCAGGATGGAATCAATGAGGGCGGTCGGGGACAGGGGCGTCTCCACCACGGAGGACGGCTGGCTGGGACTGGCATCCTCTGCCCGGGGGCTCTGAGGTGGGCTGGGGGGCTCCTCCTTGACTCGAACCAGGGGGCTGCTGGACAAGGGCCTGCACAGGGGGGCACACGTATCAGCAGGCGCCTCCACCAGCCCCACCCGCTCCCGCCTGCTGGGAAGGCGCCGGGCCCACCTCTCAGCTACGCTCCCGCCTGTGGAGGCCAAGGGGCTGCCGGGGGCCAGCTCGGTGATGTCGGAGATGATGGGTCCGGAGCTGGCAACAGCGTCTGAGGGGTAGAGGCTGGAGCCGCTATAGGCCGGGGACGGAGCCTGCCACCAGAGGGAGGTGACCACATGCGGCGCCTGCTGCCGCCTCAACCCCCCGCCCCATGCGGCACCCGCCGCTCACCGAGTAGGGCCCCGGGCCATGGATGCGCTCCAGAGAGAACTGCCGGCCGTACTTGGGCATGGAATGCGCGGAGCTGCTGTCGTTCAGCATCAGCGGGCTGTGGGGAGAGGCAGGTTAGCTGTGTCCCCGGCCTCGGCGGCCCCCAGGACACAGCCAACAGGAGGTGGGCATGCCTAGTGCCTCACATCTTTCTCTTCACCCCCAGGATCCGGTTCGACTGCACCAGCGAGATGAGGAACTGGATGAGCTGCAAGGGGAGAGGTGGTCAGCCTGGCTGCAGACAGGGACCCCGTGCCCCGCCCGCCAGCGTCGCACCTTGTTGACGACTTTCTGCTGTTGGGCGTGCTTCTGCCGCAGGCTGGCCACCTCCCGCCACAGGGCCTCGTTCTCACTGCAACAGACAAGGTGCCGTCGGGGGGCTGCGGGGAGCCCCATGGACACTCCACCCCACCCGGGCAGGAGCAGGGCCGTGGGGGACTGCGTCTCGCCACAAGCCCAGCTGCCAGCCCATCCCCACCCCACCCGATCACAGGCTGTGGAACGGTCTGGGGGCCAGGCCAGGGCCCCTGCCCCACCTTGCGCTGTTGCGCTGTGAGGGGAGGATGCGCAGGGGTGCCAGGTGCGGGGGCAGCGAGGCTGTGGTGGAGACCTGGGCAGGGCCCGCTGGTGCGCCCCAGGATCTGGGCCGAGACCCCCGGGGCTTTCTCGGTCACAGTCGAGGTGGCAGAGCCTTGAGGGCAGCCCCCACCCTTGGCCGACTCTCCCTAGACCGAGGCTGAGAATGCGAGGGGAGTCCAGGGGAAGGGGGCAGTACAGCTTTCAGGCCACAGGGCGGCATGTGGGGGGGTTGTCCTGTGCCTTGAGAGGACCAGAGGTGGGCTCGAGAAGCAGAAAGGGCCACCTGAGCAGCCCACACGGTCTGCCGCTCCAGGGGGCCAGCCCTGCTCAGCCCCCAGCATGTCCTGTTGACACGCAAGAGACCCTCCTGGCTTCACCCTGAGAGGTGTCCATGTCCCAGAGGCCAAGTTCACCCGGTCCCATCTCCAGGTATCACCCAGCGAGGGGCTTCTGCTGGGCCCTGATGTGAGTAGTCGGGGCCCAGGAGCATCCTCCATGGTCTGGGGGGCATGACGGCCGGCCCTCTGAGCGGCTTTGAGGCCACACCGAGACATGGACAGCCACCCCGGGCTGGGGTTCCTGAGGTCCCCAGGGCCTCAAGTACATGGGAGGAGACCTAAGCCAGCCTCCATAGGGGTCCTGGCTCGGGGGAGCCTAGAGCTGGTTCTGTGGTGGCCACACATGCCCCAGGGGCAGGGGTTCCAGAAAGAACCCAAAGTGTTTCCTGCTTCCCAGGCCTGAAGAGAGGCGACCCCCCTGCTGAGTGATGCCAGGCACACGCTCAGAGTTTGCCAGGGGTTGCGTGAGGAGCCCAAGGGCGTGGCCGCTGCTCCGGGCCCAGCTCTGCTTGCTGCCGTGGGAACCAGGTCCAACCCCACCTTCTGGAAACGAGTTCAACCTGGCAGGGTGGGAGGCTGTGCAAGCCTGAACCTAGTTCTGTTTGGAGAGTGGAAGGCCTGAAGCGTCTGTCTTGGAGCCTGCGGGGCGGGACTGGGGGGAGAGGACCTCCGCTGGCGCCCCTCCCCCTCCCCCTCCTCTGCTTGCTCCCCAGGAGGCCTCTTGGTCCCAGCACCTCCCCTGCCCGGCGCCCCAGCACCTACTGCTTCATGGCCAGCAGCTTGGAGTCCATGCTCTCCTGCTTCCCCTTCATCAGCTGCACGTCGGTCAGCAGCTTGGTGACACTGTCCTGGTGAATCTTTATGTCCTCGCTCCTCAGGGTGGACACCTGGGTCCCCAGGGGAGCAGTCACTGAGGTGGCCTGGGGGGGGCGGGATACAGCAGAAAGGGCCAAGGGGCTGCCGGTCTGGAGGGGCCTTTGCTGTGGTGGCTGACGGAGGAGGGGCTGCCAGCAGGAAGAGGGCTCGGTGCAGCCAGGCCAGGCCAGCAGGACAGGGGGTGGACGCTGCTCCTGCTGACGGCCTGGAGGGAAGTCCGGGGACGTGGGGGAGGGAGAAGGGCTACTCACGCTGGTCACTTTCCTCTTTATGTTCTCCAGGAGCTGCTCCTGGCCGCGCAGGAAGCATGGGTGCTGGAACTCGGTGTCGTCCCTCTCTGGCTTGACCAGGCCGCCCTGCTCGATGTGGACCACCTTCCGGAAGCCATCTGCGCGCGACGGGATGGGGCAGTGCTGCCTCAGGGCTGGGGACCCAGCCCTCACTCCGGCACGGCCACTGCCCCACTGGAGGACGAGGGAGGCTGGGGGAGTGGGGAAGTGCCCAGCACTGCCCTCTTGGGAGCCCTGCCTGAGGCGGCTGGGTGGTCTCGGTCTCAGGGAGACTCCACACCCCCCATGACACCCCTCCCCCTGCAGGTGCGCGGGATCTGGGCCATGCCTCCGGGCTACCCAGGGGTCAGAGGCTGGGGGCCGTGGCAGCCGGCGAGCGGGGCCCCGGGGCAGCGCACTCACACATGTTGAGCTGCCGCACAAAGCTGGCCATGTTGCTGTGCTTGAAGTACTTGGGCAGCACCTCCTTGGCGAACTGGCCCTGATCCAGCACGTGGAAGCTGTTCCCACTCTGCCAGGAGACGTGGGGGTCATGCAGCCGCCTCCGTGCAGGGGCTGTGCCCCCACCCAGGGTGGAGGTCTCCCTGGGACCCAGCACCCTTGCTGAGGCCCGCTCACCCGGGCTGCTGGGGGCCGTTCAGGAAGCACCTCAGAGCACTGCAGGCCCCTCCCTCAGGGGGCCTCGTGCTAGCTTTATCAGCAAATTTCCCCTAAGAACAGCCAAGACCCCAAACGGAGGTAGCCGAGAAAACGGGAACCTGATTTCAGTTACTCTGGAGGAAAACAACAGAGTCACGTTCAGAAACGCAGCTTTGTTTTTCTTTTGACAACAGAGACAAAAAACAGAGATGAACAAAACTGCTACGTTGGGCTTCCCTGGTGGCGCAGTGGTTGAGAGTCCGCCTGCCGATGCAGGGGACGCGGG
>NW_006791731.1:525444-526550 GCF_000442215.2 Lipotes vexillifer
TGAGCCATGGCCGCTGAGCCTGCGTGTCCGGAGCCTGTGCTCCGCAGCGGGAGAGGCCACAACGGTGAGAGGCCCGCGTACCGCAAAAAAAAAACAAAAACAAAAAAACTGCTACGCTGCTCTTCCATTTCTTTCCTGCCCTCAGTCCAAAAGCTACTGGAAGGGCGACAAAGCAGCCCTCTGTGCTGGCAGGGCCCGGGAGCGGGTGCAGTCCTCCCCTGGGATGAGGGACAGGGAAGAGCCGGAAGATCCCCGTGGCGGTGACCAGGACGGAGCAACGCTTCTCAACACGGACAGAGACAGGACGATAAACAGATGTAAGTGTGAGGTGAGGAGAAATGGTGGAAGAGAGACCTCTAAAGCTCTGTTCCTCCAAAGAGGCGATAAGAAAACTAGCAGAACATGTTTAGTCAATTCTTCAGAACCCTGAAACTCACCCAAAGGACTGCACCAACATGGGGAGAATTTACGCAAGAAATGGTTGAATCTCAAGTAAGATCACTGAGCTGTGGCATTCAAACTCGCCCTGTTCCCACCTCCTTTCCCATAGCTGTGAAAACCAACAGCTGAAGTCGTGGGGGAACCAGCATTCTGGCAGCCACAGCGTGAGAATGGGGCTGGGGCTCCTTCAAGGCCTGTATGGCAACTCCCTGGAAGGTTCCACTTGCAAGGCTGTTTTTGTGTGATTTGACTGGAGGCTCTCTTAGTATAAAAAGCCTTTCCTTAGGGATGTTTGTTGAAAACATCTAGAGGCAATTTTGAAACTTGTGGCTGCCTAAGACAGTGGACAGCAGACGGGGAAAAACAAGCTACAAGTTTAAGAAAACTTAAAAGGAAGAGCTGGGGAATGAGAGGAGCTTTGAAAAGCTCCAGAATATTCCAGGGGATCTAGAAGTCACATGCACACGTAGAGCTCTGTGCACGCCTGAGAGACACCTGAAAAGGCCCTCTCACCTCTGGCTGACTGAGGCTCTGCATAGGCAGGAAGTGGAGGAGAAAGTCAAGGTGTCAACTCCCTGGCTGGGAGGTGAAGGCACGCCCAGCACATACAGAGTCTCCTGCAGAGGCTGGAAGGGTTATTGTCTTCAGGCATTGAAGGACATTCC
>NW_006791731.1:526633-539192 GCF_000442215.2 Lipotes vexillifer
TCCTGCTCCCTTTACTCCCTGACCAATGAGCTAACTGGGCAGAGAACTCAGTGACCACACACAACAAAGAACACAAACTGCCCAGAATTAGTTCAGAAAAGTCACTAAACAAACCAACAGCAACAACAAGAAACAGCGACAAATCCTGGCGAGCGAAGAAAATCTGATACCGAGTTTAACAAATGCCACATTATATTAATGGAAAGTCCAACATTCAACAAAAAATTACGAAACATGCAAAGGAACAAGGTATGACCCATACATGGGAAAAAAGCAACCAAAAGAAACTCTCCCAAAGGAAGCTCAGATGTTGGACTTACTAGACAAAGACTTTAAAATCAGGTATTTGAAATATGTTCGAAGAACAAAACAAAATGGCATCTAAAGAAATAAAGGAAAGCATAAGAATGATATCTCTTAGAACAAAGAATAACAATAAAGATAGAAGTTATAAATATGAACCAAAAAAATCCTGGAGTTGAAAACTCTAACAACTCAGATTTAAAATTCACTAGAGGGCTCAAGAGCAGATCCAAGCAGGAATAAGAAAGAATCAGCAAACGTGAAGGAAGATATTCAACTGAGATTACCTAGGCTGAGAGACAGAAAGAGAAAAGAAGGAAGAAAGTGAACAGGCCTCAGAGACAATGTGGTATGCCACCAAAGACCAACATGTGCGTAAAGGAGAGGAGAGAAAGGGACAGAAAGAATATCTGAAGAAATAATGGCAGAAAACTTCCCAAATTTGATGAAAAATATCCAAGAAGCTTAACAAATTCCAAGGACAAACTCAAAGAGATTCCCATCTAGATATCCATAATCAAACTGAAGAAAGCAAAAGACCAAGGAAGAATCTTGAAAGCAGTAAGAGAGAAAAGACCCATCATGTACAAGGAATCCCTAATAACAGCTAATTTGTCATCAGAAACCATGCAGGCCAGAAGCCAGTGGGATGACATACCAAAAGTGCTGAAAGAAAAAAACCTGTCAGCCAAGAATTCTATATCCAGCAAAACTATCCTCTGAAGATAAAGGCAAGGTGGCTCTGTCTGCAAAGGCAGCTAAGGAGATCCAGTGAACCACTCCAAGGAGAAAAAAAAAACAAAGCTTATTTAAGTCATCTAAAGTCTCTGGAAATTGTCCTAAAGGCATATTAACAAATGAAGAAATATTTATTCAAGAAAACCTAAAACTCAGTAGGAACAGTGAGTCTGTAGCATTTTAGCCATAACTTACTCCCTCCTCCTCACACCAGTTCACCTGGATTGATATGACACTCTGGGAGGCTATGGCCTAGAGGTGGGGATTCCTCTCCCCTCAGTTTACAGCCAAGGCTTTCTGTATCTTGCTGAGGGGCAGGCCACCAGCATTTCTCATCTTGTCCAACTTGCAGGTGAAGAGGCTAAATTCCTGGTGATGGCAGCCAAGAGGTTGAGGGTCCTCTTCCCCATTCTGCCCCCGCCTACAGAATGGAGGCTCTACCCCAGGCATGGCAGGCTGAGAATACTGGGGCTTCAATTACCCTCACCCCAGTTAGCCTTTAATTTCTTTTTCTTGTCTTAATGTACTGGGTAGCACTTCCAGTACACCATTAGCTAGAACTGGTAAAAACAGATTTTGTGCTTTGTTCTGATCTTATGAGCAAAGCATTCAGTGTCTTACCATTATGTATGATATTAGGTGTAGGATTTTTTTGTGTGTGTTGTTTTTTTTAGAGATCCTTTTGTATCAAGCTGAGGAAGGTCCCTGCTAGCCCTGGTTTTCCTAGTTTCCTGAGGAATTTTTTTTTTTGTAATATCACGAATGTCAAATTTTGTCAAATGCTTTTTCTGAATCAAATAATATGATCATGTGGTTTTTCTTCAGATTGTTAACATGGTGGATTATATTGATTTAAAAATCTTGAACCATCCTTGCATTCCTGGGATAAATCCCATTTGTTGTGACATTATTCTTTTTATGTACTGCCAAATTTGATTTGCTAAAACTTTATAGAAGACATTATGAAGGATATTGGTCTAATTTTCTTGGACTGTTTGTGTATAATCATTTGGGCCTGAAAATTTCTTTCTAGGAAGGTTTATGACTAGGAATTCTATTTCTTTAATAGACTCAGGACCACTAATAGTTGTTTCACCTTGGGTGAGTTTTGGCCATTTGTGCTTTTCAAGGAATTGGTCCATTTTATCTACTTTACATGCATAGGGCTGTTTGTAATACTTCCTTATCATCCTCTTACCACCTGTGGCATCTGTAGTGATATATCCTGTGATTCCTGATATTAGTAATTTACCTTTTTTCCTCTGTCAGTCATTCCACAAGTTACCGATCTCAATCTTTTGAAAGATTCAGCTTTTGAATTCATTTATCATGTTTTACTGTTTTCAATTTCATTGATTTTTGTTGTCTTTATTATTTCCTTCCTTCTGCTTGCTTTGGGCTTATTTTGCTCTTTTTTACTTTAATGTGGAAGCTCAGAAGCCATCCTAATTTCCCTTTTAGCACTGCTTTACATGGACCTTACACATTTTCAGACAGGAAGAGTTTGGTGGACTGCTGGGGAATGTCTGTGGCACAGGGGATGGATATCCTGTTGGATGGAAAATGAGGGAAGAAAACAGCGCTCCTCTGGAGGCTGCACTCTTGTGAGTCTTGATGGTGGCATCTGCAGGCTGCCACTGTGCCTCAGTCTCCCCACGTGGCATCTACCATTCACCCACATGACCTCAGGCACATCCTGTCTCACCCTAGGCCAGACTGCTTGCTGAGCTCTACCCTTGCTGACTGATTGGGTGTCTCCACACGGCTGGCCGTCTGGGATGTACCTCCATATCTCTGAAAAGGAAGCTATAATCTATATACAGTTTACCCTTTTAAATGAACAGCTCTCCATTTCTGACACACAGCTGTTTACTCGCACAAGTGAGGAATAGAGAACATTTCCATCTACCCCCCAAATCACCCCTACATCCCTTTGCAGTCAACCCCCTCCCTCATCCCCAGGCAACCACTGATCTTTTGTCCCCACAGTTTTGCTGTTTCTGGAATGTCATGTAAGTGGAATCACAGGGTATGTAGCCTCTTGTGTTTGTATGTAGCCTTTGACTTAGCATCATGCCTTTGAGATGCAGCCACAGTGTTGCAAGGGTAAGCTGTTTGTTCCTCTTAAATGCTGAGTAGTATTCCATTGTAGGGATGTCCCACAGTTTGTCTTCCACTCACCAGTTAATGGACGTTTGGGTTGTGTCCTGTTTCTGGCTATTATAACTAAGTGCTATGAACATTTGTGTCCCGGTTTTTTCCTTCTAGAAGTTATACAGTTTTAGCTCTTATATTTCAATCTATGTTTAATTTTTGTATATAGTATTAAACACAGGACGGGCTCACATTTGTGCTTGTGGAAGTCCAATTATTCCAGCACCATTTGTTGGAAAGAGTTCTTCCTCCATTGAATTACAGTGGCATCTTTGTCAAAAATCAAATAACCTTGAATGGGTGGGCCTACTTCTGGACTCTCTAGTCTGTTCCACTTATTTGTATGTTTATAGTTATGCCAATGTCACTCAGTATTGATTATTATAGCTTTACAGTATGTCTTGATATCGGATAGTTTGAGTCTTCCAACTTTGTTCTCCTTAAAAAAAAAAAAAGTTTGACTATTCTCTGTCCTTTGCTTTTTCATATAAACTGAAGGTTAGTGCACACAAAAATTTCTGCTTGGATTTCACTGGGATTGTGTGGAATCTACTTAACGTCTTTTTCTCAGCCATGTTTTACAGTTTTCAATGAATAAATCACACACGTATATGTGTGTGTGTGTGTGTGTGTGTGTGTGTATACATACATATATATATATATATATATATATATATATATACACACATTTTGCAAGATTTACCCCATGATAACTAGCCTACAGATGGCCTCCAAGGATCCCCACCTCCAGGAGTTCACAGCTTTTGCTGTCCCCTTCCATGATCCACCAGGAATGTTCTCTATGACCAACCGCATCCAGCAGACATGATGGTATTTGAGAACACATTACAAGCCCACCTTGGGCTCCCGCTCTCTCAGATCGCTTGCCCTGGGAGAGGCAAGGTGACATGCTGAAAGCAGCCCTAAGGAGAGGTCCACAGGGTGAGGAACTGAGGCTGCGAGCACCCAGCTGAGTCTTTTTTTTTTTTTAAGATTTTTTTGATGTGGACCGTTTTCAAGGTCTTTATTGAATTTGTTACAGTATTAATTGTTTTATCTTTTGGTTTTTTGGCTGAGAGGCATGTGGGACGTTGGCTCCCTGACCAGGGATCGAACCTGCACCCCCTGCATTGGAAGGCGAAGTCTTAACCACTGGACCACCAGGAAAGTCCCCCCAGCTGAGTCTTGAGATGATTGCACCCTCACAAGACATCCTGAGGCAGCCAGCTCACGGCTCTCAGACACTGAGAGATAACAAGGGTTTGTTGTTTTAGGCAGTTAGTTTGGAGGTGACTGGTTACACAGCCACAGATAATACAACCAGTAAGTGTTCTGTGGTTTTTGTAGCACTGTAAGTATTCCCATTTTCAACAGTCTACTACTGGTCCATAGAAATATATTCCATTTCTGTATATTGGCCTTGAGTCCTGTGACCTCACGAACTCATTCATTAGTCCTAGTAACTCTTGTGTAGGTTCTTTGGGGTTTGCCAGGTAAACGATACTGTTTCCTGTGAATGGAGAGTTTTACTTCTCGCATCTCAGTCTTGACGCCTGTTACTTCTGTACTTGCCGCATTGCCTGACCAGGGCGCCCAACACACATGAAGGAGAAGCAGTGAAGAGCAGACACCCTGCCTTCTTCTCCAGCCTTGGGGGAAAGTATTCAGTGTTTCACCATTAAGTGTAATGTTAGCAGCAGGGTTTTCTTGGTACAAGCTTTTTATGAGATCGATGAATTTCCCTTCCTAGTTTGCTGAGCTTGTAAAAAAATTTTATGTATTTATTTATTTTTGGCTGCGTTGGGTCTTCGTTGCTGCACACAGGCTTTCTCTAGTCGTGGCGAGTTAGGGCTATCCTTCGTTGCGCTGTGCGGGCTTCTCACTGCGGTGGCTTCTCTTGTTGCAGAGCACGGGCTCTAGGCGCACGGGCTTCAGCAGTTGTGGCTCGCGGGCTCTAGAGCTCAGGCTCAGTAGTTGTGGCGCACGGGCTTAGTTGCTCTGCAGCATGTGGGATCTTCCCAGACCAGGGATGGAACCCGTGTCCCCTGCACTGGCAGGTGGATTCTTAACCACTGCGCCACTCAGGGAAGCCCCTTGCTGAGTTTTTATCATGAAATGGATATTGAATTTTGTCAAATCCTTCTTCTGCCTCTGTTAAGATCGCGTGGCTTTTCTTCCCTGTTCTGTTGATATGGTGAGTTACACTCGGTCTTGGGTGTTAACCAGACTTCCACCTACAGGGCCCCTTCCAGTCCCAGGCCTCATGCTGTCTCTGATCGGAGTCAGTCTCATTCTTATCCTGTTCTTCTGTGTGCAATTTCCTCTCTTTTTCTGGCTGCTTTTAAGATTTTCTCTTCACCACTTGTTTTCAGCAATTTGATTGTGATGTGCATTGGTTATCGTTTTTTTTTTGTGCTTTATCTTCCTTGGGAATCACTGAAATTCTTGGATCTGTGGGTTTACAGCTTTCAAAGAAAAAAAAAACTGGGCAAATTTCAACCAGTATTTCTAAAATTCTCCTTCCTTCTTTACTCTGGAGCTTAAATTGTGTGTCAGACCACATGACATTATCCCCGTAAGGCTCTGCTCACTTTTTTCAGTCTTTTTTTCCTCTCTGTGATCACCGTGCATAGTTTCTTTTGCTAGTCTAGCGTTCAGTGATCTTTTCTTCTGCAGTTTCTAATCTGCTGTTTAATACCCTCCAGTGACTTATAAAAACAAGCTTTAAACTTTAGAAAGTTAGATTTACAGAAAAGCTAGACAGTACAGAGTTCCCATATATCCCACGCCCCATTTCCCTATTATTAACACCCTGCATTAGTGCATATGCCACAAGTAACGAATCAATATATTGATAGTTTATTTTTAACCAAAGTCTCCATTTTGTTCAGATTTCCTTAGTTTTTACCTAATAGGTCTTTCTATTCCAGGACAATCATCTGAGACATTCCATTCCATTCAAGTCTCCTTACCGTCATTCTTGACAGTCTCAGACTTTCCTGGTTCCTGACGCCCCTGACAGCTTTGAGGACGGGGCTGCTATTGTGTAGAATGTTGCTCAACTTGGATTTGTCTGATGTTTTTCCCTCATGAGGAGTTGGGGTTACGTAAGTTTTTGGAGAGGAAGACCACAGAGGTGGCTTGCACTGCCCATCACATTACGGCAGGGCACACCCGTCAACGTGAATCATCACTGCTGGTGGAGGCCTGTCTGTCAGGCGTCTCCACTGTACAGTCTCTCCCCCCACCCCGTCCTGTACTCCTCAGAAGGACGTCTGTGTGCAGCCAACACTGAAGGGTGGGAATTACGTGTCACCTCTTTGAAGGGAGTCAACAGAAATAATTTGGAATTCTTCTGCATGGGACACTTGTTCCAGAGATATTCTGTTCAATTTCTTTCCTTTTTCTATCTTCCATTTCTCTGTCTTAATGTTTTCTCTCTACTTCTTTGAGCAAACAGAGCATCTTAATAACTCTTTGAATGTCCTTGCTCGCCACTTTCATCACACCTGGATCTGTTACTGTGACTCTTCCCTTCTTTGTTACAGGTCACATTCTCATGCCAAGTGGATCATCTATTAGTTTTGACTAGATTCTGGACACGAAGAATTTTACTACGTTGTGTCTGAGTTTAGTTGTCTTCCTTTCGAGAGTACTGCACCCTCAGTTCTGCAGGAAAGGATCAGCCTGATCCTTTTTTTTTTTTTGCAGTACGCAGGCCTCTCACTGTTGTGGCCTCTCCCATTGCGGAGCACAGGCTCCAGACGCGCAGGCCCAGCGGCCACGGCTCATGGACCCAGCCACTCTGCGGCATGTGGGATCCTCCCGGACCGGGGCATGAACCCGTGTCCCCTGCATCGGCTGGCGGACTCTCAACCACTGCGCCACCAGGGAAGCCCTGATCCTTTTAAGGCTTGTTTTAAAGCTCGTTTACACTGCATTTGGGTAGCCTTTTCTCTGGGGCTAATCCAGCCCCACTTTCAAGTTGTGGCTGTTCTGGGGTCCGTGAAAGGCTCTGTGTGTTAGAGCGGTATCTCCGCTCTGAGGAATCGGATGACTCGGCCAACTCTAGGTGAGCCTGGTGATTGCTCGCCACGCAGCTCCTCAGTGGCTGTTCTTTCCCTGGAAGTTCTCGGGCGGCTTCCCAGGCTCCCCACATGGATGGGCAAAGCAGCACTCGACCAAGATCCGCAGGGGCTCACATGCAGCTCCTCCTCTCTGGTACCAGGCCTTGCAAATTCTGGCTGTCTTAGTTTCTCCAAAGGCCAGGCTCTCAGAGTCTGAACACTGCCTCCAGATAGAAAGCCTGGGCACCTGGAGGGCTCACCTGTCCTTCCTGTTTAACAATCCTGAACACTGTTGGTGGGCTGAGTCCATGTTGAATGTGTCCTGCCAGCCTGACCTTAAGGTGTGTTAGAAGTTTGAGAGGGCCTTCCGGTGAGTCCATCGCAGAGCCCGATGTCTCCTCCTCCTCTGCTGACCACGTGCACTTCTTGCAGGAAGTCCTGGCTTACCCTTGGATATAATGGAAACCAGTGATGGGAAATACGGCAGGACCAGGGAGAAGCTGTTGCCCAGCTGCTGGCTGGCGAGCAATGCCCTTGCCCCTGAGATGCAGTTCTTAGTAAATATCAAGTCTTACTGTAAATTCAGAGTCTGTGGCCCTATTTCCTACATGACTGTGAACAACCTAAAACGTATACAAAGTTTTGCACATTTTTACAGAGGGAGGATCTCTGTCTTTGAGTATCTTCTCAAAGCGCCCACAACTCAACGGGATTAACACCCACGGTAATTCCATGAGAGGCCTAACTGTACTTCTCAGGTATATTCCCAGAAGAAAAGGCCCATTTTAGTCCCCCAGCCAAAGAGACTGGTGTGTGTGATGTGCTCCGGGAGCAGCGGGCGTGCAGCTGGCACCCACGTGCAGTGTGAGCACTAGAGCCGCGTGGACGCGGCAGCAGAGAAACGCAGCCTGGCGGGAGGACACGGGAGGCACCAGGCGGGGTGCAGAAAGGAGCTCGCTTTCGGTCCCCTCCCTGGCCTTCGTCTTGTCCTCAACCGAGAATAGGACCATCTGCACTGTCCTCATGTCATTTTCTTATTTCTGCTCAGGGTCACAGCACAGGCCCCATGACCAAAGCATCCCCACTCATGTCCAGCCACTGGCCCCATGCTCGGGTCTCCAGGCCCAGCTGAACATCTGCACACGGGTGACTGCTGACTCAGTGACTGCCGGCGCCCTCCCAGTGGGAGGAGACTGTGGGGCAGCTGCCAGCGCCTCCAGGATCGGGAAACATTCAGGGAGCCGGCCTCCCTCCTTCCACAGCCTGCAAAGCCAGCCCCTGCGAGCCCTGCAGATCTCAAGGAAACCCTGCAGCCAAAGGTGCAGGCTCTGGGGTCTTTAGCCCGGCGCCTGTGATATCTGATGGGAGCTGACCGCTCATTCCAGGGCGGGTCCTATGGACCCTGCTGACCACTCCCTGGTCCTTTAATAAAGAATTCTGAGCGGGCTTCCCTGGTGGCGCAGTGGTTGAGAATCTGCCTGCTAATGCAGGGGACACGGGTTCGAGCCCTGGTCTGGGAAGGTCCCACATGCCGCGGAGCAACTAGGCCTGTGAGCCACAACTACTGAGCCTGTGCGTCTGGAGCCTGTGCTCCGCAGCAACAGAGGCCGCGAGAGTGAGAGGCCCGCGCACTGCGATGAAGAGTGGCCCCCGCTTGCCACAACTAGAGAAAGCCCTCGCACAGAAACGAAGACCCAACACAGCCAAAAATAAATAAATTAATAAATTAATTAAAAAAAAAAAAAAAAAAGAATTCTGAGCACACACAGCCCAGTGGAGCCAGGCAGGCTCAGGCTCAGGTGTGCTGTGCCCATCTACCCTCCCTCCAGCCCCTTCTGAGACCCCTGTGCCCCTCCTCACCACACCCTGCCCACCCCAGGACTGTGGAGGGAGGAAAGAGACAGGAGGCCACACACAGAGCCCGCCGTTTATATATCTCTGCCTGCCTCGTCCATCCATCCATCCATCTATACATATACCTATATATCTCTATGGAAGGGGAAAGGGAGGACTCTCGTGTAAAAATACAAACTACAATTCTATGAGCACCAAGTACTGGTTAGTCCGAATGTGGCTGGGGTCAAGCTAAGAAAGCAGGTAGGGACTTCCCTGGTGGTGCAGTGGTTAAGAATCCACCTGCCAATGCAGGGGACACAGATTCGAGCCCTAGTCCGGGAAGATCCCACATGCCGCGGAGCAACTAAACCCGTGCGCCACGACTACTGAGCCTGCGCTCTAGAGCCCGTGAGCCACAGCTAGTGAGCCTGTGTACCTAGAGCCTATGCTCCCTAACAAGAGAAACCACGACAATGAGAAGCCCGTGCACCGCAGCAGAGTAGCCCCTGCTCGCCACAACTAGAAAAAGCCCGCACGCAGCAACGAAGACCCAGGCAGCCAAAAATAAATAAATAAATAAATAAATAAATAAATAAATTTATTTAAAAAAAAAAGAAAGCAGCAGGTGGGGTGGAGCCAGAGTCCGGACCCCACAGGTGGAGGCCTCGTGTTGCCCTCTACCCGGGAGACGCGGAGCGTGGCGAGGGCAGGCGTGAGCCAGAGCTGGACGCCTCTGGCTCCAGAGGTGAGCGAGACCGTGGACTTCGGGTCCTGCTCAGCCGTCCCCCAGCTCTTCGTCTGTTTCCTGATGTCTCTGGGACTCAGTTCCTGTGTCTCTAAAAGGCCGGCTGTCACCTCCACGTGGGGCTGTGGAAGGAGGGGAACCGATACCTGAGGGGCTGGGCCTCCCGCTGTGCAGAGGGACGGGATAGGGATGGCCGTGTCCTGTTTGGCAGGTGCAGGGGGCACCAGGAGCCTCCAGGCCCCCAGCGCCCCTCACAGCCTGCACCGGGTGCACCTCCGGCCTTTTGGGGCCACTGCCCATCCCCGAGGGCGGGGCGGAGGGCCTGCTGGGGCGCACCTGGCTCCCGGGCCAGGAGGAGGAGCAGCCCTGCCTGTCGTGAGAGCCCCGAAAACGGTCCTTGGCCAGCTCGGAGTGGCCAGGTGCGACCAGGACCCTCCTCGAAGGGCCAGTCTCACAGGGAGCTGGCGACCTGACTGCAGCGACTGCTCTCCAGCCAGCCCCTCCAGTGTGACCCTCTGACCGTCTGACTGCCGGTGCTCACATGGGCCATCCTAGGCGAAAGAGGCCCTCGCTCTTAGGGCCTCGAAGTGCCTGCAGCCTAAAAAGAAGAGCCTCCTTCACCTACGCACTCCCTCGCCCCATCCCTGTCCCGTGGGAGGGGGTCAGGAGAGCCGCTGCATTTGCCAGCTTCCCTCCCGAGGGCGGCGGGGCTTCGGGTCCTGCAGGGCAGCCCCGGCCTATTCAGCAGTGGCTCCACACCAAGCGCATCGGTAACTGGCAGGGGGTCTGGAAGCGGGGGAGCCAACACAACTCTCTGGGCAGTGACGTGCTGGCCGTCCCCTGGGCTGTGCAGAGGCCGCACAACACTGCCAGACTGGCCCCCCGGCCAGAGTTTCTGGGGCCGGAAGCCACCCCCACCCCGCCATTACTCAGCCTTGAGGATCAGCCACCCCACCACCGCCTCTCCCTGGTCCCCTGGGTCAAACGCAGGGAGGGTCCTCTTGGCAGAATGGGGAGAAAACTTCCAGCACAAGGGGGAAGGCATCGAGAGCACAGATGCCAGAACCTTCCAAGGTCTCTGGAAGCTGGACTTTGGGCTGCAAGTCTGCAGAAGTCTCCATGAGGACTTTTTGACAGAGGCCCGGGGCTTGTGTGTGCATCACTGAGGCCTTAGGCAGCGGGCTGTTTCCTTTCTCGGGGCTGGGCAGCTCTGCAGACCCTGCCCAATCCAGAAAAGGGCTCTGTTTCTGTCCTGCCTGGCAGTGCCAGCCCGCCCGCTGCCTCCTGCACCACGCACACCCTGCTCGGCCTGTGGACAGACCAGGGGGGCTCAAATGCACAGGCTCCAGCCAGCACCCCTCCACCCCCGGGGAGAAAATGCCAGCAGGGTCGGCGGGTGGTGCAGCCACTGTGAATGAGGCTGGCTCAGGCTTGATGGTTCCCGCTCTCCTGCTCCAAGGCCTTGCCCAGAGCACAGGCAGTGGGACTTGGAGAACTCGCTGGTGGGGCTTCACCCGCTGCCTCACGATCTTTAAGCAGAAGCAGTGAGCAGGTCAAAAGGTGGGGCGATCACCCCAGTAGGACTAAGCTCGGAACATCCCAAAAGATCTCTGATGCCCCTCCCCAAACCGGGTAAGAGTGCTGCCTGGGGGTTAAGGGAAAGGGGAAAGAGGAAGAAGGAAGGATAATGACAGAAACATGGGGTCATTTCCTTGGGTCTGCAAAGTTCAAGGCCTGCAACGAAGGGATGGCGGTAACAGGACAAGCTGCAGGAAAGCACGGCTCCCTCTTTGGGAATGCTGCCCACCATTACAGAAACAAGCAGTGGAATTGGAGAGTGCCACATGGATGTGTTACTTGGACCAACACAAAGTGTCCCCCACAAGGACGCTGCAAGATTTCTAGTCTCTTTACTCCCTCTCCCCCTCTTGAGGCAGAGCTTCAGCAGACAACCCAGGAACGAGAGGACCCAGCCTCCAGTTCTGGGCTCGTTCCAGCCCTGACTGTTCTTCGTTCCTAAGGGCTTAAGACTGTGAAACAGAAGTACTTAGAAGAGTCTGAGAAAGCCCGCGTCTGGGCCCTCAGGAGAGCAAGCAAGTCTGGAGGCGCCCAGAGGCTCCGCAGCCCAGGGCGGCCTAGGCCACCCATCTGCCGGCCCTGAGCTATGGCTCCGGCCTTCCCCGGACACGACGTCACAGCCCGGACGTGAACGGCAACTCCAGACAGTCTCTGCTGTACCTCTGCAAGCCTGAATTGTCCGGTCTGCAGGGTCAGACCACGGAAACGAGCCTGCTGCCAGGCAACTGGAGGCAGGGACGCGAATGAAGACGTCCCGAGAGGAACGAAAAACAAAGTCGCTCTTGGGAAACCCGGCTCTGGTCTCCGGACACGGGCTCGAGACCCACCGGAACTTTATGACGTTTTGCTTTCTGTTTTCGCTCCTTTTCCCTTTCCACTAGAGTAACGCCCTCCAATTCCTGCGCCAAGTCCTGATTTCTTCCCAAAGGCTGCCGACCCCACCACCCTGGTAACTCATCTGAAAAGCTACGGGGGCCACCTGGGCACAACGCTCGCCAGCGAAACTAGGCGCTGCCCTAAGGCCAGACGCGCTTCCGCAGTTGTCCCGCACATAGTCGGCGCGAGACCGAGGAGAGGCCCTTGCTGCCCAGCCCAAGGGAGCGCGCGGCAGGAGCGACGAGGAGCGGCCTCCGACGCT
>NW_006791731.1:539227-549693 GCF_000442215.2 Lipotes vexillifer
CTCTTTCCCGACGCCCTGCTGCCCGCCCCCAAAATCCCCGAGCCGGCGCGCCCAGCCCCTCACCGGGCTCCAGCAGATAAGCGCGTCCGTGTCCGGGTCGCTCACGAGGGTCCACAGCTTGGTCAGGAAGGCCGGGACGTTGCTGGGCCCCGCCGCGCCCGGGCCCACGGGCAGATCCATAGCGGGAGAGGCGGGAGAAACGGAGGTAGCGATCGCGAGGAGGGGCTGAGGGCCGGGCTAGCGCCGTCGCCGCGCCTCCTGCTCGGGCCGCGCCGCCGCCGCTCGCTGCGCACACACGGCCCCGAACCCTAGCATGGCCGCCGCCATCTTGCGACGGGCGCGCTTCCGCCGGAGCCGCCCGCCCGCGTCCCCACGGCGCGCGCACGCCGGCCCCGCCCCACCCAGGGCCCGCCCCGCGCCCTCTGACCCTGCGGGCCCCGCCCCCAGGCCCACGCGGTCGTGTCGCTGCCGGAAGTGGCGGCGCGGGTCGGGGCTGGCCTGGAGCATGGCGGACACGCGGGGCGTGGGGCGCGAGGCGGCGGCGGCGGCGGCGGCGGGGGCGCTGCCGGGGAAGCGGCCGCCGGAGCCGGAGCCGGAGGAGGTGACCGCGGGCTGCGCGAGCGGGACGGGGAGGTGCATCTGTGCCGCACGTGGCGCCTCCTCGGCCGCCAGCCCCGGGGAGCCAGGCCGGGGAAAGCGGGGAGGAGGGTCGCCTGTCCTCTGCTGGCGGTGGCCTTGTGGGGGCATCCTGGGCAGGGAGCACCCCCTGCGCGAGGGGTAGCCGGTGTGGGGCTGGGCTGTTCTGCGGTTGGAAGAACGTCTGGGCCGGAGAGAGCTAGGAAGGAGGGCTGGCATCCTGTGCGGCCGCCTCCCTAGCCCTTTGAATTGTGCTTCCTGCGTTAAAGGGATTTGAGCCTGCAGTAACTACTTGTCTGTTGATACGTTACTAATACGTCGCATACATTGTAAAAGAGGGTACGAGAATAGTAAGGCAGTGCCTGCTGCACTGGATGCATCGTTTCAGCTGGAGTCATGGCCACTCCTGATTTCCAGCTGGACCCCTAGCTGGGTTGTGGGGTATCATCAAATCTCGGTGGTAGAAAGCCGCCGAAGGCTTGTACAATCGAGCCTCTCTGAGCCGGGACTCCACGTTGCTGGGTTGTCAGGCTGCCCGCTCACTTTGCGACAAGTCCTCTTGGCTCTGTACCCATCAGCAGCCATTTGTACTTGTGCCCAAATCATTTATGCCATTTTCACTTGCTGTTTTAATTGTGTGGCTTACTAAGTGTTGGAGTAGTTAGTGTGTGTCAGAGTCGTTTCTGTGGAAGCTGAGTTGAGTGCTGCCAAGTAATTGTTGAGTGCAGGCTGTCCAATTAGGTGAGAGACTTCTTAACAATTGAAAAGCAGCAAATTCTCCATTCAGATAAATGCTTGCTAGAAGTCTGCAAGTTCTTGTTGCACTTCTAAAAGGTCCACACCGTGCACTGTGTCCTGTAGACTTAGGGATCGGGGAGTGTCTGGTCAGCAGAGCTCTGCTCGGGGGAAGCTCTGGTCCTACCCCTTGAGGGGGTGAATGAAAACACTTGCTTTTAAGTAAAGCTTGTGTAGTTTTTATGTCTTTTCAACCAACCTTTACAATTTACTGATCAACTGTCGGTCCCAATCTGGTTGGATACAGAGTCTTCTGCTTCAGGTGGGAAAAGCCCCTCAGGTTGGGGTCCTCTGCTTGCCCCAGACCCCGCCCTAGTGTCCTCATAGCTCTGGGGCTGTGAGTGCCAGGGTGGGGTGTGGAGGATAGGGGGCCGGTGTGGGTGATGTGATGGGAACTGAGCTCCTTGAAAAGTCCTTGCCTTGTGAGATGCTAGGAGTTGAATGTCTCTTCCGAGGGCACGCGGCCTGCTGTCGGCGGAGGTGGGTGGTGAGGGAGGCCTGGGTTGGGTGGGTGGTTTTGGTGGAGGTGGAGGCTGTGGCCTGAGGGCTGTGGCCTTGGAGGCCAGCCACACAGAGCTGTGGGTCAGCGCAGGGTGCCCGCTGTGTGGGCTGTGGGCTCGTTGACGCCGTGCTCCTTTTAGCCTTCTCTCCTCGGTGCTCCTGGTCTCGGCCCTGGGCCTGGCAGCGATCCTGGCCTCTCCGACAGCGAGGAAAGTGTGTTCTCAGGCCTGGAGGATTCCGGCAGTGACGGTAGTGAGGCCGACACTGCGGCTGAGGAGGAGGATGGGGCCAGCAGCGATGAGCAGCACAGCAGGACGGAGAAGCCCCCCGGGCAGCAGGTGGGTAGGCAAGGAGCCTCCTGGTGGGCTCTCCCCTTGGATGACCATGGCCAGGAAAGTGCCTGCCAGGCATCGGGCTCTTTGGGGGCTCTCGGCAGTGCTTTCTCCCATTCCTTGGGAACCCCAAGGCCCTCGTCCCTCCTCCGGTGCAGCGGGGCAGGGGAGGGGGTGGGTGTTGCTGGTGGGGGCTGGGTAGGATGCTTACTTGGAGCTGAGGTGCTCTAAGCTTTAGGGCACCAGTTTTCAAGCATAGTCATGTGCTCTGTTCATAGGAACCCCAAAAATCTACCTGCCTGGGCCCCCACACCCACCCCGGTGATTCTGGTGTCACTTCTCCTGAGGCTCAGGCCACTTTGCTAGACTCAGCTGTAGGCTGGGTTTCCTAGGGGCAAAGCCCAAGGTGGGATTGGTTTGCAGGGGCCTTCCTGGGGGGACCTGGTGGCCCCACACTTGTGGGAGCGAGTGGAGCTCCATCCACCTGGCCTGGTCTCGGGGGCGCAGGAGCCAGCTGGCCGCCGCGTGAGGCTTTGCCGTCCTGCCTGTTGCTGTGACGATGGGGAAAGGCAAACCCCGCTCTTGGCTTAAGTGAGGAAAATGACAGAAAACCTTAATTTAACTAAAACACAACACTGGTTGTTCAGACCATCCTAGAAACGATCTTGTAACTATTTATACTTTCAATGGCCGTGGTGTTCTGGAGGTTAGGACCGTGATGGAAACCAAAAGCCACACTTATTTGATCTGTTTCCTAGGAAGAAAGGATTTTAAATCAAATTTAAACCCTCCACCCATTCAAGCTTTAATTGTAGCGCTGGTGCACAAAGAGAAGATTGGTCCACAGACTGCCTTGCCCGTGGTTTGTGGGCTTACGGGCAGATTTTTCTCCTTTTTAACTTTTTTTTTTTTAAGATTCATTATTTATTTATTTATTTAATTTTTGGCTGCGTCAGGTCTTAGTTGCGGCACACAGGCTCTTTTGTTGCGGTGCACGGGCTTCTCTCTAGTTGTGCCGCGCGGGTTTGCTCTCTCTAGTTGTGGCGTGTGGGCTCCAGAGCGCTGGGCTCTGTAGTTTGCAGCACGTGGGCTTAGTTGCCCCACGGCACGTGGGAACTTAGTTCCCTGACCGGGGATCGAACCCGCGTCCCCTGCATTGGAAGGTGGATTCTTTACCACTGGACCACCAGGGAAGTCCCTTAACTTTTTAAATTTACAAAATATTCCCTCCTTGACAAAACGTTAAATCTTAGATCAACACTATTCAGTAAAGGACGTTTCCATTCGCTGCCTTCACTCTCCTTGGTGAGCACAGTTCATGGTTAAATTATCTTCCTGGATCTTTTTCCCCTCTTTTAAAGTTAGGGATCGAGGCTTCCCTGGTGGCACAGTGGTTGAGAGTCCACCTGTCAGTACAGGGGACGCGGGTTCGTGCCCTGTTCCGGGAGGATCCCACAAGCCGCGGAGCGGCTGGGCCCGTGAGCCATGGCCGCTGAGCCTGCGCGTCCGGAGCCTGTGCTCCGCAACGGAAGAGGCCACAGCAGTGAGAGGCCCGCGTACCAGAAAAAAAAAAAATTCAGAAAAAAAAAAAATTAAGGATCCACATGTTTAAGTTTTTTCCTTTAAAATAGAATTTTTATCCTCTTTTATTAGTAAAATTTTAGGAATGATTTTTAAAAGTTAAATAACTTTTTTTTAATAACTTCTTTTAATAAAAAGAATTTTCAGTTGAAATTCTGGAGGTGAGGTACTGCGTGCAGGCACCTCAAGGCCGACCACCTGAGCCCCGCCAGCCGCTGGGCTTCCCCGCCAGCCGCTGGGCTTGCGCTGCTCCGCAGAGGTAACTGTGCTGCCATCCTGGGTCTGCTGGCGGCCGGCGCGGCGGGTGCCGAGCTGCAGCTCAGCAGAGACTCCGTGCCCGCCCTCTCCAGAGGCCGGGGAGCCGTCCTTACCCCTGGCCCTCGGCCCTCCGGGGTGCCCTCTGAGCCTGCTGTCTGAGGAGGTCGGCCCAGGCCACCTGGGTGGGGGCGTCCTCAGAGGGGATGAGGCTGCCTGTGGCTCTGCGCCCTGCCCAGGCGTCCCCCGCTGGCAGCCAGGCCCTTGGGCCCTCCCTTCCATGCTCCGCTGGGCCGGCGGCGGTGCGCCCTCACCCCGCCTTGTCTCCTGCCAGTGCCGTGCTCCCCTCCCCGCGCGTGCGCAGGCTCTTAGGGCCCATCCGCATCCCCTGTGGGTCGTCCTGGAGACCTGCCAGCTTCCCTGGAATCTGCTTGGCCTGGGCACTCACGTCTCTGGCTTCTTCGTGCTATAGCTGAGGGGTGTTGGAGTATTTTCTTCTAAAGCGGGGACCTCAGTACTGGGTTGGAATTCGTCCAGGCCAAGAGCGGGAATTGAAGAGGTGGGTGTGCTCTTGACTCCTGGTAGAAGTCCCCCCATCTCCCCTTTTCTTCCACCCGTTCCTCAAAAGTCATCCACCGCTCCACCTGGTGGAGCTGGCGATTCTCCACGTCTCCTGTTCACAAACAGCCCTGTCATGCTCTGCATCGGGGCCCCCCGAGTCAGCCTGTTCCTCTCATCCTGCAGCTACTGCAGGGCTGCTAACCTGCAGAACCTTCCTACCACGCTGGGGAGTTCCGCTAGTTCAGGGCCCTCTCGAGGGTCTGCCAACCCACCTTCACCTGCCACAGCCCGTGGGTTATCCCGTGTCACACCAGGAAGCCCTGCGAGTAAGCTGGAGAGGAGCCCCGGGCCCCGCTCCCCCACTGGCCGCCCACACCCCTCCTGTTTCCACCCTCAGGTGGTGGCTCCTGCCGCTGGGCACCCCCAGTCACCCAGGGCCTCTTGCTTCCCTGTGTCCCCCCAGTAACACTTGGTGGTGCTTTTGGGTGGGCTTTGCCGGTCCCATAGGTCTCGCGTTGCTGGGCCTCCTCTTGATTTCTAACTTTGAGTGGATTTAGGTGCTGACAGCCATTTCTTCATTTTTGTGCTTGTTTAGATCTGTTTTTTCTTCTGCTTGTTCTGTTTGGTTTGGTCCTTTCTCATTTGTGTGGGTTTTCCCGTATTTTGTTTTCTTATTCTTTTGTACTGAAGTTCCCATCTTCACTTGTTCAATCTGCTTGCCACATTCAAGAATGTAACAGGGCTTCCCTGGTGGCGCAGTGGTTGAGAGTCCGCCTGCCGATGCAGGGGACACGGGTTCGTGCCCCGGTCCGGGAGGATCCCACATGCCGTGGAGCGGCTGGGCCCGTGAGCCATGGCCGCTGAGCGTGCGTGTCCGGAGCCTGTGCTCTGCAACGGGAGAGGGCACAACAGTGAGAGGCCCGCGTACCGCAAAAAAGAAAAAAAAGAATGTAACAAAAGACCTAGTAGCGATGCCTAATGTGCAACTAGCGTCTCTCAGATAACTTAAGAGTCCTGCCTGTACTGTTCTGCACGGAGCTACTGCAAACCCTTGGGCAGGAGGAGCCCATCTGGGTCTCAGCTCAGCTCTGGGGAGTGGTGGGCAGGGCCGCCAGGAGACCAGTAGCGGCTGTGAGTCCCAGGCCTGTGCACTGTGGGGTCTGGGCATCGGCTTCTGGGGAGGGAGCGGGCCCAGTCAGTGGAGGCCACCTCGGGCAGGATGTGCCTGGGCCTGTCCCAGAGAGCCCCGGCTGTGGCCTAGCGTCAGATACTCTTATTTCTGGGGATCAGAGTTCAGGGCAGGTGGGGTGGTGTCGCATCTGGGGTGACATCATCAGTGGGTTTGGGAGATCCCACAGCCCCCCCTCAGCTGTGAAGCAATCAGCTTCTCCTGTGCCCTCCCCAGGTTTCTAGTACGTTCTGCCCTCGGAGGGTGGTCACTCAGATCACATCCCGTGTTCTGGGCTTCACTCACACGTCTGGGTGGGGTGACCTGAGTGGCTGGCTCTCACTGGGCATCTCATCTCTGCCTGCCTGTCCCCTCTCTCAGGACTCAGGGCTCCAAGAGCAAGCAAGCCGTGCAGCAGCATCCTGGCCGTGGAGCTGCCAGTCATGACGCGAGGCTGCAGCCCCTCCCAGGAGAGGCGCGTCCTGCCTCCCTTGGTCCCCTGGTCTGGGACATGTGCCGACAGAACCCCACGTCCCTCTGGTCCTGCCCGTGGGCCCCCAGCCATCCACATGGACACGTTTGCGAGCCCGCAGCACGTGGTGTTGAGCCCGTCTTGGGGTGGGAGCTGGCAGCTCTGGGCAGCCCCTCGCCACCTGGTGCCTGTGCCTGAGGATGTTGGGGGCCGGGGCTGAGCTGCTTGAGAAAGCGGAGAGAGGGCGGCGCTGTGCGAGTTCTCCCTTTTTTACGGTGGCCATTGCCCGGCTACGGTGCCTCTAAACTTTGAAGGGGCGGGGTTTGTTAGGTCCTCCTGGTCCCAGGAGCTGGGCCACGCCCCGCATCACGGCAGCCCCCTGGTGGCCACCATCTGCCTTGCAGCGTCACCTCTGGAGGGAGGATGTGGCTTCAGAGCCCTGGTGCCGTGAGGGAGGGCCCTCCTTGCCGGGTGTCCAGCTCCTTTGCCCAGGAACTCAGCCCCGCTGCTGGGTGTCCCCTCCCCTTGCTGAGGTCCCGCCTGTGTCTGGTTCCCCAGGCATCACTGGGGCTGGCCAGGGCCCCGGGATGGTGGCCTGTCGTGCAGGTGGTACTGGGCTCCTGGGGTCCGGTGCCTGGTGTGGGGCATCAGACTGGCTGGCGGTTGGCAGCCTTGGAGCACCGTGGCCTGCACTGCCAACCCTGCTGCGACCAGTGGCCCGTCAGCCACGGGCTGGCATCAGGGGGCTGTTGAGAGACTTGCACGTGGCCCGGCCTGGGGTCCTGCCAGCCCAGGGCCTGGGGCAGGTGTGTCCGCTGGTTGCTACTATGGGTGAGGACGGCAGGAAAGCTTTGGGTCCCAGGCTGGCCCTCTGCGCCCCCCGCTTGCCCCCGCCCCCAGGCAGTGCTGACCCACTTTCAGCGGGCAGGGCTCCCGCAGCACACAGCTCGGGGAGCAAGGGGTGGGAGAGACGTGGAAACCGAATCTCGCCTTTTCCTGGCCTGGAAAAAAAGTTACTCTCCCACCCTCCTTACACCGAGGGAAAAACAGGCGGGAGGGAGAGCTGCCTTGCGGGCCTTTGGCTCCTGCCCGGGCAGGGGGAGCGGGGCTCTGGGTGGGGCGCCTGTGCTTGGGGTGGGGGGGCCCCTGCTACACTTTACTGGAGTCGGGGGGGAGAGATGGGCTGCTCTCCCCATCAATCCCAGTTCCGGTACACCAGGTCCCCCCACCCCACAAGGGGAGAATCTTTTCCAGGTTGGGGTGTGAGTGAGCGGTGGCACCCACTCACTGGCCTGGTGGGCGGGGTCAGCCTGGGGCCGGGTCCTCCCGGCATTCTGAGAGTGTGGGTGCCTCTCTGGGCCCTTGGCCAGCTGTGCTGAATGTGGCCTCCTCGGGGCAAGGGTCTTGCCCTAGGAGCGGGTCGGCTGTGGCCCCTCTGCCAGGGGCTAAGAGCGAGCACCATGGCCTTCCCCTCGGTGGAGCGGCTGCTGAGCGGCTGCTGAGAGGCCTTGTCCCCTGAGCCCAGGTTGGCTCTGGGCTCGGCTGGGCCTTTGGGCTGGGAGCCCTGCAGCCGTTGTTCACATTAAGGGGTGCGGGGGTGGCCAAGTGCTCCTTTGCCAGGTGTCAGCCCCTCCCTGGGGTCCTCCCCCGGAGCTTGGACGTTATGATGGGTCCAGCCCTTGAAAGAGGGTGACCCTGGTTGGGACCCCCCTCCCTGAGAGGCCCACTTAGACCTGCGGTGTCCCCAGTCTTGTCTTGGCGCTGGGACCAGGTTGGAGCCGCTTAGAGACTGGGGTGTGGGAACCTAGGCCTCAGCGTTGGCAGGAGGGGGCGGGCGTCCTGGACCCGCGATCTGCCCCAGGCACAGGGCGTCAGTGTCCTGACATAACATAATTGCTCTCCCCTTCCCTTCCCAGGCCGGGACCCCTTCGCCGAGGAAGGAGGTGGCGAGCGTGCAGTTTGAGGACGAGTACGTGGAGGACAGCTCTGACGAGGAGGTAGGGCTGGGGCCGCGGCCTCCTCGCTCGCAGGGTGGGCTGCACTGCCTGGGCAGAGGTGGGTCAGGCCACAGCGAGGCCTGAGTGGGCGTCCTGGCCTGGGGCCCCAGTCCCCGTCTGGAAGAGCGATTTCAGGGTCGGGTACACGTGACTGCAGGAGTGTGTGTCATCGCAGGGAGGGGAGGGCACTGGGCACCTCGCAGCCACCCCTGGGCCCTGGGGGGTGGGCGGCGGGGCTGGCAGGCGGTGGGGGCCCCTATGCTCTGGGCGGGCACCGACAGGCCCGGGGAGGCTTCCCAGACACCAGCCGGCCTGGGCTGGGCCCCGGGGGTGAGGGTGCAGTGACAGGCCCCACGGGCACCTGTGCTGGGCACTGAGGGCAGGAGACGGGAGGCCCCGGTTCTCTGCCCCTTTCCTCCCTGGCATCCTGGAGGCCTGGGCCGCTGGGGCCCTCAGTGAATCTGGTCGTCCTTCCCACATTTATGCTCTCAAGGGGAAAGCTTGCTGCCAGGCTAGGGGTGCTTGGTCTGGCCAGAGGCTGCCGTGGCTCAGCTGCCCGGAGCTGCCCGTGGGTTCTGGGGGATGCTGGGGCTGAGGAGCCTCCCAGGTAGACGTGGCTGTGCTGCTCGCCCAGCCGCCCCCTCCCTGATGTGTCCTGGCCACCGGGCGGGGCTGCGGCCCCCATGCCCACTGCCCTGGCGTGAGCCCTCCGGGTGTGTGCCTCCTCGGGCTGGGGGGCCTGCAGAGACAGCAGTCCCCGCCCCCCGGTGGCTCTTCCTGCCGCCTGCCAGGGGCTGTCCCCGGCTGGGGAGACACGCGCCCCCTCCCCTGCACAGCTTCCACCCCCATCCTCTGCTCTCTTGGCAGCGGCTGCAGGAGCCTTGGCTGCCCGCCCGATCCGGTCTCTGTGCGTTCAGAGAACAGAGACAAAACAAAATAAATTGGTTTCCTGGCCGGAGCAGCGGGCGTACTCGGTGAAGGGGGGCCGGTGCAGCGCGGCTCCCGGCCTGTCTCCCCCCCTCCCAGGGGCTCTGGCTGTCGGCAGCCACATCCTGTCGGCTACTTTTTTATATTCGGTATTTTGAGAAATCGATGATGATTGTAAATGGAGTGCAGAAGCCGGGGGAGGGGCTTTGGCCCGCCAGCGGGGAGGCGCTCCTACTGGCCGGGGCTGTGCTGGAGCCGCTGGGGTGGGGGCTGCTTCCTCCGGCGATGACTATCCCATATGTCGCCTGAGTGACAGGGAGCCGTGCTTCTGCCAGCACAGCCGGCTGTGGCTCGAGGGGGCGGCAGAGCTCGGCTTTCAGGGGCCAGGCTGGCCTGACAGATGCCCTCCTCCCTGAGAAGTGCTGCCCCGGCCCCCACCCCGCCCCCGACACACACACACTTGTCGCCGCGTCTGTGCAAAGCAGGGTGGGCTTCAGGGAAGAGGCTTGAGAGGTGGGGTGGCGAGCAGTCCTCTCAGCAGCCCAAGGGGCAAGAGCACGCGAGGGGCGCAGGAGCCTCCCCCACCCCGGGGCTGTGCCCTGGGTGGTTGGCACCTGGGAGGGGCCACCGTCCGGGAACACTTGGTCGCATTGTGTCGGGCAGCGCCTCCTCCACGCAGCATCCTTGGAGGGGGCCGGTGGTGCCGGGACTCCACTCAGGCCTTGGCCAGCCTCCAGCAGTGGTGTCCTGACAAGGTGTGCTCCTGGGGAAGAGCCTGTGGTGTGGCAGTGCCCAACCTCCCCCTCCCCAGTCCCTGTCCTGCCCACCCCTCAGGCCTGGGCTTGAGGCCTGGGGTTTCTAGGCCCTCTGACCGCCGGCCTCTGCCGTGCCTGGCTTGGGGGGACCCCAGCCCCAGGCACTGACGGGTGGGCGACGGTTCTGCTTCTCGGGAGACCTGCGTCCTGCGTCCGCACCTTGGCCTCCGTACCTTCCCCCAGCTCACATCCCAGGCGGCAGGGCTGCAGCCCCTGAACGTGCTGCCAGGCCACGCGTGGCGGGGGTCCTGGCCACCGTGAGTGGGGGGAGCCCCGCTCCCACAAGTCCACTGCACCCCTCCCCCACAGACGTGATCTCATCCAGCTGCCGCCCCGGGAGGAGGGGCGGGGGCGGGGGGCTGGGCGGCCTTCGCAGCAGCGGGGTTCCCCCACCCTGTCTCTGGCCTGGGAGAAGCTGAGGCCTTG
>NW_006791731.1:550384-551299 GCF_000442215.2 Lipotes vexillifer
CTGGGCAGGCTGTGGGGCGCAAGTTGTGTAGGAAAGGCGGGTGAGCAGGGCCAGCACGTGTCCCGGCCCAGGCCGCGGCTGCCTCGCTGAGGACAGGGCTCGGGGTGGGGGGCTGGCCGTGTGTGGGCAGGGGCTCGGGGCGAGTCCTCCCGAATGAGGTCTTGGAGGGGCTGGGGCTGGGATGTGTGGAGCAGCGTAGTGGGCCTTTGGCACTTAGCAAGAGGGTCCCAAGCCTGTGCCCACCTCCAGCATTCCCAGAGGAGTTTCTGGGAGCCCTTGCCTGCAGGGAGCCGAGATTCGGGTGTCCCACGTGGGAATGCCCGCTGGACCCTGGCCAACCCCAGGAGGGGGAGGGGCAGGTGGGTGGGGGTCTTGGGTATCTGAGGACCCAAGAGCAGGGGCAATCTCAGTGCCCTCTCCCCCTCCCCCATGGACCCCTCGGCGGGGGAGTGGACTTGCTTCCCTCTACCCCAGCAGCCGTGGAGGCACTGGTCAGGGGTCAAGGAGTGGCCTTGGAGGGGGCCCTGTGCCCACACGATGTCCGACGGCTCAGGGGTGGGTCGGGCCAGCAGCGCTTTTGTGAGGATGGCAACTGGGAGGGACAGTCTGACGGAGGAGGTTTGGGAAGGGGGTTCCGAGTTTCTCACCCGCCCCACCCTGGCCTGGCTGGCTACAGCTGGTGGGCCCTGCTTCTGACCCCGACCCCTGCCGGGATCCCCTCAGCTGGCTTTGGCCTTTGGGGCAGGAAGAGGCCGAGTGGGACCTGGCTTTCTCCCTTGGGCCCGTCGACCAGGACTCAGGACTCATCCTGCCAGCACCTTGTGTGGGTTCAGCTGCAGCAGGTGGCCTGGGGCACGTGGCCTGTCCTCCTCCTGCCATGGAGTGCGGGAGAGAGGAGGCGCAGGAAGGCGGGAG
>NW_006791731.1:551309-557902 GCF_000442215.2 Lipotes vexillifer
GGCTCCGTGTCGGGGGAGCTGAGGGAACACTGCCGGTATTGTAATCGGAGAGGGGCAAGGGGAAGAGAGAGCCCGAGCGAGGGCGGCTGACCCCGCGCTCCCCGGGGACAGGTGGGAGAGGCGGAACGAGGAGAGAGTGAAGGATTCCAGAGGTGGGCCGGCTTCCTTTCTCTCAGACAGACACGGGAGGGAGGTGGGCAGCGGGCCAGCGCCGTACCTGCAGTTCCAATCTGCGGTCCTGACAGCTGCAGCCACTTTGGGGAGGGGGAGGGGGGGGGCTCTGCGAGAGCGGAAAAATCCCAGCCGACACATCAGCCGGTGGCCGCCCTGTCCGGTGCAGCCTAGGGGGTGGGGGACCCCTGCTGCCCGAAGGCTCGTCCTTGGGGCATGGCGGCCCCCTGGGAGCGCGCGGGCTGGGGGCTGTCTGGGCCCTGGAGGGGTCGGCGGTCTCCCGCCCCCACGGGGTCACGTGTGCTTCCTGGCAGCCCGCAGGTGCTGCGCAGGGTGGGGGCCGGCTGGCCTGCGGGCTCAGGCGGCCTGGCGATGGATCACGTGGTGCCGCCAGCAGCTCGTTCCCCAGGCTGGGGACAGGGAGCTGACAGCCTGGCCCTGATGGCCATCAGAGCGTTTCCAGGCCTGCTTGGCCCGCAGAGGCGGCTGCTGGCCCAGGGTGCGGGCTGGGCCCTCCTTTCGTGTAGCCTCTGTGGGGCACTGGCACGCGGAGGCTCGGTGGAGGGGCGAGGCTGGCGTCCTGGGGAGGAAGTGGGGTTTGTGGTGGACGGGGGCCCGGCGGCTGCCGTGAGTAGCCGAGTGGACTCTCGTGGGGCCGCAGGGGCTCGGGCCGGCCCGCCACCCCCAGTATGGTTTGAATTTCTGGAGCGGTGGAGGGTGACGGCGTGCCCCTCCCCTCCCTCTCCTGCTGGCTGGCGGGCCAGGCTCTCAGCCTCTGCTGCTACCGGTGCAGCTCAGGGAGCGACCGGGCCCACTGCCCGGGCCCGAGGCTAGCCAAGCTGCAGCCGCTGTCGGAGTCACAGGCCCAGCAGCCGAGGGCCTGGCCCACGCGCCCTGTGCCAGGACCTGCCGGCCCCTGGGGACCGTCCCAACGGCCTGTCCTCTCCTACCGACTTGGCATCTCCGAGGCTCTCTCAGCCCCTTCTCCTCTCCTGCACCGGCTCCAAGGGTCCCTGACACCCATGCCCCTCCGGCCTCACCCTGCCTGTCCCCCTCGCCCCGCACTCTTCTCTCAGGCCTTTGTGCAGGGCGTGTGGCCCCCTGCCCCCTGCTGCCCATCGTCTTCGGGAGGATTTGTGAGGGAGGGTGCACTCCCACCCAGCCCAGGTATGGAGAGGTGAGGCCGGTGGGTGAGCGGCAGGTGGGCCACAGACCGTCCCCACAGAACTGCACTGGTGCCCCAGGGAGCAGGGGAGGCAGGCCGGAGACCCTGGGGGGCATCCCTGCTTGCCCGCCTGCCCCTCCGCGGGTCACGTTCTCGCAGTGTCCTCGGTGCCTTGGGGCGGAAGGGGTGCCTTTCTCATCCCCCAGGCAGACCCCCACATTCCTCCTGGGTCCTGGCTCTCCAGGCAGGCGGGTGGGGGTGACCGAGCATGCCCTCTCCCCGCCTTTGGCTGGCCAGCTGTAAGCTCCTGCAGGATTAAGGAGAGGAAATTTGGGGTTGGGTTTCTCTCTGAGTGGAACCTGCCGTTGTGACTTTTTATCCTGTTATATTTCTATCAGGTTGGACACAGCCCCCTTTCTAGTCCTTAATGGCTCTGGCTTTGAGAATTTCTTCCAAAATTACACCATCGCTTCCTGCTTCTCGGTTCCCTGGAGCCCGTCTGTTCAGAGGAGGGGGCAGCTCTAGCCCTGCCCTGTTGGGGTGCCCACGTGGGCCTCGGCACCTGCCCTCTCCCGGGGTCCCGGAGCCTGTGCTGAGGGCTAGCAGGGCCCGGGGTTGGCACCTGGTGCCCGCTGGCCGGAAGTCAGGCTGCTGGCCAGCCTGGGGGTGCTGGGGTGGCCTGCACAGAGCCGCCCCCACCTCTCTTCTCTGCTGTGCCTGTGGAGCTCGCGCCACTAGTCTATAATTGTCACCTGCAAGATTTTAATGGTCCGCCAGCTGTGCACAGCTCGGGGAGAGGCCTGGATTGCCCTCCTCATGGGCAGGTGGGGCCTTTGGGGGAGTTGGGTGGGTGGGTGGGTGGGTGGGTGGTGGGCAGCCAGGGGTCCTCCCGGTGTGAGCAGTGCTGCCGGGGCCAATTGCAGGGCTGGGGGTAGGGGTGGGCCCCAGGGGTACACACAGGCATCTGCCACCTGGTCCATGCCCTCAGGCCTGGGGACTCACTCTGCCAGACAGTGCCCCTCGCTTACCCTCCCCTACATGCCCACTTCGTGGGGCTCCGTGGGCAGAGGCTGAGGTGCCGAGGCCCTGAAGACGGACCCACAAGTTGCGTGCCGCAAGCACGGAGGACCCTTCAGGGCACTGGGACACCAGGCAGGCTCTCGGAGCAGGGGTGGGGCGAGACTGCTCCCGGGCCTGGGCTGCCTGCGTCCTGCTCGGTCCCTCGCCCTCCTCTCCCCCCACAGGTCTCCTTTGGACCCCACGCCATAGTTCCCTGGTCGGGGGTGCTGGGCGCGCCGGCCCTGAGCCCTGGAAAGTGGGGGGCCTCCCCCGAGAACTGGGTACCTTGGCCCACAGAGCCCTGAGGGGTGGGAGGGTGGGCTCGGGCTCCGGCTCAGGGTGGATTCTCAACTGCTGGAGAGGACAGTGTGCGTCCGTGTTTAGAAGATAATTGTTTTGTTTTTAATTATACAAAGTTTCCAGACTTTATATTATCATATCAAAGACACAAGATGCCAGCACATAGTGACCAGAAGAAAACCAGGTTGGGAGCCAGCACGGAAAGTTCCAGTGGGGCTGGGCAAGTGCTGGGCCAGCTCTGAGTCCCACCGCCTGTCTGTCCATCGGCCCCGCTCACAGCTGGGGCAGGGCTGGCCTGGGGGGTGCCCTCAGGGAGGCCTGTGCCCGAGTCAGGTCCATGGGGGTTCTCCGTGGATGGCCCAGCAGCATCCGCCTCTAACTCCGAATCGCCGTCTTTCTGTCTCGGTCCTTGCTCTGCAGAGGGGAGGGCAGTGTCAGGGCCCGTGCAGAGACCAGTGCCAGCTTGCACCTCTGGGCTTCCCCACTGGGTGCTGTCTCGGGTGGTGGGTGCTGAAAGCACCCCCCTTACACGCTCAGCCCAGCTTCCCCAAGCGGCTTGGGGAGGGGAGTACGCTGCTGCACAGCCGAAATTGTAAAATTAAATTTCCCAGATGTTCAGGCCCCAGGAGCTCGCGCGTGCCGTCTGGAGAGGAAATGGGGATTGGGGAAAGCCGCGCCGTATTTTCTCCTTGCCTGCTCACCCTGCTTTTCCGGTGCCACCAAGCACAGCAGGAGCCGTAAATCACGGCCAGCCAGCGTCTCCCGCAGCGGGGCCTCTCCCCCAGCCCCCAAGTCTCCTGCCCGCTCCTGCCAGCGGGTCCCACAGCTGCACTGGTGTCTGAGTGGGCAGCCCCAGGGGCAGGGGCCAGGGGAGGGCAGGCAGGTGCCCGATAAGCCTTAGGCCAGTGGCAGAGCAAGTGGATCCCACTGCCCCTGAGTCTCCTTCCCCTGGGGACAGGGTGGGTGGCCAGAGTTGCTTGATCCAACCCTGGTTTGGTCCCTTAGCTTCCAAGTTGGTGTTGGCCCTGCCTCGGTCTCCTGCCCCATCTGGCCCTGGGTGCCCTTGTCTGGTCCCCGTGGGAGCCTGTGTCCAGGGGACTCGTGGGGAGAATGTCCAGGGAAGGCCCGGCCCTGCCTGCTCCAGCTGCGCCCTCCTCCTCGTGCTGCGCCCCCCCTGAGCTCGGGGCTGCGCGTGGGTTAACAGGTGCTGCTGGGGAGCTCTGCCTGCCTCTGGCCCCGCCCTCTCTGCCAGGCAGGTGTGGGTTGCACGGGTGGTTTGGAGGTGGGGGGCGCCCCATCCTCCTCGCCTCCCTTTCTGGGGACGACCCGCGGCCAACACTCACCAACTTTCTTTGGTTGCTGAGGCAGAAGGTGCAGATCTGTTTGGGCTGGGCGTTCTCGCCGTCGCGGGCGGGGGGCGGGGGCGGCGGGGGTGGAGGGCTGCCAGAGCGCGCCGCGTGGAAGAAGGCGGGCCCCGAGTGGCAGGGTTGCCCGTCGCCGCAGGCCTCACCCACCAGCAACACGTTGCCCAGGTGCGAGATGTAGCTGGAGGCCAGGCGCAGGGTCTCGATCTTGGAGAGCTTGCGGTCGGCCGGCTCGGTGGGGATGAGCGTGCGCAGCGCCGTGAAGGCCGTGTTCACGCTGTTCGTCCGGTCCCGCTCGCGCGCGTTCGCCGTGTGCCGCTGTCGGGGCTCGCGGCCCGGCCGCCCCCCAGGCCCCGGGCCGCCGCCCCCCGCCCGCCGGCCTCCGGCCCGTCTCCGGGCGCCCTGGAGGCCACAGCGCGCCGCGTGCACGCGGCAGGGCTTCTCGTCGGAGCCCGAACTCTCGCTGCCGCGGTCCTCGTCCTCCGACAGCGGGCTCACCTCGGGGTACAGGTAGCGGCCGGGCGGTGCCGAGCGCAGCATCGCGAAGGACATGGGGCCAGCGGCCGCCGTCAGCTCCGCGGCGCGCCGTGCATGCCGCCGCCGCCGCCGCCGCCGCCGCCGCCGCCGCCGCCGCCGCCGCCGCCGCCGCCGCCGCCGCCCAGGCCAGGGGGCGCGGGGTCTCAGGGCTCCCGCGGTGGCGGCTGCGGCGCCGCGCGCACGTGTGCGTCCCGGGCTGGAGCAGGGCCGCAGGCCGGGCCTTTATAGCCGAGGCGGCCCCTCCCCCGCGCCGGCCCGCCCTCCTCCCCGCCTCCCAGCCCCTGGAGGCCGCTTGGAGCAGGGGCCCTCTGTCCCTCTGCCTTCTCGCGCCACGGTGAAGGGGCCTGGAGCATCTTGCTGTCTCTGGGGGATGCGGGGGAAGGGGGAGCCCCCTTCTGGGTGGTACCAGCGCTGTGCTGCCTTCTCTCCTCCCTCTTTGCGGGGTGGGGGGCAGGAGGGTCAAGCAGGACCCATGACCCGGGCCTTCTTGCTTGGCATGACCAAGTTAACCCAGCTGCCCTGGCCCCAGCGCCTGGCCACACCCTGTCTGTCTCTCCCTCCCATGTACACTTGGGCCATCTGTGCCCGGAGGAGGGGGCAGAGAACAGCTCTGAGGGGCTGGAGTTCAGCCCCAGCTCCCTTGGCCGCCACACCTCAGGTTCGTGCCTGGGGTCGCCTGATGACACAGCCTGTGTCTCTTGCACCTGCCCCCTCCTGGCATCAACCTCCAGGTCTGGCCCAGGCTGTGTGTGCCCACTTTACCGGGTCCTGCCTGCGCTCCGCTCTGGAGAACCCCCACCAGCACCCCGTCCCCCTGCTGAGTGCTCCCGTGGGCCTTTTCTCTGGGCCACCGACCCCCCCGACCCCAGTCTGTCCAATTCAGGGATGGCTGTGTAGACTTG
Source organism: Lipotes vexillifer (assembly GCF_000442215.2). Lineage (NCBI taxonomy): Eukaryota > Metazoa > Chordata > Mammalia > Artiodactyla > Lipotidae > Lipotes > Lipotes vexillifer. The sequence goes on from NW_006791731.1 coordinate 556,808, forward strand.
GGGGTCACAGGAGAAGGAAGGGCATTCCTAGCAACGGCAGGGACGCGGGGGCACACCTGGAGGATGGGCAAGCTGGGAGAACTGGGCAGGTTGGGGGCTGGGGGCAGGTGCAGAGGGGCAGCTCCCAGAGGGTCCTGTCCTGCTGTAAGGGGGAGGGGTTCCCAGGCTCCCGGCCGTGCTGTCTCATCGGGGCCACTCCTCCCGTGGCTACTGTTGCAGGAAGCGGCCGCCTGGGCAGCAGTCTCCGTGCTGGGTGGAGGGAGGGTGGCGGCTGGCAGGGGCCTCGACCAGGAATGTGTGTCCAGGAATGTGGCTGCTCTGCCCGCTGAGGGTGGGGTGGGGGACAGGGCTGGGGGGCTGGGGAGTCCCTGAACGCTTGCAGGTCACAGGGCGGTGGGTTCGGCCTCCCTTTGTAGTGGGTTGGTGGGGTCTTCCCTGAGTCCCTGCCCGTGGCTACCCGGTTTTGCCTAAGGCCCCCCGCCAGGGGAGGGAGCCCACGGGCGATGAGGTCACCCTTGCCTGTGGCTGCCCAGAGCCCTGGCCAAGGAATCCAGGGGGGAGGCTCTGGGGTTGGCACCACTTCAGTGGAAAATGTGAAGGTACAGCTCCGGCGCCTCTGAGGGTCAGGGGGGTGGTGGGGGACAGTGCCGGCTGCCCTGCCACGTCACACCCCAGGGAGAAGGCACAAGTCAGGGTGCCCGGGTGCTGCCCCTGGCTAGCCTTGAAGCCAGTCCCTTTGCTCTCACCTTTCCCTCTCATCTGTATCTCTTGGGGGGCTTGGAGGGACGGGTGGGCACAGTGGGTGTCCAGTGCCAATATGCTGGCCTCCTGCCCCAGGACATCCGGAACACGGTGGGCAACGTGCCCTTGGAGTGGTACGATGACTTCCCCCACGTGGGCTACGACCTGGACGGCAGGCGCATCTATAAGCCCCTGCGCACCCCTGACGAGCTGGACCAGTTTCTGGACAAGATGGACAGCCCTGACTACTGGTGCGGGCGTGGGGCGGAGACTGTGGGGTGGGACCGGGCCGGTGGGCTGCGGCGGGGCGGGCTGGGGCGGGGCCTCGGCTCTGACGGGCAGCCCCTAGGCGTG
>NW_006791731.1:557912-558227 GCF_000442215.2 Lipotes vexillifer
GGTGCGGGACCGGATGACGGGGCACAGCGTGCAGCTGACCGATGAACAGGTGGCCCTGGTGCGGCGACTGCAGAGGGGCCAGTTTGGGGATGTGAGCTTCGACCCGTACGAGGTAAGGGGCAGCCGCTGTCCCCAGGGCCTGGGGGCACCTGCAGGGCCCGGGCCCTCACCCCCCGCCCGCCCCGCAGCCGGCTGTGGACTTCTTCAGCGGGGACCCCGCGATACACCCGGTGACCAGCCGGCCTGCTGACAAGCGCAGCTTTATCCCGTCCCTGGTGGAGAAGGAGAAGGTGGGTGCGGCCCCATCCCCGGCCC
>NW_006791731.1:558257-559352 GCF_000442215.2 Lipotes vexillifer
CCCGGCCCCGCCGCCGCCCTGACCCCGCCGCCTCTGCAGGTCTCCCGCATGGTGCACGCCATTAAGATGGGCTGGATCCAGCCTCGCCGTCCTCGGGACTCCACCCCCAGCTTCTACGCGCTGTGGGCCCAAGAGGACCCCAACGCGGTGCTGGGCCGCCACAAAATGCACGTGCCTGCACCCAAGCTGGCCCTGCCGGGCCATGCCGAGTCCTACAACCCACCTCCCGAGTACCTGCCCAGCGAGGAGGAGGTGAGCCTGGTGCAGGCCGGGGTCCGCCCGCCCCCGCCCGCCCCGCGCTCCGGGCTCACTCCTGCCTTCACAGCGCGTGGCCTGGGAGCAGCGGGAGCCCGACGAGAGGAGGCTCAACTTCCTGCCGCGCCGGTTCCCGAGCCTGCGGGCTGTGCCCGCGTACGGCCGCTTCATCCAGGAGCGCTTCGAGCGCTGCCTTGACCTCTACCTGTGCCCACGGCAGCGCAAGATGAGGGTGTGCGGCGGGGGGCCTCCCGGGCGGGGGCGGGGAGTGGGGGGGGGGATATAGCTGACCCCACGTGCTCCTCTCCCAGGTGAACGTGGACCCTGAGGACCTCATCCCCAGACTGCCACGGCCACGCGACCTGCAGCCTTTCCCCACGTGCCAGGCCCTGGTGAGCAGACAGGGCAGGGCGGCCGGGAGCGCACAGTTCCGGGGCTCCGTCCCTCACCGCCCCTTCTCTGCAGGTCTACCGGGGCCACAGCGACCTCGTCCGCTGCCTCAGTGTCTCCCCGGGTGGCCAGTGGCTGGCATCAGGTGGGCCTCGGGTGGGGCAGTCCTGCCATGGGGGCTGGGCTGGGGGCCGGGTGCTGAGAGCCCATCCGCTGTGCTCAGGCTCAGACGATGGCTCGGTGCGGCTCTGGGAGGTGGCTTCCGCCCGCTGCGTGAGGACTGTGCCCGTGGGGGGCGTGGTGAAGAGTGTCGCCTGGAACCCCCGCCCGACTGTCTGCCTGGTGGCCGTGGCAGTGTGAGTATGAGGCTGGGGGTGACCGCGCCGGCGGGGGTGGTCCTGTGCCCGGGGGCCTTCACTGGGCTCTGGCCGCAGGGAGGATGCAGTCCTG
>NW_006791731.1:559618-561669 GCF_000442215.2 Lipotes vexillifer
GGGGGAGGGCGCGGCTGAGCCCACCTCCCTTCCTGCAGCCAGTGACGCAGGCGACGTGGCACGGTCGTGGGGACTACATGGCTGTGGTGCTGGCCACCCCGGGCCGCAGCCAGGTGCTGATCCACCAGTTGAGCCGACGCCGCAGCCAGAGCCCTTTCCGCCGCAGCCACGGCCAGGTGCAGTGCGTGGCCTTCCACCCCGTGCGGCCCTTTCTGCTCGTGGCTTCCCAGCGCAGTGTCCGCCTCTACCACCTGCTGCGCCAGGAGCTCACCAAGAAGCTGACGCCCAACTGCAAGTGGGTGTCCAGCCTGGCAGTGCACCCGGCAGGTGAGGGGGCGCCCTGGTTGGTGGGGGGCAGGTGAGGGGGCCACCGGGTCCCTACCACCGCATCTTCCCCCAGGCGACAACGTCATCTGTGGCAGCTATGACAGCAAGCTGGTGTGGTTTGATCTGGACCTGTCCACCAGGCCGTACAGGGTGCTGAGGTGAGGTGCTGGCGGGTGGCAGGCTGCTCCCTACTCACCCCCCCCACCCCCCTCAACCTGGTCCCCCCACTCAGGCACCACAAGAAGGCCCTCCGGGCCGTGGCCTTCCACCCCCGGTACCCGCTCTTTGCATCTGGCTCTGACGACGGCAGTGTCATCGTCTGCCACGGGATGGTGTACAAGTGAGTGCCAGTGCCCGCCCGCCTGCCCGCACCCCATGGGGGCTGTGCTGCCCACGTCCTGAGCCTCTCCCTTCCCCACAGCGACTTGCTGCAGAACCCGCTGCTGGTGCCCGTGAAGGTGCTCAAGGGGCACAGCCTGGCCAAAGACCTGGGGGTGCTGGACGTGGCCTTCCACCCCACCCAGCCGTGGGTCTTCTCCGCCGGGGCTGACGGCACCCTCCGCCTCTTCACCTAGGTGGCCCTGCTTCCCGGGCGGGGCAGGTGGGGCTGGGCTGTGTGTGTGCTCAGGACACTCAATAGAGGCTTTTCTCCTGCTGGGCTGGCGTGACCTTCTCTGAGTCAGGATGCCTAACGGGGGAGGGGACCTGCTGACCTGCCCGGAAGGAGAGACACCTGCTGAGCAGCAAATGGCTTTATTGGGAAGCAGGGGGGGCCCGCCCTCGTGGCCCCAGCCCTCCCTTGCTGTGTGGGCCCGGGGGCTCCCCTCGGGCAGGGGGCTCCTTAGGGTCCCATCTCGGAGGTTCGGTTCGGGTTGGCAAGGCCGGTACCGCGTGTACCGGCAGCGCTGCCGCGGGAGCCTCAGGCGAACTTCACCAGGCGGCCCAGAGCCTCCGCGGCTTTCACGCGCACCGCGGGGGCCGGGTCCTTGAGCAGGAGCTGGAGCGCTGGGGGACAGGGAGCCGCTGCTGGGGGCTCCTCTGCGGCCCTCTGAGAACTGAACGTCTGATCCCGCGGTCCCGCCCACACCCCGCTAGCAGCTGCGGCTAAGGCTGAGCCCCCCTTTCTTGGCGCGCTGAGCCTGGGGGCCAGGACCCCGAGGCTCACACCCCACCCTGTGCGTGGGGGCCGCCCGCCCACCGCCCTCCTAAAACAGGCCTCTGCCGGGAGGGCTCAGGAGCCAACGGAAAGATAGTTTTTCCTTTTTTAGTGTTTTTTAAGCTCTTTTGGAACAGTTAAGAAGTTTCCGTGAATTACTAGAGACGATGAGGTCACCAGTGACAGGGAAAAAATCCTTGAAATCCAGGAAAATCACTTAGTCCCCCCTGGTGCCCACAGGGTCAGCGCGGCCCAGCGCGCCGTGGGGGGGGCGGGGCCCAGGGCTGGGGCTCACCGGCCAGGAGCTGTTCCAGGTCCACCTGCGGCCGGCGCTCAGCCTCCACGTGCAGCGCCAGGAACCCTGCGGGGCGGGGGCGGGGCCGGGGTCAGGGCCCGCGCCGTGGGGAGCGGGAGGGGGGCCCAGGGCGGCCTCACCTGTGAGCATGGGGGCCGCGGCGCGAATGTCCTCCCAGCTGCTCCTGTAGTAGAACAGGCTGGTGCTCAGCAGGCGGCCCAGCAGGTCGGGGAAGTGGCGCATCTGCAGGAGGCCCTCGGTCAGGCCCCGCCC
>NW_006791731.1:561681-564869 GCF_000442215.2 Lipotes vexillifer
GCCCCGCCGCCCCGCCGCCCCGCCCCTCACCAGGTGCTTGCAGGTGTTGTTGAGGAACTCTCGGAAGTTCAGGCCCCGGCCCTCCTGCAGGTGCTTCTGGAAGATGGCTGCCAGCTCCTCACACTCCAGGTTGGGGCTGCACATGCGCAAGGCGAACCTGCAGGCCTGCAGGGCACAGGCCGAGCCCTGAGTCAGTCCTTGAGTGAGTCCTTGAGTGAGGAGTCCGGCCCGGCCTGCCCGTACCCCCTGGCTACTCACAGCAGCCACTGGGGGCTGGGGGTCCTGCAGGTGCAGCAGCAGGGGCGTGAGCCCGCCAACAAGCTGCTCCAGGAAGACGTCCTCGCAGTCTCCCTGGCAGGCTTTGTTGAGGTGCCCGAAGAGGCGGATGGACGCAGAACGGAACTCCACCTTTTCCTGGGGCGGGGTGGCGGGCGGCAGGTGTCACCCTGTGGGGCCCTCCCCAGAACTGCCCATCCGTCGACCCCGGGGCCTGGCCCTGAGCGTGTGGTGGTGACGCGGCTCGCGGGGCCTGGAGAGGAAGGGGCAGGAGCCAGGCTGGCATGGCCAGGGGCGGGGCGGGGCCTACACTGTCGAAGAAGGGCCGGATGCGGATGGCAACGTGCAGCAGCACTGAGCGCAGGTCCCAGGCCTCCACCAGGTCCAGCAGCCTCGCGAGGCCCACCATGGCCTCCAGGGCCACCAGGCTGTGCGGGTCATCACCGTCATCCAGCCCACCGATCATGGCCGTCAGGAGTTGGGGGCCATGGGCCCGTACCTGGGGACGCCACACACACCTGTGTCCCTAGGTCCTGCTGTGGAATGGCCCAGCCCCCCCACCCTCCCGGTGTCATCTCCACGCCCATGCCCACCGCCTGTACCGCGTCCACCTGGGTCTCCTCACTGGCTGCAGCTCTGCCGTCTCTCTCCCGGGGACAGGGCCCCAGAGGGCTGGCCAGCCCCTCACCTTATCCGGGGAGCCCGAGGCAATGTTGGCCAGGCCCCGGAGCACCAGCCTTCGCACACGGGCGCACGTGTCCTTCTGCCGCGCCAGTAGGTTGTCCAGCAGGGACTCCAGGAGCATCAGGTCGTTCGCCGTGTTGCTGCTAAGCAGCTGGGGGCAGAGGTGCTCTGGCTACCCTTGCCCCACTAACCCCAGGCTCGCCCCGCCCCCTCCCCACCACTGCACTGGGCAGCCCTCCCAGTCGCAGGTCACTTTGAGGAGGGGACATGTCAGAGGCCAGCTGAGGCCTGCATGCCAAGCCTGGGCTCTTGGCCTCCCCGGAACTCCTGACCCAGCCCCACCCTGGCCCCTGCTGCCATGGCCTGGGGCAGGTTTTCCGGGGGAGGCCTGAGCCTGCCCGCCGGGGAGGGCTCCCCGCTGCCCCTACTCGTGATGCAGAGCACGTGGCTCCTACCTCGGCCAGGAAGGCTGTGGAGCTGACCCTCTGCATCTCGTACACGCTGCTCTGCGCGGTGAAGAACGCCTTCATCATCGGGGGCAGCCGGGGGCCCGCGAGCCTGGCCATGGCGCTGGGGAGGAGGCTATGCTGGGCGGGGCTGGGGCCTCAGGCCTCCCCCACCCAGCTGCCGGGCCGAGCACGTTCTCCCCCTCCAGAGGCGCCCCTCCCAGCCCGCCGCGCCTGGAGACCGCAGCTGCCTTCACGGCCACCCCGCTGCCCCCACACACCTGCTTCTCATGCTGGGCCCCCTCCCAGGTGCCACGGGGGGCCCCCGAATGGTACCTGAACAGTACCTGGCTTATTAGAGCCCAGCCAGCACCAGAACTGGGGTGCGGGGGCCAGGCCTGCTCACCTGGCCAGCCGGGTGACCCCCTCCTCGTGCCCGGCCGAGGTCCTGAGCAGCTGCCAGCCCCCCTCCAGTTCCATGCGCTGTACCACATCATCATTTCCGCCTCGGAGAAGCACGGCCTGCAGCGCATCCACTGCGGAGCTGCGGAGACACGGGTGCTGCTGGCAGACATGTCCTGGGGCTACCCAGCCTGCTCCCTACCAGCAATATCCTATGGGGTGCAGGCTCTGGGCTCTCCCCTCCCCCTCATCTGGGCACCACTGTGGACCCTCTGGTCTCAGGCAGACTGCTCCTGTCTCCGCAACCCCCATGAGGGGCAGTTGGGGGCTCGGCAGGTAGTGTCCCCAAGGCCCCCTGGAGCACGCAAGGCCCTCAGATTAATTTTAGGGTAACAATCAGCTGCTGTTTTCACCTGCCTTAAAGACCTTCATTTAATTAAAAAAAAAAAAAAAAAAAAGGTGAAAAAGAAAATGGAGAAAACCTTTCATAAAATGAACTCAAAAGGCAAATCTGAGCCTGACTCCTGCCTGGGCCAGGCAGCTCCGTCTGCCACGCCCAGCTGGCCCTCTCTCTTGTAGGAGGGGCCCAAGGAGGCAGAAACCAGCTGGAATTGTGCGTCCGCCCCCCTCATTTGATGAACCCTTCCCCAGCTCAAGCAGAGGGTGCAGGGCTGCCAGTGAGCAGGCAGCAGGGGCAGGACCCCACAGACAGGACCAGGGACAGCAGTGCTGGCCCAACATGGACCTGGCAGAGACACCAATGACCTGCGGCCCGGAGAGACAGCACGTCAGGGTCCCTAGGGCCGCACAGGGAGGGCCTCAGGGCTGCAGCCCCCAGCCCTGTGCTGACCCCCTCTCTCCTGGCATCGACCACCTCACGTGTCAGGGCCCATGTGGGCCCTCAGACGTGAGTGCGCATCAACGTAGGCGCCGTCCCCGGGGCTCCTGGCCCAAGGGCATGTGCCCACCCCCAGGGCAGTGCGCTGGACTGTCCTCGGGGTGGTCAGGCGTCAGCTGCACGGGGTCTTCCTGTGACCTCGACGGCTCAGCTGCTGGGGTGCAGGGGCAGCCAGGGGCCTAGGTGCTTGGAGCGTGAGGGCCAGGTCTTGCCAGCTGCACAGTACAGGCCCCCCACCTGGGCCCAGCTCCAGCCTCATGGTCGTCCCGGGGTGGAATGAGGGCTGTGGGGGTGCCCCTGGGGGGGGTGGGGAGGGATCTGGTGTCCACCGACAGCTGGACAGGCTTCCCAGCTGTGCGTCCACAGACTATACCCAGCTGGATCCCCACCCCAGGGAAGATACTGGAAGGTGGCTCCCACTGTCCCGGGAGCTCTGCAATCCCAGCAGAGGCCCAGACACGGGGGGCAGGGGGGGGGGGGCC
>NW_006791731.1:565008-567131 GCF_000442215.2 Lipotes vexillifer
GGGGGGGGGGGGGGCCCTGGATGTGGGGCGCCCACACCGACTGCAGGCACAGAAAACCATTCCAGCCACGCGGTCACCGGGCAGATGCCCACGGTGCCTGCCAAGGAGTCCCGCACGGTGTGGGCAGGGCCGGGCCACTGCTAGGGCCCAGCAGCTCTGCCCCTGGCTCCACACCCTGCTCCAGGCCTCAAGGCCCAGAAGAGGTGCCCTCTGGCTACAGTGAACGGTTAGTGGTGAGGGGCAGGTATGGCCAAGGAGCAGGTTGACAATTCAGATGAGGTGCCTTCTCTGCCTGTTCACCCCACTGCCCAGACTTTCTGGGGGTGTGGCGTTTGCAAGGGTCTGACTTGCTAATGGTCTCCATCAGAGCCAAGGCCTGTACCTGGCACTGCACACATCCTGGCTCAGGGGTGGCCCCCCCCCCAGAACCCCTCTTTGGGCCATGGGGCTGTAGGCCCCACAGCTCAGACCACGGTGCTGGAGCCGGTGTGCTAGGCCCGGGGTTGCTTGGGTCGTGTCTGCTGGGCCGTTCACATTTCCACGGGGTCTGCACAGTCAGGCCAGGCCCCCTGACACAGCCTTCGCTGGAGTGGATGCGTTAGTTCTGTGGTGGGGCAGCCCCGCAGTGGGGCGGGGAGAGCTGACTCTGTCCCTCGTGTGTCCCCAGCCAGACACTGGGGAAGGGTGGGGAGGCGGCCAGGCTGACAGTCACTCAGGCTCCGGTGGCCCCAGGGCGTCAGCTTTCTCTGCTCATCCTGTGGTCCCAGACAGCTGTTTGGAGCCCTGAAGAGCCACCAGGGGGACCAGGAATGTCCCCAGGAGCTGAAACAGCTCCACCCCGCCGTCCCCAGGGTCCTGCCCCAGGACCCAGGGCCCCAAACCCCAACGAGAGGCAAGGGGAAGGTGCCTATATAGGCCAGTGGCACCAGGGGCCTGGCTCTGAGCCAACCGGGCATCACCCGTGTGGCAGCTGGGCCCTCCCCAACAGGGCTGGGGGACAGGGCCAACCCAGGTGAGAGGCCGCTCAGGGGAGGCAGGGACGCTGCTGCAGAGTTTCTGTTCGAAGGTGGGTGGTGCCCCAATCAAGTGTAGGAAGAGCCAGAACTTGGAGCTGAAGACTGAGGTCGCAAACACAGAGTGGGCTCACGCAGACCCTGCCGTACCCAAGCATTCCTCGCACTCCGCCCTCCCAAAGAAGGCGCAGTTCACGACCCACCTGATGTCCCCAGGAAGCCCCGCCCCGACTGTCCGCATCCCTCCTGCAGCCCAGGGAAGCTGCACCCCCAGCACGGACGGCAGCCCACAGACGAGGGTGCCAGGGGCGCAAGGCGGGGTCCGCTTACCTGCAGGGTTCCAGGCTCCGCGAGGCCAGGCCTGAGCTGGCGCTCTTCCTCTCCTTGGCCTGCAGGTTCCTGGGCAGCTGGACACCCACGGTGCAGCTGACCCGCAGCAGCAGCGCCGCAAACAGCTGTGGGTAGAGCTCCAGCACCGCTGGCCCAGACGCCGGGGCAGACGCGACCTCGTACAGCGCACAGGTGGCCTGGGGGCGGTGCCACCTCAGCCTCAGTCCTCCCCACCCCGGGCCAGGTCTAACGAGGCCGGCCACAGCGAAGGCTGGACCCTGCACCCCAGGACCCAAACTAGCCTGAAGCCCCACTTCCTTAGCAGGTACCCTGTGTCCCCAGAAGTCTTGGGCCCTGGGAGCAGCAGGAGGCGCCTACTGGGCAGAACGAGGAGCTCAGCCCTGGGGCAGGAGGCGGGCCCAGGGCAGTGTGGCCGCGGCGGGGACAGGCTCCCAGCATCTGCTCTCGGTGCTTTAGCAGGAGGGGGAGGAAACTCTCACAGCTGCTTTACTGTGGAAACGCTGCCAAGCTAGGTTTATTCTTTTTCCGCAGGGTGAAACAGAGGGCGCTCCCTCGGGGACTGACACCTGCGGGGGCTTTACGAGCCTGGGCTCCAAGCTCGCCTGCTCTGGTGCCCCAGTTGGCCGCCAGGTGCCTGCGGGGTGCCACCCAGGCCCCCCCCCCCCAAGGGACCCTCCCGCAGCGGCCACGCGGCCCCTTACCAGCCTCCTGGACCAGCAACGGGGAGGGGCCAGGCGTGCCGCCCCAGAGCTCACTCAC
>NW_006791731.1:567182-576140 GCF_000442215.2 Lipotes vexillifer
CAGGAAGGCCCGGCTCTCCTTGAACGGCACGTCCCTGCTTATCTTCTCCAGGAGCAGCCCCAGGACCCGTGTGGCGAGGCCGGGCTCCACGGCCAGCGCCCTCCACAGGGTGCAGGTGTGGCTGGAGCGGGGCAGGAGGACGGTCACCCCGAGGCCGCTGCCAGCCCCTGTCGTGCCCAGCAGCCTCAGCTCCAGCCAGGCCACGAGCGGCACCCTGATCTCAGACCCGAACTCACCCCTTCCTCTGACCCAGTGGCCTGCAATCAGGCGGCCCGGCCCGGGGGGTGAGCAGAGCTGGCAAGAAAGGGCAGGAGATCTCCCTGGTACGGGGGCAGGGAGAGGAGGCGTCCCCGGAGCCGCCAGAAGCAGACACTGGACTTCCTTGGCGGGGGCAGCGCCACCCTAGGCCTCAGGGGCACCTACAAGTCACTTTTCCCGCAAGGAGCAGCACGTGGCCAAGGAAGGCAGGCATGTGAGTGGGGTCAGGCGGAGGCTGCAGGAGGCCCGAGCAGCCTGCAGACCCCGGGTGCTCAGACACACGGGGAGGCGGCTGTGCGTCACACGTTTATGGGGAGAAGTGACAGACTCCAGATAGCTAACTGGACCCGGAAATTCTAAAAGTACAGCACATTTGGAAGCCAACCAACAGCCCTTTAGAAATGAGACACAGGGACTTCCCTGGCGGTCCAGTGCTCAAGACTCTGCGCTCCCAATGCAGGGGGCCTGGGTTCGATCCCTGGTGGGGGGACTAGATCCCTGGTGCTACGCGGTGTGGCCAAAAAGACAAAAAAAAAAAAAAAAAAAAAAAAAAAAGAATTGAGGCACCTAACCCTGCACTCAGTGACATATTTGGCACCAGCCTGGATACAGCAGGAGAGAGAAACAATGAACTGGAAGATAAATGGAGGGAGTTACCCAGAGCCCAGCAGAGAACAATCACGGCGGAAATTCAGAAACAGACATGTAGGGGGTGGTACGAAAAGGTCTGGCAGACATTCGAGAGAGTGTCTGAAGAGGAGGGCCGAAAACCAGTCAGAGCTGATGACAGACACCAACTCACAGGTTCAGGAAGCCCGGTAGCCGCCTGGCGGGACAAGGAATGGACACCCACGCCCCCCATCCCCCAAAGGTGCAGAGCGCCATAGACAAGGGGCACCTGGTGCGTGTCCCTCACGACCTCGGCACTACCTGGACTCACAGGAGCCAGAAGAGGACACGTCCTCTTACTCAGACTCAAAGAAAGCACGTGCCCAGCTCAAGTCCCAAACTCTGGCAAACAACCTCCGAAAAGGACAGCTGAATAAACGCACGTTCAGACGTACAGAAGTGGGGCTTGTCGCCCCCAGGAGCCACACGGGGCTCTGGAGGGTGCACTCCAGCGGGAGGGCGCAAGGGCCCCTCGCCGCCCAGTCTCTGCACACCAGGCAGCTCTGCTGTGACACGGCGACGGCAGCCACGGGCACGGACAAGGAAACGAAGGTGTGCTCGCTCCCGGAACGCCATGACGGACACGGACGTTCCGGTTGCATGTGACTTTCCGGACATGAAATATAATTCTTTTGACTTTTCCCCAACCGTTTACAAGCGTAAAGCCCATCGTTGGCTCAGAGGCAGCGGGTGGTGGGCAGATTCGGCCCTGGCCACACTGTGCCCACCCTGCCCTGACGACCCCGCTCCTATGAACACGCAAAGCACTGGCACAGCAGGAAAGGAGGGACAGCAGCACCCTGCACCCCGAGGACAGCAAAAGAAGCAGGAGAGAGTCCAGAGGGCTCCACTGACACCACGTTCAAGGTCAGGCAAAACACACCTCTGGCAACAGCAGTCAGACAGCGGCGACCTTTCAGGGAGTTTCGACCGAGCAGGCACGGAGCCTAGTAGGGGCTGGATGCCTGCCCCATCTCCCCCTGCGCGCGGCTGAGGCCCCCCAGGGCCTGCAGCAGTGTGCGTGCTCTTCTGCATGAGCCGCACCCATGAAAAGCAGGGACGCAGAGCTGAGGGGCGGGTGCGTGGGCAGACACGCTGCCCACACAGAGCAGCCGTGACGATGACGGGCAGGGTGGGGGGCCACCCCTGCAGAGGCCTGCACTGCCCAGGGACGCGGTGCCCACGCGGTCGTTCTCAGGGCCACCGCTGGAGAACGCAGAGTGTGCAACTTCCAAACTACTTAGGTGGAGGATGAAATTACAAAAAAGACCTTGTCAATCTAAAAAGAACAACGAAGACGAGAAAGAAAACACACCAAGAGAAGACACAGAATAGGACAGTGGGTTTAACCCCAGCTACCTCAGCAACCAAGCGTGCCTGTTTACCCTGGAAAAGGAACACACCTAGACTGCGAGGGCGAACAAAGGCTGACGGCGACGGGCCGGGAGAGGCAACAGCGGCAGACGCTGCGCTGGCAGGCGTGACCTGGGGAGAAACTGCACACGCTGCAACCGGGGGCCCAGCGCGGCGCCGGCATCGAAGCGAGAGCGGAGCAAGCAGTGCGAGCCCATGTCGTGGCGGCAGGGGCAGGCACGTCCGGCCACCCGGGCCGTGGCCACGGGGAAGGGCTGCGCTGCCTGCCCGCACAGGGGCCTCCAGGAGGCCACGGGTGCCAGCCTCCACCCACGCTGTGGACAGCAAACCAAGGCAGGAGCGGCGGGCCCTGAGCTCTGGAAGCACTGGGACCACAGCAACGGCCACCTGGAGGCCTCGGAGCAGGGCAGGGGGGTACCCCAGGGGCTGTGGTCCACAGGCGGGGCCGGGCACAGGCCCTGGCACGGAGACGTCCTGCCCTGAGAGCCCGAGGATGGCGACTTGAGGGTCACCGGTGGGAGCTCGGGGACCGGGGTGCGAGTGGGGGGAGGGTCAGAGCTCCCACACTTTGCCCCGCCCCTGGCAACCACGAATCCCCCCTTCCTGGCTCAAGGAGGGGGCCTGGCCCCAGGGGTCTGCTCAGAGATGATGGTGGACACCCTCCAGAGAACCAGCCCTGAGGACTGGCCAGCACAGCCCATGAGAGTGAGCCTGTCTCTACCCAGTCCAGGGCCGGGGTCTCCAGGCTCCCACGCAGAGGGGCTGGGGCCCGTGAACACCACACCAGGGTGGGAGTGACCCGGGAATGTGGAGCCCAGGTGGCTGGAGCCCCGTCCGCCCCCGCAGGCTAGTGGGCACCACGTACCTGTCAAAGGGCAGGGGGCTGCCCAGAAGGCTGGACACCACGGCGGCATGGTGCCGGGCCGCCAGGACGTACACGCTGTGCTGTGCGGCCTGCAGGGCGTGCTCCCCGTGGGTCTCCTGTAGCTTGGAGCGCAGCACGCTCACGATCTCGGGCACCTGCGGGCGGGCAAGCAAGCCGCGGTTAGGCCTGCAGCAGGGGCACGCCCACACCAGGGGCCAGTCCCCCGTGGCCAGGGTGCAGGGGCCCCGGGGAGGCTGGCTGGCCAAGGGGAGGGGAGGGAATTCCTGTGAGATCAGAGCTCCTTGCTGCCGGCGGCCGATGGAGAGCCGGAGCCCAGAGCCCTCGGGGCCGAGGGAGCCAATCCCACATTCCACACGGGAAGCGACGGGGGACCCAAGAGGGGCCTGCTGGGAGGAGGCACTGAGACACACACAGGCGTGTGCAGGCCAGAACGGGACGGGAAGGCTACCAGGGTGAGCGCTGAGCCTGACGGGGTGACCAAGCCTGTCCCTGGAGGCAGGACACACACGGGCTGCGCTGCCCCACACCACCTCCCGTGCAGCCCTGTGCCCAGACTGAGGCCACAGCTGGGCCGGGAGAGGGCCGGCAGCCTCAGGCAGGCTTCATGGGCTGCAGCTGCTGCAGAGGCCACAGACGGGCACCCAGGGCACAGTCGCCAACGTGGGCCCCGTGCCACAGGGGTGCTGCCCACGACGGTCTGGGCTGCACAGCTGGCAAGCACCCTGGTGCAAGGTGAAAGCTGATGACAGAGCACTGGACACGGCCCCAGGAACATGGTCCCCGGGATGGGCAGCTGGCAGTCTGTGGGCTCCGCCAACCCTGGGCTCCTGGGCAGGGCTGGCTGAGGAACCTTCCCGGGGACCTGGGCCGCAGGAGCAGCGGGAAGGGACCGGCACGGGGGCACGGGGCGTGGTCCTCGGCAGGGGAGGCGGCGCTGCGTGTCCAGTGCTGCCTGGGCTGGGCCTCAGGGAGGGGCACTGCCGCCGCCGTCATTTCTCGAAGGACTTGTAAGTGTAACGAGGCTGTTTTCTTTTTATGACTTCGAGTCCAGAAGGTTGATAACCCAACTCACAGGCATCCGCACCTCCTTCTAAGGACCTGAACCTCTTTGCTTTGCCCCCGCCCGCCTGCCCAGACCCTCGGCCGGCCCAGCTGCGTCTCCCTGACAAGACAGGCCGCCACACTAAATAGCCTCCCCATGTTCCTGCCTGGGGACCTGGGCGGGAAAGTGGTGCTTTAGTGGAGCAGCCTTCGCAGCCGCTGGGCCGGTGCCACCCGCCAGCCGTGGGCACAGCGACGTTCGCAGACAGATGCGCTGGGATCTTCCAGTCCATGGCTGCCACCGAAACAGGCCAGCCCGTCTCTGGGGCAAGGGGCATGGCTCCTCTCCAACCTCCCAGGCTCTTTCTTGGCCACAAGGGGCACTGGTCGCCTGAAGATGTGCAGGCCTGGCGGACTCAGGCACTTGTGTGGTTCCTGCCAGACGCGGGTGAGAGGGGCCTCCCTGCAGAAGCCTGTCCCTGTCGCCCCAGGTTCTCAAGGGTATTGGAATATAGCTGCCCATAGATATGCTTCGTGGTATGTCGAATCTCTTATGTATATGTTTTCCCCTTTCTCACTTTGCTTTCTTGGACGTTGGTTCTCTTTCTGTGGCTTGTCTTGGCAGAGCTTTATTCCTAATCGTTTCAGTGGGCTTATCTATCTTCTCTAATGTCGTCTTTGCTGTTGCATGTTCTTTTCAGCAGCTGTACCCGTTGGCGCCTGTGAACAGCTTGAATCTGCTTCCTGCGAACTGTGATGGCAGCGCCCGGGCGCTCAGGCGTGGCGGGCTCTGGGGCTGCATCGGCACCGGGTTCTCGGCTTCCCAGGACTGGTGAGCAGGGGCCGCACCCTAGGCCTGCAGGGCTGCTCCAGACTTACCTTCACCAGCCCTGCTCCCACGCCTCTTGGTGGCAAGCCCCGCGGGGGCCCTTTAACCTTCCCTCACACCTGGTCTAGGCTGTTTCCTCGCAATAGCCTCACGGAGCTGTAATTGCGCACCACATACCTCGCCCATTTTAAGTGTACAAGTCAGTGGTTTTTTGTATATTCACAGGGTCATGCAGCCATCAATTTTAGAATATTTCTGTCACCCGAAAAGAAACCTCATTTCCACCAGCAGTCACTCCCCATTTCCCCCGCCCCACCCCTGGCAACCACGAATCCACTTTCCGTGTCTGGATTTGCCTCTTCTGAACATTTCAGAGAGATGGAATCACACCCTATGGGGCCTTTTGTGACCAGTTTCTTGCCCTTTGCCAAGTGTTTTCCAGGCTCCTCCATGCTGCGGCAGGAATCAGCCTGTCACTCCTTCCTGCTGCTAAGTAGTGTTTCACTGAACGGACAGATCCAGCTACTAACGGCTGGGCGTCTGCGTTGTTGCCATGGTTGGGTTGCCAGGCGCGTGTCGGTACAGGTTCCCATGGGCATGGGCCCACCTCTCTCGGGTACACGCCTAGGAGTGGAACTGCTCGGTTGGGCGGTGCTTCTGTGTTTAACGCCTGCCGGGTGTCTCTGCAGCAGCGGCTTCACTTCCCATGCCCGCTGTTTATTAAGAGGAATCTGTTTCTTTCCCGGCATGTCCGTCCCACCCTCCACCTGACCAGCCTGGCTTGCTGGCGGAGGGGCTCAGCCCAGTCAGGGGTCACCTGCTAGGACCACTTTTTCTGATTTAGTGTCAGAGAAACTCAAAGTCCAACAGTGTCCAGGTGTCTCTAGGGGGTCCCCCTGCCAGGCTCTCAGGGCAGGAAAGAAAACGGTGGCCCCACAGCCCCCATGGGTACTGATACCAGTGACCATGCCACATGAGACAGAGGTGGCACGTCGCAGACAGGCTGAAGGTTTAAGTCAGGAACACAGCACCCGGGGTGGGTGTGCTGAGTGTGTCTGGGAGCCTGAGCCAGGAGGAGACAGCCCAGCAGCTCCCTGAGAGGCCAGGAGCAGGCTCGGTGTGTTGGGCCCAGGGAGAGGCACCTGGATTTATCAAGGACGGGTGGGACCCGAAACTGTTAAGAAACTCCTAGAAGAAAACAGGGGGAAATCTTCAGGACATTAGGTTTGGCAATGATTTCTTGGATGTGACGCCCAAAGCACAGGCAACAAAAGCAAACACAGGCATGTGGAACTATATCAAACTTTAAAACTTCTATGCATCAAAGGACACAGTTGTGAGTGTGAAAAGACAACCTGTGGAATGGGAAAAATATCTGCAAATCATATATCCAATAATGGGTTAATATCCAGAATATATAAAGAACTCCTACAATTCAACAACAACAAAAAAATCAGATAATCTGATTTAAAAACGGGCAAAGAACGCAAACTTCTCCAAAGAAGACATACAAATGGCCAACAAGCATATCAAAAGATGCTCAACAACACTAATTACGTGGGACGTGCAAATCAAAACCAACATGACATACCACCTCACACCCATCAGGGTGGCGGCTATCAAAAAAACAGGTATTTAAAGGAAACCATGATTAGAGAAACAGAATACAAGTTAACATAGAGACGACTGATATACAAAAATATAAAATGAAAGAATATTACCTATATTAATAATTATAGAGGTCTGTTCATTTCCTCTTTTAACTAATTCAAATAATATGCCATATTGTACTTCTGAGGCTTAGGGAGAATGCCCATTCCTGAACAACTTTCGTTATGTAAAAAAAAAAAAAATATATATATATATATATATATATATATACATATAAAACATTAAAAAAAAGAAAACAGGTACTAACAAGTGCTGGTGAGGATGTGGAGAAACTGGAACCCCTGTGTGCTGCTGGTGGGGATGTAAACTGGTGCAGCCACTGAGGAAAACAGTATGGCAGCTCCTCAAAACATTCAAAATAGAGCTACCATATGATCCTGCAAATCCACTTCTGGCTATTTACCCAAAAGAAAACAGGATCTCGAAGGGATATGTATTACATCCATGTTCATAGCAGCATTATTCACAGTAGCCAAGAGGTGAAAGCAGCCCAAGTGTCCATCCACAGATGAACAAGCAAACAAAATGCGCCATGTGTACACACACACCAGGACCACCAGTGGCCACTGCCTGCGGCCTGGTCTGTCCCCTCCCCCCACACAGAGCCACCAGGGCACCTTTCTACCACTCCAGTCTGAACTGGAAGCCCCACTGAATGCAAAATAAGATCCAAACCTTGGCCCATCAAACCCCGACTAGGACTCACAGCCGTGCCCTGTGCCGCCCTCCTCCTCCCGCAGCCCGCTTCCACTCCCAGGAGGAGTGCGCCACGATGGCACGTTCCCCTCCAGGCACCACGCCACACACTGCGGCCTTGGCATGCGGCCCCTCCGCCGGCAACTCCTGCCCCTCCCCCACTCCCTGGGATGATATTTGTGATGTATCCATCCAATACAGGACCTGCATCCAGAATATACAAAGTGCTTCTGCAAATCAATAAGAAAAGCACAGACAACCCAGAAGAAAAATGGGCAAGACTGGTGTCCTCACAGAAGATGACATCTGAATAGCCAGGAAATGTGCAAAAGTGTTCCACTTCATAAGCCACCAGAGAAACACAAACAAAACTCAACCATGCAGCCGTTACACACCCACCAGAAAGGACAGAAACAGCGTTGGGCAGCGCTGATGGGAGCTGAACGGCCCGGAGCGCCAGCCCTGGGACAGCTGCACGGGGGCCTCTCCTGCAGGCCCCAGTCGCTCTCCTGGGTGTGTCTCCAACCAAAATGTACCCTCAAGTCCAAAGGACCCGCACTCGGGCAGCACTCTCGGTGCTCAGACTGGGAACTGCGCAAGCGCTCACGGAGGTAGGTGGGTGCGGGACGTGGCCCTCACAGTGGGGAGGAGCAATGCTCAGGCCAGTCCAGGAGACGCGCCGTCTCACAGGCCACCGCCACGTGGGGCAGACACGAGGCCCCTCTACATGAGGTGCGTGTCGAAGCATGCCCTGTGCTGCAGAGCGTCTGCTCGGGTATAAGGGACTCTGGAGTTGGTAGGACCTCTGCTCCTGCCTGTGCGAGCCCCCAAGGCCATGCACTTAGGACAACCCCCTTTTCTGCTGCTACGCTTCACTTTAATGGGGGGCTTAACTCTCCTTCTAGGCACATGGGACCCCACCTGCCAGGCCATCGGCTCTCCAGGATTCTACAAATCCCCTGATCCTTGGAGCCTGCCTCAGACCTACACCTACGAGGACCTGGGCACGTCTGTCATGGTGGCTGCCAATGCATGTCTGGGAACTATGTGGACAGCCAGGTGAGCTCACGACCAGAAGGACTCAGAGGCGACGGCCAGAGCAGCACCTGAGTGTCCCGGGCACCTCTGCTCTGGGCCAGACCCACCGCGGAACCCTTTGTGCAGGCGCCTGGGGACCCTCTGGACCTGCGTCTTCACCAGCAAATGTGAGCAGGGAGCTCAGCCAGCGCTGGCTCGGCGCCAAGTGGCAGCCCCTAGCGCTGATGTTGCCCTCTCCATTGCCTTTTCTGCCCTTAAGTTCTCAGCAGTTACTTTCACTTAGTTCTGTCTTCAAAGAGAAGAGAAAGATTTGCCCAAATCAGTCCCACGGGAAAAGGAGCGGAGAGCACGGGTTGGGGGTGAGGGAGTGGGGTGGGGTGCCCCAAGTTACCCAGCCCCGCCCACCCACACTCTTGGCCTGTCCCAGACAAGACCACGCCCACACCTGGCCCCTGGCGAGCCCCGGCCCGGCCCCAGCCCCGCCCCCACCCGCCCC
>NW_006791731.1:576304-581426 GCF_000442215.2 Lipotes vexillifer
GCCCCCGCCAATCCGAGCCCCAGCCCCGCCCAGCCCCACCTTCTCCAGGAGCACGTGGCCCCGCTCCTTCAGCAGGCAGTTGATGATCACTGTAGCGGCTCGGGAACAGTTCTTGTCGGGGTCTCCCAGGCCCTCAAACAGCGTTAGCAAGAGGCTGATGAGTTGATCTGGCGGGAGGCGCTTGCCAATAATCTAGGAGGACAGTTGCGTCCGGAAGAGTGAGAGCACAGCGTCAGCACACCTTCCAGGCGCAACATCCCAGGGGCTCGAGTTTCCGGGGAAGGGCTGACAACATTTCCGCCTCTCAAATCCCTCCTCCAGCCTTTCCCACCCTCATACAAGCCCTGTATGCCTTCGGGAGCTCCTGCCAGTGCAAGGGTGGGGTGGCCCATGCACGGGAGCCCCCATCCCCAGACTGAAGCCTGGCCAGGTCCCAGAGGCAGCCTCCAGGGCCTCCAGGCCCAGGCCCCTGGAAGGGGGGTCCCTGGGCAGCTGCAGGGCCCAGGTCAGTGTGCCCTCCCTGAGGCTCCCCCTGACCAGTGGGGTGGGCTGGGAGTGGCCCTGGTGGTGCAGCCTCTCTAGAACTCTCTAGAATACAGAGAGTCAAGGGCAGATGGTGGCATGTTCCACCCTGGACGGCCCGGCCACCAAGACTCTATGGACCTTCAGCTCCCCCTGCAGCCCCTGTCCGTCCCTCCCCATAAAAGAGAGCAACCAGGAGTTAAAGCAGATAAACTTTGTACAAAGAAGAAATAAAAGTGGTTGAATATCCAGGAAGTCTGATCCCAAACATAAAGTCCCGCTCTGCCTGGACTCGCCCAGGGTGGGGTCTTTGCTTCCCAGTGTCTGAGCACCCCCCACCCCCCCAACACTCCCCCCACCCCGACAAAGGGCCCTGTTGACCCCCTTCCCTTCCTTCTCCGGCAGGAGAGAAAGCCTCCTGACCCCTGAGGGCCATTTCCAGTCACCAAATGGAGCAACAGCACTGCCTGGGGGCTCACAGGGTGGGCTAGGGTCAGCTTTCTCAACCCTCTGGGGCCGGAGCTGAGCTCCTGCCCACACCCTCCCCGCCGGGCCTCGGAGGGAGGGGGGACCCCAGGAAGCACAGGAGGGGGCGGGAGGTGGTGCTGGACACTGAACTCTCTGAGTGAGACCCGTCTGCGTGCCCGGCCCGGCACCCGTGGAGCCCGTGCGCGAGAGGAGCTGCCGCAGAGGGCCCCTGGGCCCCGACGGTGCGGCCCCTCCTTCCCTCGCAGAGGCCCTGGCAGGTACCTGGGCTATGCTGTGGCAGGTGTGGAAGAGGGTGGCGGGGTCAGGGTGTCCCAGGCCGTCCTTGAGGGTGAGGAGCTGCTCAACCACATCGTCCTGGTAATCGCGGGAGAAGCCTGCAGAGGCGGGAGGGAGCGCAGGGCTGGGTGGAGGCCTCCTGAGGCCCAGACTCTGCTCCCTCACCACACCCCCTGCACCTCTGCCCAGCCAGGGACTCACCCTCGTAGCCCAGCTGGAGGTAGAGCAGGGAGTAGACACAGCTCACAGCCTCCTGGCGGGTGGCAGGCCACAGGTCCGCGCACCGTGGGGAGAAGAGGCCGAGGAGGAGGCCCAGGTTGTGGAAGGGCAGCAGGGCCTGGAGAGGCAGATGTGCGGGTGCTGGAGGGGCACGGGGGCAGAGGGCCAGAGATGGGGGCTGGAGCTCAGGAGACGCTGCGGCGGGCAGGTGCCACCCGCACCCAGATTCGGGCAGGGGTGTGAGCAGAAGGGCAGCCCCTGTCCACCCCTGTGGCCAGCAGGGCCCCTGCCAAGCTCCCCCTCCTGCACGGGGCGCCTCACCCCCCAAGTGCGGGTCCCTAAAGGGGAGGAGGGCCGGGCGAGTAGGTGTGTGCGGGCAGAGGGACGGTCGGGCTCTGCTGCCTCGGCAGACACATGGGAAGCCCCCGCCCCAGAAGGCAAGCCCCCCGTCAGGTAAGGGGGCTGCTGCATGATACCCCGCTCCTCCTAACTGGGTCCTGCTCCCACCTTTCAGAGCCTTTCCTGCTCTCCTCAAATACTAAGCCTTCCCGACCCTGCTCTTAGCAAAGGGCCTTGCTTCCTACGCCCTGGACCTGGGGACGTCACCTTCCGCCCCCGCCACCACACAGCCCTCGGCCTTCCTGGCCCCACCACCCTGCTGTCAGCCCCCCACACGAGAGGTCTCCCCAGGGAAGCACCCCGCCCCGCCCCCGCCCTGCACGGACTCCTAAGGACGCGCAGGGCTCCCAGGCTGCTGCTCTCCCAGGAGTCACCAGAGGGGACCTGCGCAAGGCGGGAAGGCTGGAGCGCTGGACAGAGGACCCCCCAGCTGCTGTTCTCTTAGTGAGGGCAGAGCTCTGTCTCATCACAAACAAACATGAACTCTGGTTGGACCAGGGTTACATGAAAAACAGGCCACAGGAGAACCTGGGTGGGAAAAGCCGTCTAAGCGAGCAAACAGACAGATGCTTCTGGAACACGACGAAAAATAAATACTGCCAACCAAATCAAGCATCGTGCTTAAGAGTGAGACCATAAAGGCTTGGGGCTGCCGCCAGCTTTCATCTTCCTGCTAATGGCAGCACGAACTAACATGCGTCAACGTGGGGGGGGGGGGGGCCAAACTCACGGCATTTGTAAACTATGATGACTGTATCTGAAGAGCACAGAGAACTAATCAAAAATTCATTAGAAGTAACAACGGAATCTTATAAACGACCCAGTTCCTAAATACCCAATAATCCATAGTTTTCCTGCCTGCCAGCAATCAGCAAATTATTAAATACAGTGGAAAAAAAAGTTACACTGACAACGGCAGCAGAACCTGCGACCCAGAGCCTGCTTCTGAGGGGCCCGGAGGGACCTGGATGGAAAGGCCCGTTATTAAAAGATGTTACTGCTCAACACACGAAAATGTGGGGTGCGTGCCCCCAATAAAGCCGCGCTGGGAGCATTTGAGGACTGTGTCCAATCTACCCTAAAACCACCTGATTAATGGCCTTGAAAGAACTGTGAAATTCTGAAAATGTGAAAAGGAGCTGCTTACTCTTAGCAAATATTAAAATGCATAATAACCGCGCACTCCAACCACCGAATAATACTTGCCTTTTCCGCAGCATTTCGTGGGTTCACGTTCCCCTGCCTTTGCCCAAACTGCTGCTTCTGCCGCGAACGCCCTCCTTCTCTCCTTTCACACCCAGGTCCCCATCACCCGTTCCCTCCTCTGGGGAGCACATCAGGCGCCAGTCCCGGCCCATGATCCCGCTCCCAAGGACGAGGGTGCCCATGAGATCGACACCGGGCGGCCAGCCCTGAGGACAGTTCCTGGCCCTCGTGGCCCTCCGTCCACGGCTCAGGAAGAGGACGGTGGCACTCGCTGCAACGCGGGATGAGCCCAGGCAGCAGCTGGGCGTGCTGGCACTCAGAGACGCAAGGGCCCCAGGCAGTGGTCCCCACGCCGAGGGGCCAGGAACGGGGCCAGGGCAAGGGAGTGGCCGTGCGGGTCGCCACCTGGTACTCACGCTGATGTGCAGGTGCTCCAGGAAGTGCTGCAGCAGGCAGGCGCTCAGGCCAAGCGCCCGCACCCGCTCGTGGCCCCTCGGCGACTTGATCCATGGGCTCAGGTGCTGGGGAAGAGGGGGCTTCGTATAGGTGCCCTGCCTACAGCCGCCCTTCTGGGTCGGGGGGCCGGTGTGCCAGGTCAGAGCAAGCCCCCTGTGCAGTGCACCCCGCCCCGTCACTCCGTCCTGCTGGCCTGGCTCACGGCCACGGCCACCCAGAGCAAGCCAGGCATACAGAGGGACAGGGCGTTCCTAGGAGTGGATCGGTCCTGCCCCAGCCCACTGCAGTGCTGCAAAGGGCAGGAAGCCATGCCGCAGGCCACCGCGGGCCAGTCTGCCATCGCGATGGCCCCAGAAGGTCAGGAGTGCGTGTCTGGGGCACCTCAGGGTCTCTCCATCCCGGCACCATGTGATGGAGGGGCGGGGAGAACCAGCTTGGGGCCCCCATCTGGGTCGGGGACTGCACCCATCTGCATACCTGCCCAGGCGGGAGGGGGTCCCCCCCGCCGCTCACAGAAACTGCCCCCCCCCCCCCCTTTGCACAGCACACCACACTGTCCCCACGGCGCCCCCGCCCCGGGGAAGCGCACACCCACCGCACACCTCCACCATGACCTGCAGGCCCTGGGGGGTCATGTTTCGCTGAGGGGCCCCCCCCCGCCGCTCACAGAAACTGCCCCCCCCCACCTCTTTGCATAGCACACCACACTGTCCCCACGGCGCCCCCGCCCCGGGGAAGCGCACACCCACCGCACACCTCCACCATGACCTGCAGGCCCTGGGGGGTCATGTTTCGCTGAAGGAGGCTTGTCAGTAAGTCCTTGAGGGCCTGCATGGTGCCCAGGTACAGGGGCTGGAACGAGAGAAGCGGCCGGTCCCGCCGTGATCCTGCCACCCGCGCATGGGCACCCGTGAGGCCAGGGCCACGCTCATACCTCCTGGCGGCCGTCCACCCCTTCGGGCGCCGGCAGCACGGCCATGACGCCGTGCAGGCAGCTGTGGATCAGGTCCGCCTGCGCCTGCCCCTCCAGCGCCGGCTCCAGGGAGCTGAGCCTCGAGTTAAGGGCCCAGCACTCACGCAGAGGCCCCCGGCCCCCGGAGGAAAGGATACGCCAGGTAAGCGCAGGCGAGCACAGCCTTCTTCCGCATGGGCGTCCTCAGGGAGTCCGAGGGCTCGGCCTTGATGAGCTCCTGGGGGAGCAGCCGCGGGATGGCCCTTGGCCACAGCAGCGGCTTGCCTCCCAGTCAGCCGCCGCCCCTCACCCGCTGGGGCACTCAGGCCCCTCCCCAGGCCCCGCCGGCGCTCACCATCATCTGAGCCACCAGCTCCGGCTTCCTCAGGAGCTGGAAGGAGCTGCCCTGGGAGCTGCTGCAGACGGCCTGGCTGGCCATGCAAACGCTCCGCGCGAGGCACAGCCTCAGGCCCAGGTCCTGCGGGGACGCGGGGCTGCGGGAAGGCACCAAGGCCCGAGGCAGCAGCCGCTCCTTCTAGGCCCGTGGGGCTGAGCCAGGATGGGGGCTGCCCACAGCAGCGAGACCAGACCACCGGCCCGCTA